>NC_081357.1:128459846-128782624 GCF_030684315.1 Stegostoma tigrinum
AGTGAAAATGTTACGTATTCAATGAAGAACCTTCTAGATCAATTCACTTTGGTTGAGAGATCTGCTGCTTGGCCTGCTGTGTTCATCCAGCTCTGCAGCTTGTTATCTCAGATTCACTTTGGATGTTGGTTTACCTTTTAATTCAGCAATTGAGAAACAGCTGAGTATTGTTATAAATGTACTCACATCTACATAGAACATTACAGCACAGTACAGGCCCTTCGGCCCTCGATGTTGTGCCGACCTGTCATACCGATCTCAAGCCCATCTAACCTACAATATTCCATGTACGTCCATATGCTTATCCAATGACGACTTAAATGTACCTAAAGTTGGAGAATCTACTACCGTTGCAGGCAAAGCGTTCCATTCCCTTACTACTCTCTGAGTAAAGAAACTACCTCTGACATCTGTCCTATATCTTTCACCCCTCAATTTAAAGCTATGCCCCCTCGTGCTCGCCGTCACCATCCTAGGAAAAAGGCTCTCCCTATCCACTGTATCTAACCCTCTGATTATTTTATATGTTTCAATTAAGTCACCTCTCAACCTTCTTCTCTCTAATGAAAACAGCCTCAAGTCCCTCAGCCTTTCCTCGTAAGACCTTCCCTCCATACCAGGCAACATCCTAGTAAATCTCCTCTGCACCCTTTCCAAAGCTTCCACATCCTTCTTATAATGCGGTGACCAGAACTGTACACAATACTCCAAGTCCGGCCGCGCCAGAGTTTTGTACAGCTTCACCATAACCTCTTGGTTCCGGAACTCGATCCCTCTATTAATAAAAGCTAAAACACTGTATGCCTTCTTAACAGCCCTGTCAACCTGGGTGGCTACTTTCAAGGATCTGTGTACATGGACACCGAGATCTCTCTGCTCATCTACACTACTAAGAATCTTACCATTAGCCCAGTACTTTGCCTTCCGGTTACTCCTACCAAAGTGCATCACCTCACACTTGTCTGCATTAAACTCCATTTGCCACCTCTCAGCCCAGCTCTGCAGCTTATCTATGTCTCTCTGCAACCTACAGCATCCTTCGTCACTATCCACAACTCCACCGACCTTAGTGTCGTCTGCAAATTTACGAACACATCCTTCTACGCCCTCATCAAGGTCATTTATAAAAATGACAAACAGCAGTGGACCCGACACCGACCCTTGAGGTACACCACTAGTAACTGGTCTCCAGGATGAACATTTCCCATCAACTACCACCCTCTGTCTTCTTTCAGCAAGCCAATTTCCGATCCAAACTGCTATATCTCCCACAATTCCATTCCTCCGCATTTTGTACAATAGCCTATTGTGGGGAACCTTATCGAACGCCTTGCTGAAATCCATGTACACCACATCAACCGGTTTACTCTCATCTACCTGTTTGGTCACCTTCTCAAAGAACTCAATAAGGTTTGTGAGGCATGACCTTCCCTTCACAAAACCGTGCTGACTACCTCTAATCAATTTATTCTTTTCTAGATGATTATAAATCCTACCACTTATAACCTTTTCCAACACTTTACCAACAACTGAGGTAAGGCTCACTGGTCTATAATTACCAGGGTTGTCTCTACTCCCCTTCTTGAACAGGGGAACCACATTTGCTATCCTCCAGTCATCTGGCACTACACTCTTATGTTGATTTTAAGTTGGGCTCGAGCGGAAATGGCATTGCTGAGAAAATGAAAAAGTGAAAACCATGCCTTTCTGGGATCAGGAGGAGTTGAAATGGTCCCCTCAGCTCCACATGAAAATGCAGGGCAACCTTTGCCTGAGGTGTACCCTCCTGTCGCTCTTCCCATCTGGCAACACAGAGGCAAAAGCCAATGATCTCCTTTCCTGCTGTCAATTTTCTGTGAATCGCATGATGCTCTCCTGCAAACCTTTACTCAGGCTAGTGTTCCGATTGGCAAGGAGTCAAAGACTACCAAATATTCTGGAGACCTGCAACTGCTTTCCACCCCAACTTACCCGTTCCACAGAGTAGCCCAAACAACTGTACAACATTGAGGTCCTGGAGTTCCATTAGCCTATGTGTCTGAAATCCCCTCCAGCAAATGTGTTCATACTCATACCATCTGGATTTCACATCCATCCAAGGTACCTGAGTCATTTCCTGAGGTAAAATCCACCCTGACTATCTGACCTTTTAAAGTCTGTGATTTACAAACTGCCATCAGCAGATTGAATCTGCATATCTACGGCATGCTCTTGTCCCTGCTGAGTCTTCTACATTGAAGAATGTAAATAAACATCAGATGTAACAATGAGATATTAAGAGCTGCCAATGCTGGACTCAGTGATAACACAGTGTAGAACTGGAGGAACACAGCAGGTCAGGCAGCATCAGAGGAGCAGGAGAGCTGACATTTCCGGTCAGGGCCCTTCTTCAGAAAATCTGAAAAGTCAGCTTTCCTGCTCCTCTGATGCTGCCTGACCTGCTGTGTTCCTCCAGCTCTACACTGCATTGTCTCAGATGTAACAATAATTTGTTATCTTTAATCATTGTTCATTGGGAAGGGGAGGAGTAAGACAGAACATTTTGGGTGAATGGAAAAGTTTTCCTTCTTTTTATGATCCAAGCTGAAGTTATAATAAGATAATTCATATACCTGGCTTGATAGATCATAGTTTGTTTTGATTTGCTTTGTTTTAATGAGACAGACAGAAAAACATAACGTTGCAGACTTTATTCTAATAATGAAATGGAAGTTATTAAGTAGAATCCCATTATTCCAAAACACTAGCTTGCAAGTTTAAAAAAAATTCCTTTGTGCAGTACCGTACAGCCACCCTTGTACAAAACTTACATTAAAATCCTTTCTTCTAACTTCAAGTCACAGAGTCATACAGAATGGAAACAGACCCTTTGGTCCAATCAGTCCATGTCGACCAGAATCCCAACCTCAGTTCGTGCAACCCTCCCATGTTTGGCCAGTATCTCTCCAAACATTTCTTATTCAAGTATTTATCTAAATGTCTTTTAAACATTGTAACTGTGCCTGTATCCACCACTTCCTCTGGAAGTGCATTCCACACACGAAACACTTTCTGTGTTAAAAATTGCCCCCATATCTTTTTAAAACCTTTCTCCCCTCACCTTAAAAATATGCCACATAGTCCTGAAATTCCCTACCATGGGAAAAAGACACCTGTTGTTCACCTTTTCTATACCCATTATAATTTTATAAACCTCTATAAGGTTTAAATACTTCAATATTTATTTAAATATAAGTATCTATTTAAACATCGCAAGACATTTCAGATAACTGTGGCATTAACTCGGAGACCAGAATCTCTGATTGCTCAAAAGCACTGTACTGTACAAGGACTTCACAGAACCGTAAAAAACAAAGTAACACAAGGGCTCGGATGCTGACATTTAATAGATCATCATGGGTGAAGTCCAGAGCACGAGGCTGGCCTTTCAACCAGGCCATCCCAGCTACCCGTGTGGCTGCATCGGTTGGAACAAGACCCAGCTCTATTCCTCACCCAACCCGTCCCCAGATTGATGATGCTGCTGTCAACATGATTACAGGAAGCTAAAACAACTGATCAACTTGAGATAACTGCCTTGGAAGCAATATTTTGCAAAAATACTGCTGAAGAAACCTTTTAGCATTCCTTTAAAATGTAAGAATGCTGACCATATTAGCTGAGCTGGGTCTCAATTCCTGCTTTACTATTATCACTGCTGAATTGTTTAATAATGCAATCATACGTTTACAATATAGAGCCTTTTAAGATGCTCAGCGTACATAATGGATTTAACTAATATGATCAAAATGTTCCATATTTTTAAAGTGTGCTGTAATTTGGAATATAGTCATCTTCTCTGTACTTTGTTTCTCTTAAGCTCTGCAATATTTACATTTTTTAAATAAAAGTCTAAACTAAGAAAGATACATAAGAGCTTACTTTCTTCTGGTACTGCATGGGATGATGCGTTAAAGTAAATATTCTGTACAGTATTTTAATGGGCTTGTTAAATTATTTTAAAATGTTAACATTCAAGTCACACACAAATTAATTTTAATTGACTGCTTTTACCGGTTCACTATCAGAAGAAACTAAAGCTTCAGAATGGAATGTTCCCCTCACTGGAGGTAATGGGAGAGGAAATAATGGGTGACCTTGCCCTAGAGAGAAAGCTGACCCCCTTCCCACCAGAGATAATGGGAACTGCCGATGCTGGAGAATCTGGGATAACAAGGTGTAGAACTGGATGAACACAGCAGGCCAAGTAGCATCATAGGACCTGGAAAGCTGACGTTTCGGGTCTGGACACTGCTTCGGAAATTTCTTGTTGCCCCCTCCTTCTCGCCAACTCTAATTAAATGTGACAAGATCCATGAGCAACATTCTGGGCTCATCAGTGATTGAGCCTCTTCAGTGTTCAAGTATTCGCCACTTTGGGGCTTCTACTTTGTCATCTCCCCAGGTAAACTGCCTCTGCAGCGATAACAAAGATGACTTGTTTCCTGACTAAGAAACCAAGGTGACATTTCTGCCAAGCTTTGGCTAAGTAATTTTGTTCTCCTTAATTAAGGAGAGGCATTTCTTAGAGGCAGTTCAGAGAATAATCCCTACAATGGAAGGATTGTCATATGAGCAAAGGCTAAACAGTCTGGGACCCTACCCATTGGAGTTTGGAAGAATGACAGGTGATCTTGTTGAATCATATTGGACTCGAAAGGGATTGAGAGGGTAAATGCTGAGAGGAGTTTGATAAGGTTCCCCATGGCAGGCTGATGGAGAAAGTGAAGTCTCATGGGGTCCAGGGTGTGCTAGCTAGATGGATTAAAAAACTGGCTGGGCAACAGGAGACAGAGGGTAGTAGTAGAAGGGAGTTTCTCAAATTGGAGACCTGTAACCAGTGGTGTCCCACAGGGATCTGTGCTGGGACCACTGTTGTTTGTGATATATGTAAATGATCTGTAGGAAGGTGTAGGTGGTCTGATCAGCAAGTTTGCTGATGACACTAAGATTGGTGGAGTAGCTGATAGTGAAGGGGACTGTCAGAAATTACAACAGAATATAGATAGACTGGAGAGTTCGGCAGATAAATGGCAGATGGAGTTCAATCCAGGCAAATGCAAGATGATGCATTTTGGAAGATCAAATTCAAGGGCGAACTATACAGTAAATGGAAAAGTCCTAGGGAAAATTGATGAACAGAGAGATCTGGGTGTTCAGGTCCATTGTTCCCTGAAGGTGACAACGCAGGTCAATAGGGTGGTCAAGAAGGCATCTGGCATGCTTTCCTTCATTGGGCGGGGTATTGAGTACAAGAGTTGGCAGGTCATGCTGCAGTTGTATAGGACTTTGGTTCGGCCACATTTGGAGCACTGTGTACAGTTCTGGTTGCCGCATTACCAAAAGGATGTGGATGCTTTGGAGAGGGTGCAGAGGAGGTTCACCAGGATGTTGCCTGGTATGGAGGGTGCTAGCTATGAAGAGAGGTTGGATAGATTAGGATTATTTTCATTAGAAACACGGAGATTGAGGGGGTGACATGATGAGGTCTACAAAATCATGGGAGTTATAGACAGGGTGGATGGCAAGAAGCTTTTTTCCCAGAATGGGGGACTCAATTACTAGGGGTCATGAGTTCAAAGTGAGAGGAGGAAAGTTTAAGGGAGATATGCGTGGAAAGTTCTTTACACAGAGGGTGGTGGGTGCCTAGAACGCTTTGCCAGCGGAGGTGGTAGATGCAGACACGTTCGTGTCTTTTAAGATGTATTTGGACAGGTACATGGATGGGCAGGGAGCAAATGGACACAGACCCTTAGAAAATAGATGACAGGTTAGACAGAGGATCTTGATTGGCGCAGGCTTGGAGGGCCGAAGGGCCTGTCCTGTGCTGTAGGTTTCTTTGTTTCTTTGTTGTTTCTTTGAGTGTTTCCCCACGTGGGAGAGTCGAGGACCAGAGGACACAGTTTCAGAATGAAGGGTCAATTTAAGACTGAGATGAGGAGGAATTTCTTCTCTCAGGGAGTTGTGAGTCTTTGGAGTTCCGTGCCACAGAGAGCTGTGGGGACAGTCCTTGTGTCTATTTAAGGCTGAGATCAGTAGAGTCTTGATCAGTCAGGAAATCAAGGGTCGCAAGGAAAGTGGATGTGAGAAATGTCAGGTCAGCCATGATCCTCTTGAATGGCAGAGCAGGCTCAAGGGGCTGAATGACCTACTCATGTTCATACTTGGAATAGCTTATGAAAGCTATTATGCCTGTTTCTGACTCCCCTTCTATCTGGTCTCCCGCAACCACACTCCAGAGGAAGAAGAAAATAAATTACTCGCATCTCATCGTTGGATTCCCTCTCGATTAGGGCTTCACCTCCAGTCCATAAGATGGAGAGGTCAACCAGTGATCGACAGTTTCTGGTCACCTGACATGCCGTGTATCGAGGAACCTGATTGGTTTGAGAAGCTGCCTGTCAAATCGTAATGAGCCGATGGTGCTCAGTCCAGAGAGTTGCCTTGCTGCTAGGGAAAGCAGCAAATTCACCCCTGACAATGCTTCCCTCCATTCTACAAAAATAAAGGGAAAATCATGAGTCATGCTTGAAAATAATCATGGGGCTAATAACCTGCCATATCCAAAATGTCACAACATATGTTAGCTGTGTTACTGTCGCATCATAAATGGATATCAGCTCAGAACCAGTTTGGACCTGTGCCAAGCACATCGATCTTACTCAGGGTCAGAGTTAACAATGTCTGTCCCTGTCTCAGTCCATCATGTGGTACAAAATATTTGTTTCTCCCCTTCCACTTGGGAAAATTTGATTTGTCATATTTTGATACTTTGATGTCAGAGCAGCTGTCTCAGTTAAGCTTTAGTGTATTCACATTCTCAGATGAGACAGGCATAAGAGCTCTGCTCTTCTTCACATGTGCAGTTCAGAACAGGCTTTTGTTAACAAAACACTTGGCCTTGTTTTTGCTGACTCCAATTATTTCTAAAGCAAATATTCAAGCCAACATGATTCTAATGCAGTGGGGATTTTGCATTATTGCACAATACAAGCTAACTGTACAGTAGTTTCAACAGCTTGGCATATTAGCCCAGAGCTTTGATTCCTTTTTGGGATGTAAGTTAATACATTTGTTAGAGCAAGACCAAATATATCTGGATTGCTCTAAGTTCACACCAAAGAGACCCACAGCAATGTGATTGCATGGAGATCTATTAAAAGTCAGTTTGTATTCACTGAATCCTTACAATGCAGAAAGAGGCCCATCAAGTCAGCTCTAATCTTCCAAAGAGCATCACAGACCCATCTCCCCGACCCTGTTCCCACATTTGACATGGATACCTATCCTGCACGCTAGAAATAATTTAGCATGGCCAATCCACCTAACCTGCACATCTTTGGACTGTGGGAAGAAACCGGAGGAAATCCACACAGATGCATAAGGAGAACGTGCAAGCTCCACGCATACAGCCACCTCAGGCTGGATTAAGCTTAGGTCTCTGGCATTGGGAGGGAGCAGTGCTAACCACTGAGCCTCTGTGCCGTCCAATAGCCCCTACCCCATTAGCCACTGATGTCCACATCTTGGGCCTGGCAGCATAAACACCTCGAGAGGACCCCAGCATCAAAGGTGCTGTTTTTCAAACTGTTCAGTCATTTCACATGACATCAGGAATTGACTGCAGGTATTGGAAACTGCAAATACTAATGACCGTGACAATATTCCAGCAATAGTACTGAAGCCAAGTTCTTTAGAAATTGTAGTGCTCTCAGCCAAACTGTCCCAGTACACTACAACACTGGCATCTATCCAACAATGAGGAAAACAGTGATAATGGGAACTGCAGATGCTGGAGAATCCAAGATAATAAAATGTGAGGCTGGATGAACACAGCAGGCCCAGCAGCATCTCAGGAGCACAAAAGCTGACGTTTCGGGCCTAGACCCTTCAATGAGGAAAACAGCCCCACTTTGTCCTGTAAACTAAAAGTAGGACAAATCTAACCCAGATAATTACTGCTGCTCAGTCTACTCTTAATCAACAGTAAAGTGATGAAAGATGTCATCAACAGGACTATCAGCAACCGCTTATCAGTAACTTGCTCAGTGATGCCCAATTTAGGTTCTGCGAGCGCACTCAGCTCCTGACCTCATTATTGCCTTGATTCAAACATGGATTAAAGTGCTGAATTCCAGAGGTGAGGTGAGAATGACAGCCTTGACATCAGCTTTGCATCTGATTGAATAAAGAAGCTGTCACAAAGGACATCCAGATAAACTGGAGTCAATAGGGTTTGTGGACAAGCTGACAGTTAGAGTCATACTTGGTACAGAGGGAGGCGGTTGTGGTTGTCTGAGATCAGCCATCTCAGCTACAGGGCATCTCTGCAGGAGTTCCTCAGGAGGCCTAACCATACACAGCTACTTCATCAATGATTCCATCATAAGTGTGGCTGTTTACTGATGATTGCACAGTATTCAACACCATTAATAACTTTTCAGATACTGAAGCAGTCCATGTCCAGATGCAGCAAAACTTGGGCAGTATCGAAACTTGGGCTCGCAAGTGGCAAGCAGCATTTGAGCGATACAAGGATCAAGTAAGTGCCATCTCCCACACGGGAGAACCTTATGCATCATCTCTTGTTGTTTACTGGCATGACTACCACTGCGCACTGCACTGTTAATAACCTGGGGGCTTCCATTGACCAGAACCTGAACTGAAGTTGCCACATACGTTCTGTGGCTACAAGAGCAGATCAGAGGCTCGGAATCCAGCAGTGAATAATTCACCTCCTGACTCCCAAAGTCAATGAACCATCTACAAGGCTCAAATCAGAACTGTGATTGGATATTCCCCATTGTTTACTTGGGCTTCAGTAGGGCCTTTAATAGATTCCACATGGTAGCCTAATTAATAAAGTTAGATCACATGGTTATTCAGGGTTCACTTGCCAATTGGATACAAAATTGGCTTGATAGAGGGAAATAGAGACAGGTGGTGGAGAGTTGTTTCTTGGACTGGAGATCTGTGACCTGCGGTATTCCACAGGGATCAGTACTGGGTCCATTTTTGTTTGTCATTTGTAGAAATGATTTGGATGAAAATGTAGGAGGTCAGTGAGTTTGTGGATGTTGTCAAAATTGGTGGTAACGTGGACAGTGAAGAAGGTTATTTAAGATTACAAAAGGATTTTAATCAGTTGGGTCAATGGGCTGAGGTGTGATAGATAGAGTTTAATTTGGATAAATGCGAGGTATTGCATTTTGATAAAAGAAACATGGGTAGGGCTTATACAATTAATGGCAGTGCCCAGTGTTGTAGAACAGAGATGTTGCTGGAAGCAATACACCAATTCCAGTGAGGCCTTTTTGGTGCACTGTGTACAGTTCTCACCATCCTGTTCAGGAAGGGTGTTGTTAAGCTGGAGAGGGTACAGAAAAGATTTACCAGGATGTTGTTGGATATGGAGGGCTTGAGTTATAAAAATGGGCTGGTCAGGCTAAGTTTTTCCATTGGTGTGTAGGAGGTTAAGGGATGACCTCATAGACGTTTACAAAATCATGAGGGGCATAGATAAGGTGAATAGTAAAGATCTTTTCCCTAGGGTGGGGTAAATTCAAAACTAAGAGGCATATTTCTAAGGTGAGAGGTGAAAGATTCAAAAGTACATGAGGGGTAATGTTTTTTTTTTACAGAGTGGACAGTGTTTGGAATGAACTGCCCGAGGATGTGGTAGAATCAAGTATAGTTACAACATTTAAAAGACATTTCGATAAGTATATGAATAGGAAAGGTTTGGACGAATATGGGCCAAACACAGGCAGGTGAGGCTAGTTTAGTTTGGCGACATGGTTGGTTCAGACTAGTTGGAGCAAAATGTCTGTTTCCATTCTGAATGACTGTACTGAAGAGGCTTGGTGCCACGCAGCACAAAGCAGCCCACTTAACTCGCACTACGTCCCCAAGAATCCATACTGTCCACCACTGACTCTCAGTAGCAGCAGTGTGTACTGTCTCCAAGATGGACTGCAGAAGTTCACCAACGACTCTTAAACAGCACCTTCCAAACTCAGATCCACTTCCATCTAGAAGGACAAGGGCAGCAGATACATGGGAACACCACCCCCCCTGCAAGATCTCCTCAAAGACACTCACCATCCTGACTTAGAAATAGATCGCCATTCCTCAGCATAGCTGAGCCAAAATCCTATAATTCCCTCTCTAACATCTTGTGAGTTTACCCACATTATATGGACTGTAGTGACTCAAGCTGACACACAGCTGTTGTCTAAATAAGACCTCACATCTAAAATGCTTTGTCTGACCTAGAATGTCACCTCTGGTAGAGTGAGGGAGCTTATAAAACATTTAGTTATCCGAGGCAGTGACTTGAAAGAAATTTGTGAATTTGCATATTAATCCTTTCAAACTGATTAAAGATTTAACAGCCACCTTAGGTTTGTCCAACACATTCACATAGTTCTATGACACTTTGATCTTTCCGCTTTCAAAATCTGTGTCGGATACTACCTCTCTCACTAACACCCGAAGAAGGACCGAGACTCCAAAAGCTTTTGTTTCCAAATAAACCTGTTGGACTATAACTGGTGCCATGTGATTTTTGACTGCAGTTCAAGAAGGCAGCTCACACCACTGTCTCAAGGACAAACTGAGTAGAATTTAGTGTTGGCCCAGACAGAGGTGCCACATCCTGTGAATAAATAAAAGAAAATGGTATTTGAGATTACATGTGCCTCACAAATCAGAAGTTGAACAATAATGATTCTCAATGGAGTTGGAATTCCAAAGTGAGGAAATGATGATATTGCATACGGAGCTGTAGTAGACCCCTTCTGCTGAGGTGTTCAGTTTTTGGCATCAAACCTTGGGAAATTGTATATGTTTCCAGGATCAGCAGAGATTCCTGGAATGATGAAGGGATTAAAGTGTCCAAATGTATGGGTAATGTGTGAAGTGTAAGCCTTATTCTCTTACATTTATAAGAGTAAAGGGTGATCAAATTGATGCATCTAAAATAATAGATTTGATTAGTAGACCCAGAGAAACAATTTTCTCTGATGGGGGTATCCAGAAGAGCAGAACACAATCTTAAAATTAGTGCTAGGCATATTTTTTATTGAAAACTCCTGGAAATCTAGAATTGATTTTCCCAAAATGTCTGGGACTGATAGGCTTTTGTTGAGAGTTATGAAACAAAGTGAAGTTGAGATACAAACCAATTGAATTGTAGAAGATGTTCAGTGAGCTGATGGATCAGCTCCTGTTGCTGTGTTCTTTTGCTTTTAATGTTTTTTTTATTATGGAACCACAAGTGAGGGATCAGCAATAAAGTCAAAAATAAAGCAGTCAATTTTCACGCAGACTCTGATGTGTTCCTTCCTTTCTGTGTGGGATGAATCCCACTCATATTATGGGAATGGCCCTACCTTTAGAACTTAGCATAAGGTCATGGCAGGGACAAAGCAGCAGGAGGAAGTTCTGGACTATTTAGTTTGCAGCTTATGCAGTTTGACCTAAAATTTAGATTATCCAGATTTATGTGAAATGAATATATGCATAGATTAAAGTCAGGGAGCATGACATTATTGAAACAGCATGACCTTACTACATGAAAGAATCAAAATGAGTAACTATGGTTTTAAAATGATCGAAAGGATCTAAAAAGAGCAAGTTCATTGAAAAATAACAAGTGGCTTGCCTGCTAAGGTAAAATTAGAGTGGCAAGCTTGAGCTGAAGAGGTAACACTGACCAAACTAAATAGCTCCATATAACTGTTATAAAAGCTCCGTAGTTCAAACAAAATGTGAATATTTCTGTGAAGTGTGGCACCTAAAAAAATTTCTTCTCTTTTGTTCGTCTAATTTGGGATAATGTTGACATTATGAAAACTTTTAAATCTCAAATAAGTTAAAAAGGAGGCTGTAAAGTATATTTTGGAAGTAAAATAATAAGTATTTCAATATAATTCTAATTTCAAATTTGCCATAATCTGCAAATCAATTTTTGTCAAAGTGTTAAGAACGTTGCATCATATTTAATATTCTTCTGATCACTAATAATTCACAATACATCAGAGTTTCAAAAATTATATTATTTTGTACACTTGCCAATCAGATCGCTACTAGCTCAAGAAACAGAAAACAAAAATTGCTGGAGAAGATCAGGAGGTCTGGCAGCATCTGTGGAGAGAAAGCAGAGTTAATGTTTTGAGTCTGGTGACTCACTATCAGAACTAACAGCTTGTGGGTGGCATCATTTACATCCTCTTTTTTGGACTGTGTCTAAGGGCCAAATTGATTAGGAAAGTAAACAGTGATGTTCAATGCAAAAAAATGTCTGTCGCATTATTAAGTTAAACATTGTTATTAAGACTATTGGAGCTTAACCCTGCAAGATCTAAAGATTTTCTGCCTTTTTCTACCCAAGTCCTTCTGATATTGTCTGGCTAGGTGAAGTTTAATGAAGTCTACAATATTAATCCTTCAGAACCATTACCACATAAGGCATTAACAAGGTAGAAGGAACTAGCCCAGCGATTCCTTAATATTTTTCAGCCTTTTGAAAACAAAACTTTTTTTATTTCTTGTTTGGTAACAGATACCAAGCACTGAGGGAAGTTTTCAACATTAAATCAAGTCTGATTGACCTTGTAATGCTTATTTTTTTAGGCTACTATCCAGTGGAAGAACCTCAAAGAAACAGGTCACTTCAGTAGAAATGCATGTCAACAATAAGCTAGGTCTTGGGGGAGGTGATGGCCTAATGGTATTATCGTTGGCATGCTAAGCCAGAGACCCAGGTCATGTTCTTTGGACAGAATTTTGAATCCCACTGTGGCAGATGGTGGAATTTGAATTCAAGAATTAAAAAATCCAGAATTAATAGTCTAATGATAACCATGAATCCATTGTCGATTGTCAGGAAAAACCCAACTGGTTCACTAATGCCCTTCAGGGAAGGAAACAGCCATCCTTGTCTGGTCTGGCTGACATGTGACTCCAGACCCACAGCAATGTTGATTCCTAATCATCCTCTGGGCATTTAGGGATGGGCAATAAATGCCACCTGGCCAGTGAAACTCTCATCCCATGAATGTGTAAAGGAAAAAAATATGTTAAACAGAAGTCAAATCCATGGGTTCAAGTGACTTTGATCATTCAATGGCTCTAATCGATGTGTTAATATTTATCCTTGCCAACATCCATTTTAAAATCAATAATTCAATAAGTAAATCAACTGATCAACCATGACTGATGGGATCTTGCTGTGTCAAAAATGGTTAATGCTTTTAACTGTTTATCAACAGTCAGAGTATTTCATAGCGACTTGTTGTATAAGAAGCACTTAGAAAAAACCTCACAGTCAAGAGGCTGAATGTTTATGGAGTTGGGAGATTCCATGGAGGACTGAAAATGGTAGCTGGGATTCAATTTTTTTACAAAAGAAGGGCATGCTGCCCAGGCCATGATGACAGAGGAAAAGACTTTGCCGCAAGAAGGGATCAAAATCAGGAAGAAAGAAGCCTTGGAAAAGGTGTAAGCACTTAAAGTTAACAAGGCACTGGGACTGGATGAGGCCCATTTAAGGATTTTGAAGGAAGTAAGGGTTGAAATTGCAATTAAATAAAACTTGCAGTGTTCTCTATGTTATTAATGGGGCCATAAGAGTACAAGAGCATGGAGGAGATGTTGAACAAGAAGACATTTATGAGACCTCAGCTGGAGTATTGTATACAGTTGTAGGTTTCACATTTTAGGAAAGATGTGAACGCAATTTTGAAAGTGCATAAGTGATTTACAAGAATGGTTGCAGTTACGAGGTACTTCAGCGATGAGGATACATTGAAGCCTGCTCTTCCTGCAGCGAAGAAGACTGAGAGGTAAACCGTTTCAAGATTTCAAAATCACATATGGGCTGAACGAAGTAGATCAGATGAAGCTGTTTCCAATTATGAAGGAAGCAAGAACGAGAGGGCATAGATTTGAGGTGATTTGCAAACAAAGCAAGGGTGACGGGGTAAAGAAACATTTCCCGCAGTGAGTAGTTAGGGTATAGAATGCACTGCCTGGAAGCAAGTTCAATTGAGGCATACAAGAGGAAATTGGGTTTTTTTTTGGATAGTGATGGGATTTGGGGATAAGGCAGAAAACTGGTATTTGATAAGCAAGCTGGTGCAGACTCTACAGGCCGAATGGCCTCCTTCTGTACCATAAAAATTCTGGGATTTTGGAATTCCCCACCTCATTCCAAAGATTTACAATGTTCACCAGGTCTTGTAGTAGTTCCATGATGAATCAGGTCACAAGGTCACACCATGCACTGACCTGACTAGCATCATCATGGAGACAGCATGTCCTATCCCTGTGATTTTTCACTGAGGTCAAGGCACCTTTTCAAAGGATTTTGGTTCATGGCATCTCAAGATACCAAGAATCATAGACAGAAAGGTAAGTTCGAAAGGCCCTACCTATGACACCCATGCTAAGCCCTGTTCCCATTCACACCTCCCCGCCATGGTTCCTTGTAACCCTGTGCTCAGCTACTTCCCACACCAGCCATTTCTAATAGCATTTTATTCCTCCCATGTCAAGCTTGGAGAGACCAATGTTGATTCAGCCACTACATAACATATGGAGCCAATGTTTCCAATAATGACAATAAAATTCTAAACTAAGGTTTGAAAAGAAAATGGTAACTTAAAAACTGCTATTACTGCAGGCCGATACAAATGCCATGAAAATAATCAAGACCCTTTAAAACATCACTGCAGAATGTCAAGTTTGTTTTGCCGTTTGTGGAAGTAAATGTTGTGCAATTAACAGAAGAGGTCAGAGACCCCATGCTGTCAATCAAACAAAGCTTTCCCAGTGGCTAAGCTGTTTCCAAACTCTAATGGATATCTGGGCTTTCAGCCACAAATGCTGGAATGTACTTGGTTGACTGACTTCAGCACAAAGGTGCTTTCCTGCAATGAAAATCTCATCTTTGTGTTGACTGTATCCCAAACTGAGAAATTTCCCAACTCTCACTACTCATCGCAGAGATGAAAATTCAGCATTTGGTAACATGATATCAGTGAAAGTTATTTACTTTAAAGCTTCTAGCACAATATTAACAACCTATTTGCAATTAAAGCCTCTGAACACATATTACAGTTGAAAATTAGAACATGACAGATTTAATAAATAGCTGCTCTATACCAGCCTTCTTACTAAAAATTAAGAGTTAAATTCCGGAGATACAGACAAAAATACTAATAAGCCAAAGAGAGAAACTTAAAATATGTAATGCATTAAACTTAACATAATTTAATACGTGTAACAAAGAAATTGTCATAAAACAATTGCAAAGCCTCAAGATCCAGTAGGGTCTATCACAGAAGTAGTTCAGTTCTTTGCATAAGTTGTGGTTTTCTAGGATTTGGTGCTAGGATTATAAAATAGCCAGTCATTCAATCCTTAAGAATGTTGAGAGGGATGTTTTAGGATTTTACAGGCCATCACTCAAGTATTAGTAGGGAAGTAACAAGAAATTGTTATTGCTGATACAGAGGTTGAGTATTCTCTGAATGTGAACTGATCTCAAAGAAATAGAATCAATTTGTCGATGCTAAGGGATCAATATTACAGCATTTGCCCACATGTTGCCCCGGACTTTCCCCACTATTAACCGGCAAGAACCTGAGGACACTCTTCTCCTTGGATGCATCTCAGACTGGAGGCCACTTCACACCCAGTTGAATGCTGGCTGTATCAAACTGTTCTGCATGCTTGTAGACATTTGCCCCCTACATGGCAGAGAAAGGGAAATTGGTGCCTTGCTTTGTGGACATGAATCTGGACAAGCCAGTGGATAGATGGTACAGAGGAGGACAGTCCTTTTTCCCAGAAGATTTCCAGAGGAGGTCATACCACCAGCCAAAACCACCCACTTTTTGTCACCCAGCTCACTATGGTCTCCATGGCCAGGAAAAAAGTGAATGGCCTCTGTTCTGCCAGGATAAGTGCCAGTATCTTTTCTCTGCTCCCTCACACGCACGTTATCTCTGCCACTGCACCCAACTCCAACAAAAAAAATGCTACTCTGCCACTCTTACTACTGCATGCAATACCTTTCCTTACTCACTCATGCCTCTCAAACATATCTCTTCCCATTCTGTTGATGCTTCATAGCATCAACACTGTCTACTTTCTCACTTGGGAAGTTTCACCACCTTTCCTCTATCTGCAATAGCACTAACACTTTCATCTCACTCAATCTCTCCCCTTCTGTCATTCAGGAGAAAATGGCCTATAAAATGGCAGAAAGGGCATGGGCAGGTGGTAGGGTGCTGCATATTCATCTCTTCAGACCCTACAGGCAGAGGATCTGGTGTTAGCCAGTGAAGCAAAGGTTAGCTCCTTATGAGAAGCCGAAGCCTTCACATGCACACAATCAAATTAGAGGCATTGTTCCCTGCGGGGCTACTCTGTCTTTACCCATACTGTGCATTTAATGTGAACATGCTACAACATCCAACCCTTGAGTGTGACATCTCTATTTTGTCTACTACAGGCACTAACATGTATTAATTGTCTGACATGACCTGTTCTCCTCCACCTCTGAAAAACGCAGTATAGATGCTTTAGAGGGAGCACTGACCTGGCTGTTTCCCTCACCAGCTCAGATACTACAATCTGGTAAGTACGTTTTCTAGATGAGAGTCAAAGCTCAAGCTAGTGAGAGCTTCAATGCCACGTGTCTGCTGCTAGCTGAGGAAAGGAATCCTCAGGCCACTGGCATTGGAGAAAACAAATGAAAAAAATGAAGTCGATAATGAGTGATTGAAGCCAGGTGAATCTTATTGTCTGTGAGATCCATGGTTGGAGTGTTAACCTGGGGCAATCAGAGTGCTTGGGCTGACCAATATAAACAGTGTTTCAGAATCTCCTCACTCCAGTGAGTGACCCCGAGCTGGTTGGCCACAGCCAGTGTACTGAGCACATGTAGATAAAGGGTGACTTGGTGATGGGATACTGGCCTCTGTGCAGGTATTTCAGTGATAATCTCCATTAATAAGCATCTCTCATTTCGCTAATGACAAATCATCTTGGTGTCCATAACTCTGTCAGAAAATGCAATTTGTTTCTGCCAATGTTCATTTGAATTCTCTCTCTCAATTTTTCCAAATTTTGCACTGCAGGATACATTGTCAGATACTTCAGAGACTTTTAAGCAACTCTTGGATAGACATATGGAGGATAGTAAAATGTAGGATATGCAGGCTAGATTGATCTTATTAGGATAATAGGTCAGCACAACATCATGGGCTGAAGAGCCTGAGCTGTGCTTAACTGTTCTATGTTCTAGGTCATTCATGTTCTGGAAGATTCCACCCTATGTGTCGTTGAGCAGCTTTGTTGAAATTTTGGAAGAATAAACCCAAGCAGTCTGTAAGGAAATGTCTTTGGCATTTATACTAACGTCCAGAAGGTATACACCAAAACTTGACACAACAAGCTGCTAAGAAAAGCTAACTTGACTCAGAATTCTAAGAAATTTTGAGACATCCTGATGGTTTTCACAGGGAATTGCCCAGCATGCAGCAAACAGAGAAAGGATAATGTGCTAAAATCGGGAGGATATGTGGAGTGCTCTCCCAGGGTCCCCTGTTCTTCAGTTCCTCAATTCCTTTGTATGTCCTAATGAAAACAAAACGGCAAAAATCTTGTTGGCAATGTTTCAAGAGCCATGGAGGAAAGTAAATGTGCTCTCAAAAGAACAAAACAAAAATGTGAAAAACCAATTTCTTTAATTTGCACTGGTCAGGTGGCATTAATTAAATTAATGTACTTCTAACCACAGTGAAAGGATAATACTGAGTGTCAGGAGTTTCTAACTGCAGGTGCTAGATATATGTTAGCCTTCTAATCAACATGGCATTGGAAAACTAGTGGCAGAACATATTGAATGAAATTATATGTGAATAATGGGACCTTTTCTGTCAAGAAATGTTTTGCTGTTCAATGTGACCTATATTTTTCTAAATAAACCAAAAAATGGTCCAATACAAATTGTTTTAGGCCTTTATATTGTGTTTGGGCTCAATCCAAAGTCTGACATGCCCCTTCAGCTTGTGGCCCCCAATGGATGAGGAAATTAACCTTAAATGTTACTGCTTTAGTACTTAAAGCGTACATAAATTCTAGAAATTCCACTTTCGATCTGCCTATCAAACATCTTCCAGTTAATCAAAAACAAACATCCATGTTCTTTAGTTTTTTTCTCCCCCTGTCTTTGAGCTTTGCCTTCATCAAAGTTAACATGAAAGATTTGCAGATTCTGACAAATTTAGCGGCCAGAGTGCCATCATTTTCTATATCCCACTGGAGCAGCACTGTGAAATTGGTACTTTCAGACTTCTGACGATAGGCAGGAGTCTCAGAACCAACTGGTAGCAGTGGTGGTTGTCACATATATTTCTGCACGCACAAAAATGTATCATTTATGTTTTATTATCAACAGACCCATCCAACCTCATCTCATACCACAATACTGTTCCAGGTTAATCCTACTATAATAGACCAACGTGCACTTGGTGAGGTGCAGTCAGTGTTATGTAATCTGGAAGGCTAGATTTTACAGATGAATACGAAACATTTTTTCATTACTTACAGGCAATCTAAGTGACTGAATTCAAAATTTCATTCATGCTTGAAGAAATGTTTAGCTCTTACTGATCTGAGGAAATTCACACAACAATCTCTCTAAATCTGCTGACAAATAGAGCAATATTTTAATAAGGTACCATCTGGACATAAGAGATATACATTGATTGAAGAATGGTTCAGATGGCTGAAAGCCTTAAAAAAAATAGTTTGCTTCAAAGATAAAATGACCTTTGTGGTGGGGTTTCCAGCATTCAGCTCACCCCCCTCTATGAGAAGAACATCTTAATCTGCATTAGTGAGGGCTGTGCTGATGCAAAAACAGCTTCACTAAATGAATTTGAAAGCTTGAATCTTTTCACTTTGTACTTAACAGAACTCGGGCTTGAGAAACAGACTTGGGGTGTGAAAAGAGATACTATTTTAGACAGAAATGAGAAGAGGGTGCTGATTGGTTGGGGTGTCATCGCCATGGAGACACAGCCAGAACAATTAACTGTCAATCTTGATCCTCAGATGGGACACATAGACTCTGATTGGTCAGAGCATTGGTATGAATATGCAGCAAAGTTTAAGGGCCTCATGACTGCATTTTTTTTGGAAAAGTTGCGTTAAATGGACAAATTCCTTTTGTGTATGTGAAACAGATCCTGTGTACTTATACATGGAACTTCTAGCACATGTGAAGCCTTTTCTGATGAAGGGTCCAGGCCTGAAACGTCAGCTATTGTGCTCCTCTGATGCTGCTGGGCCTGCTGTGTTCATCCAGCTCCACACTTTGTTATCTCGGATTCTCCAGCATCTGCAGTTCCCGTTATCTCTCTCCACACGGACCATTGCCTGAAGGATAGAATTGAACCCAGGTCCCTGGTACTGTGAGGCAGCAGTGCTAACCACTGAGACACCATGCCACCCCTCTGGGATTAAGAATCTAATGATGACCATAAATCCATTGTCGATTGTCCGGGAAAAAAAAATCTGGTTCACTAATGTCCTTTAGGGAAGGAAACTGCTATCCTTGCCTGGTCCAGAACATACGTGACTCCAGACCCACTGCAATGTGGTTGCCTCATAATTGCTCTCCAGGCAATTATGGATGGGCAATAAATGCTGGCCTAGTCAGTGACACCTCATCCCATGAATGAAAAGGAAAATAAAAGGGTCTTAATATCAAGAGAATATGAACTGGCCGGGTCTCTTTTCTCTTTAAAAGAAAACAGATTGGTGAAGGAAATCCTAAAAGAGACCGTTAAAAATTACAAATACTGCCAATACAGTGGTTAGAATTTACTTACTCCCTCACAGAAGTGGACAGGGTGGAGTACAAATGAACATGTCTGGGATTGGGATGGGAAGGGAAGGACCCATCACCTTCCAGGTTCCCCCATTTGAGTGAACGGACTGGAATGAGGAGGCTGACCTATTGATGGCCTTCTTCTCCTATCTTTTGTATTCTACCAGAACAAAAGGCCATCATGTCATGTAGGGAGGGTGCACTGGATGGGAAACACTGCCAGCCTATCCTGGGCCCACTGCATTTCCAGTGCACCCTCCCTACATGAGTGATTGGAGCTGTCCTGTCAGGCAATTAGTGCTCTTTGGAGGGCCCAATCCCTTCCGTCTCCTGCTTCTGCCCCTTCTTCCTCTCCCTCCTACAATTGCAAAGTGATATTTGTCAAGAGGATGTTTGACCTTAAAGACATTGAAGCCCCGAAAGCTGGCAGTTAGTTGCCTGTTTTACATTCAATCTCATCAGGTCTTCCAAAAATGGTCACAGGAGTGATCCAGCTCTGCCCATTCTGATCTTCTGGCTTTTTGACCATCAGAAATCCAGCCCCGCCCATCCTGATTTCCCTGACTTTCTGGCCAGTGGGTCAGGCCATAACCAACAAGTTTCCATTTAGCTTAATGTTCCTACAGTGTGAAAGGGCTGTGTTCCACATCTCTTCTGGGAAATTGGACATTTCACTAGTCGTAGTTGTAGCTGGACTCTTCAGCAGCTACTGATGTTGAAGAAGCTTCCACCAGTGAAAGATTTCTTTAAATCATTGAATTTTAAATGTTAAGTTGAAACCAGCAGAAGTTCCTCACACCCACCATCCTCAAGATGCAGCCAATGTGGTAAGCAGCCTGGAATGTATCTTTTAAAATGGGCAAGGGGCCTGTGAAGGAACAACAGGCTCCAGCAACTTCTCTGTCTTCCCTCAAGAGGCTCAAGGCCTGGTTTTAGGCCAACCTTTGACTTCCTGCCTGGGGAACAGCCATGTGTGGTGTTTCCCTCAGGGCAGCAATCAGTCCTGATGTGATTTCCACCCGGTAGCTATTCCAAAAGTAAAACACGATTTTCCTCAATTTGATGTCTACAAATCAACTGACCATCTTTGTCATTTAGATAAATCCTACATGTTGTACAAATTGAGTGTGACAGCATGCTTCTCTGTATCAAATTCATTTCTCACTGATGGAGAATTAAAGTGATAGGCCATAAAGATTAAAACCAGGTGGTCACTCCATGTGGAAAAATTGAAGCTGTTTCAAAAGAAAATCTGTTAAACTGCATGCTCAAGTATTAATTTGAATTCACCAGTATAACTTTTAAATGAAGCTTTAATGGGATAGCTGTATAAGTATCATGATTTTTACACACACTCGTGAAGAAATACAATTAATAAATGGTAGAACTTTTGTTCATATGTGATCTATTGACAATGACAGGCTGGTGAAAGATTAATATTATATTGTTGGACAAAAAGGAATACAAAGTTGATAAACTGCTTTTACCATAATGAAGTTAAAACTCAAAACAAATTGATAAACTCAGTTTATTTTTACATTCTATCATGGGAACTGGTTGGTTCTGTGTCTGTTGCCTTTCACTAACTGTCATGGAGAAACATTCCTGAATCAGTGAAGTCCTGGACACCCACAGTAGGGAGAGAATTAGGGAGTTTATTTCTGTGACAGTGAAGAAATAATGCTATGTCCAGGATGGGATGTGACTTGGAGGAGGGGCCACAGTAAACTTGCAGTTAGGTGGTGTTCCAATGGACCTGTTACCCTTGTCCTTCCATGTGATGGAGGATTCAGTGAGTTGCTGCAGTGTACCTTTCACAAAGTATGTGCTGTGACATTAGTACAGTAAAATGGAAAAATATTTTCTTTCATTTTATTATTTATATTTCTACTGGTTGCACATAGGTGAGATTGTAATTTCCTTTTTGCCCCTTCTCTGCAATAAAATCATGATGAGCACAAAATGGTATTACTTCATTTCCCCAATTAGTGCTCCTTTTACAACTGGCCTGGTTTTCAAATTCAGTGACGGCATCTCTTGTATGCTGCAGGACAGACCCTCATGAATATAAATTTGGTTAAGTGATGTCATTACAACTCTAAACTTACTATTTGATTAATGCTGCTTTCACTTCCCACCCTGAAATAACTGTACAGAGGCCAGTGCCCTGTCATCAAGTCACCCTTTACTTACTTGTGCACAGCACATGGGCTCTGACCAGCCAGTCCTTAAACTGCGAAGACCCTTGGAATCTCCTGTTTATATCGTTCAACCTGGGCTCTCTGATTGGCCCAGATTAACAATCCCAATCGAAAATCTCACTGTCAATGAGATCGACCTGGCCCTGATTCCGATCCCTATACACACTATTATTGAAAGCATTACAAGTAGTGAGGTGTTTTTTTTAGAGGATTCATTGCTTAAACCTACAGAATGGTTTTCTTTGCAGTCATTTGCTTTTTTTAAAAATCTTTAAAGGATTGGGGCAGAATGACTTTCACGCTTAAAGGTTCTAAGGTTTTATCGGTTTGCCTTCACTGCAGCTGTTCCTTGATGATGGTCATTTTTGGCATTTCTTTCTTGGGAAGAAAATGCAAAGAAGCATGAGGAAAAAGTGAACACAACTACTGATAGTGAAAGAACAAAGCGAGAGATTTTCTCAGAGAAATTTTCCTCAAAGTATTTATAGGCTCGCATAAACATATTTCCAGACATCTAAGGAGCATTGTGTAATGGGTTTTTGTTTTTCTTAAGAGAGATTGACAGTGTCCCATCCAGTAATAAGTCCCTCAGCCAAGTACTACACCTCAGAGACATTGCAGGGTCTCAACGGCTCTGAGTGTTTTCGTCACTGGATTTTTCCAGACCATCAGAGTGGATGCCTATTAGTGTCGCAGATATTTTCAAATCAACCTGTTCAGAAATATTATTACATTACCTCTGGAGAAAGTGAACTCAGGCTTCCAGGTTCAGAGGTAGGGTACTACCATTGTGCCACAAGAACCGTAGACCCAGTGTATATGACTGCTAATCAGCCTTTTCAGAGATGTTATTACACAACTTCTGGAGTAAGTGGGATTTGATCGCAGAGGTCACAGCTCAGATGTAGGGGCATATCACTGTGTCACAAGACCCCTGGATTTTTCACTTAGTGTGTATGAGAAACAGCTTAAATGAAAGAAGAGTCTAATGCCTTGGATGTTAGAGCAAATTCTTTCATCAGTTTCTCCATGGACATCGAGCAGTGAAAGGACAAGACCCTGGGGTTTGAATAGATAGAAAAATTCCCCTGAGCCCACCATGCCCCTATCTGCTAATTCTTCAAAAGTCCCAGCACGTTCATTAGGCCTCCATCCTCTCCATTTCTGATATTGGCGACATTGTATCCTAATGCAATGTCAGTGGTAGCCTAGAGATAATGGGAGCTGCAGATGCTGGAGAATCCGAGATAACAAAGTGTAGAGCTGGATGAACACAGCAGGCCAAGCAGCATCTTAGGAGCAGGAAAGCTGATGTTTCAGGCCTAGATCCTTCATCAGAAATGGTGGAGGTGAAGAAGGTTCTGAAACAAATAGGGAGAGAGGAGGAGACGGATGGAAGATGGATAGAGGAGAAAATAGGTGGAGAGGAGACAGATAAGTTAAAGAGGTGGGAATGGAGCCAGTAAAGGTGAATGTAGGTGGGAAGGTAGGGAGGAGATAGGTCAATCTAGGGAGGAGTTTCAAGGCTGAAGAGATTACAAGAGAGTTGCAGTGGGAGAGCGATCCCCTGAGGTTTGCCCAGAGGGAGGAGGGTAACTTTTTCAGGTTAGGCATCCTTAGATTAGGCTTCGCAGTGAGGTTAAAATTGTATCAGAGATAATGGGAACTGCAGTTTCCTGCTCCTAAGATGCTGCTTGGCTTGCTGTGTTCATCCAGCTCCACACCTTGTTATCTCCGTGGTAGCCTGTTCCATTCTGTTGTATCTACAGTGTGGTAGAACCCTTCCTGTGCTTGCTTCGTCCCTCTGTTTGAATGCCAACCTATGAGAAAGAGGAACTTAATCCACTGATATCTCCATGACTGTATCTGAAAACCTATTTGATCCAAACACCTTTCTGTAGTGAGTCAAAGTTGTTTCCTACTTTTGGTCACCAAACACAGAAAATGTCCTCTAAGCCACTGCAAGCCCGTAAAGATGTAAAGCAAGTCTCAATTTCCAATATCCTAATTAGCGAGCTGCTTTGTCAGCTCGTTTAAACTAATCAAATGGAGAGTGACCCAAAAACTGGGGAGGACCACGCACTAACTGATCCAGATTCTTAGTAATGCCAACCCACTTGTCTCCAAGTCTTCCACCAGTTTTCTACCACAGGATTAAAATGGCCACCATTGTGTTTAAAATCAATGTAATTTATTGGTTTCTGTGCAAGTACAAACAGAAGATCCATATCACATCTGCTACATTTTGAAATTGAAAGCATCTGACCTTCGGGAAGCATCCTCTAAGGTAGACTTTGAAATACACAGCAAAGCAAAATCGCTGAGCAGATACTGACAGCCAAGTTCCACACCCATGAAGACAGCCTCAACTGTGATTGTCGGTTCATGGCGCACTTCAGGTGACCCCAAATCACTTCTGTATCTGTAAAATCTTCCTTCCTGTGCTGTTTTGACACCATCACCTTGACAAATTAGGTTGTATGGTTTTGAATTTGCATGCAATTCCAGCCACTTGGTTCATCTCCAGCACCACCTTATTTTTAAATTGTTGTAATTGTTCTCTACCTCATTTAATCAGATTATAGGTCATCCCTTCACTGGTTATTCAGCTGTTGACACTTTACTGATAGTGTAACACTCTCGCTCAACTGCAAAGATTTATCATCTGAGACTCCAATCACACCAGTTGTATGATCTTTTGGTCTCTCTTCCCTTGATCTGTCTGCATACAAACTCTGGGCTTGTATGCTCTGCTTTCTCACTGCAGCTGACTACGGGGCTGCACTCTGAAAGCTTGTGTGATTTCAAATAGGTTTGTTGGACTATAATCAGGTGTTTTGTGATGTTTGACTTTTTCTATACCACTCCAATGCTGGCACCTCCACATCAAATCTAGCATTTGATGTATCTATCTAAACGCTGTCTTGAAAATATTTGCAATTTTTGCTGAAGGTCAGCTCTTCCAATTAACTTTGTCAGTACCAAAACTATAACTATACAAATAGAATCAGAGACATAAAGATATACAGCATAGAAACAGATCCTTCAGTCCAACTCGTCCGTACAGGTCAGATATCCTAGATGAGTCTGGTCCCATTTGCTCCACATCCCTCTAAACCCTTCCTATTAGTGTACTCATCCAGATACCTTGTAAATGTTATTATTGTACCAGCTTCTACCACTTCCTCTGGCAGGTCATTCCACATAAGCACCACCCTCTGAATGAAAACGTTGCCTCTTGGGCCCCTTTTATATCTTTCCCCTCTCACCTTAAACCTATGTGCCTCTAGTTTTGAACTCCCCCACTCCTGGAAAAGACTTTGTCTATTCACCCTCTTCATTCGCTCATGAGTTAATAAATCTTGATAAGGTTACCCCTCAGCATCTGATGCTCCAGGGAAAATAGCCCCAGCCTATTCAGCCTCTCCCTGTAGCTCAAACTCTGGCAACATCCTTAAAATCTTTTCAGAACCATTTCTCATTTCACAACATCCTTCCTACAGCAGAGAGACCAGAAGTGCACGCAATATTCCAAAAGTGGCTGAACCAATGTCCTGTACAGCTGCAACACGAATAAATGAATATTAACTAAAGAAAAATGATTGATATTTCCATTGCCAAGTTGTAACTCTTTAATCAGATGTTAATTTTGGAATAAAGACATTTACCAGTCAGGAATGACTGTCAAAGTGCCGTTTCTATGTGCACCTGATTTATTTGCTAACTTCCTGGGACTCATTTTATGTTAATAATGAGATGTGCTTTACCATGAGACATGGTTTTGTTATCATTGAAACACAGGAGATTTATTTTGCAGTTCTATGAAACCCATCTTTCCCTCTAATACCCTATATAAACTTGCAGTTCTTGGTTTAAAACCTGATTTGGGGGCACACAATGGTAAAGAAGTTTATACTAACTCAGTTACATCTGGCCGACCTGAAGCTGAGGGAGTCCTTATCACTCCCAAGGTTCTGTGCTAATGTTGTCTCTACAGTGTCAGGCTTCTCGGATTCAAGTGGCCTCTTTAAATACAGTTATCCGGGTCACCCCAATTACAGTGGCTTTCTATGGTATACATGGGGAGGTGGTTGCTGAGTGGCATTATTGCTGGATTGTTAACCCAGGTTCGAATCCAGCCAAGGAAAATGGTGGAATTTGAATTCAATAAAATAGCTGGAAATAAGAATCTAATGATGACTATGAATCAATTGTCAGAAAACCCATCTGGTTCACTAATGCTAACCAGTCTGGCCTACATGTGACTGCAGACCCACAGTAATGTGGTTGACTCTGAACTACCCTGTGGGTAATTAGGGATGGGCAATAAATGCTGCCTGGTCAGCAACACCCTCATCCCACTAATGAGTAAAGGGAGGAACAAACTATGTCAGCATAGTAACTGACATGTATCTTCCTCCTATGTACTTACAGCAGTTTGATGTTGCAGTGAAATTAACATAATTCAGCTACTCCATGTGAATGAGTTTCTATCCCAAAAACAGTGCTACAAAAGGCGGTATTGGTACTGTAATTGCCACTCTTGATTGAGCCGATTGTAAGAGCTGGGCTATCTCAAAAACCATTCTACCAAAGTTCCATTTGAAACCTCTTAAAATTGTCTCATCAACATCTATTCAATAGAGTCAATCAAGGTGAATGGTTTGAATATCTGTCTGGCCTGCCCAATTTGACAGCGAACTCTGCAAGCGTCTTGGCTTGCTAGCTCGGTTCCCTTCCCAGAATGCCATTCAGTTAGGTAATGTTGCCTTTAGTGTTCCAAAAGAGCTGTTATTATGTTTGAAAGAGACATTCCACTACTTACATTAGCAACTGTAATGGCTGTAAAACAACAGCACAGAGGCAACAAAAGGTCTCTTGTACAGCCAGAATATAATCATCAATTTTAATGTTGTAATTGTTAATCTGTCCTGAAGCAATTAACATATGACTTTAAGGAGCTCTTTTTAAGGGTTTATTTTAACCTTGAATTTCTTCACTCTCTGAGGATATTTTCAAATTGGTAACTCAACACCTGTAGAAAGAAGTATCAGAGATAATGGGAACTGCAGATGTTGGAGAATTCAAGATAACAAAGTGTGGAGCTGGATGAACACAGCAGGCCCAGCAGCATCTCAGGAGCACAAAAGCTGACGTTTCGGGCCTATGAAGGATGAAGGGTCTAGGCCCGAAACGTCAGCTTTTGTGCTCCTGAGATGCTGCTTGGCCTGCTGTGTTCATCCAGCTCCACACTTTGTTACCTGTAGAAAGAAATTGGCTGGGTAGGAACAAGAAAAAACACAGCAACCAGATATACATCTGATGCATAAACAGCTGGAAAATAATGGCACGACACGTTTCAGGGGGAGCCTGGAAGTTCTAAGAGTAGGTTTGGGACAAAAGGCAGAGCTGTCTCTTCATGTAAAGGATAATCACCTGCAAGGCTTAATGAAAAGGGTATAAAAGCAAAGTACTGCAGATGCCAATGATCTGAAATAAAAACAGGAAGTGCTGGAAAAGCTCAGCCATTGTAGCCTTTAGTGTCCCAAAGGTCCGAGAGAGAGAAAGAGAAAGAGAGAAATAAAGTTAATGTTTCAAAGTTCAATATGACATTTTCAGGGCTTCTGAAGAAGGAACTGTAAGGAAGGGACATACTGATTTCAAAACATTAACTCTGTTTCTCTCTCTGTAGATATTACTAGACCTGTTTTTCTCCAATGCATTCTGTTGTTGAAAAGAGTGATTGAGGCAATGGCACAGGACTCAGTTCAGAAAGGGTTAGATTCTTTAATGAGAAGATAACAAATTTGATATCTTTATATGAATTAGGTCAACAAACTGAAGGAACTTGGACAATCAAAAATTATTTTGTCACTTTTCTGTCATCTTTACTCAACCTTAAAGTGAATCTATCCTATGTCTTTTCAAATGATGAAGGAACTTTTGTATATAACCAGTGATTTCGGTTTTGATTTCAGACTTCAAACACTTGCTAATTTTTATGCTTGCCCTGCATTTACATAAATATGTGCAGTAAACTAACATGCATCAGTTATGTTAGAAAATAATTACATGGAATAGATATCCAGAAATTTTACTGTCTTGATTGTGCCAAGCACTGTGTCCTAAGAGTAATGGTGCTGGACTAGTATCACAGAATTTGAGAGTTAAAATACCTGTTTTGAGTCAGGAAGTGAAATCGGTCTTACTTGCTAAACCTCACCTTTTGTATGGATTGAGTCCCATACTGTCTTCTGGTCTTGCCTACACCTGACTCCCTTTCCCACACGATATGGTTGACTCTTTATTCCATCAGATTATCTAGTGGCAGACAAATCAGTATCACAGTATTGCTTTCTTTTTCCTATCAAAAACATACGTCTAAAGATATCGAGGGGGATGGGTTATGATACGTAGTTTCACCCCTGGAGGTTTAGTTAATTCTCTGTTCTTTTGTATCATTAGAAACCCTACATTTGGACAAAATTATTTCTTATTCACAATAACTCTTTTTATTCAGTTAAAGAGAAATTTGTGTTCTTATATCCCTGTGGACGTTGTCTTGTTCCTTCCACATTAAAACCATTCACTTTTTCAGCTGGTGCTGTTCAGTCAATGGAATTCTCCATGGCTCTTCCAGCTCTTTCCTTGCCTCAGAGCAGGAATAAAAATGGACTATATATGTGGCATTGGCTGAATACCATCTGGGAGAATTTTTTTCCGGTTTCAATGCCAGCCACAGTTATTGCAATCTGAGTAACCCATTCAATCTATTGCCAGTTAGTCCTAAGTTATGATTGCTGTTGTTTTACAGGCCATGTTTCCCTTAAAACTCATCCACCCTTTCAGAATGGGGAGATTTATATCACAGCAGATGGACAGGTTTGGAGCCAGACCCTAGGGCAATGCTCAAAATCAGTGTGCAATCAATCTCCATATATCTTCAATTCATGTAGCAACACAAAGCTGCATTAAGGCTACATGGAAATTGGCGATATTTATTTTGGTATCCTCATTGCTTTTTCAATTTTTGATGATAAACAGAAAAGGAATTTTCCCCAGGAGCAGTCTCCTCCATCCAACATTAACTGATCGCATAATAAGTGTTTGAACATTTTTAAATATTAGTTGATGACTCTTTGAACTCTTGCCCATTTAGAGAAAAGAGGCATGAGGAAACATTATTTCATGCTGCTGTGCTAATGCCACTCATTCCATGAGTTCATATTATTCATATGCAAGTATTTATGAGCAAATTGGAAAGATCATGCCTTTGCCAGTCTCTTTGGTATGGTCCCCTTGCTCTGCAACAGGAAGATTGGCATTGCAATTGATCCAAATGATGTCCATTAAATAACTAAAAATACCACACTAATTCTCATATTGATTGAATAATATAGAGAATACCTATACAGACAAAAAAATCAGTTCCTCTCTGCTGCTTGGGTAAACATCAATCATAACAGTGCTACAATTTGATACACATCCAGATGCTATCTAACATTCAATGTGTGTGACATAATCTTTGTTAGAGATAATGACAAAGAACTGAACTTATAAATCTTACTTGTGGAAATAACAATGGCATCTTATATTTATATAGTACCTTCAACATAATAAAACTGCAAAGACATGAGGGAGGAGCTGGCCAGAGTTAATTGGAAGGGGAGCCCAGCAGGGAAGTCGGTAGAGCAGCAATGGCAGGAATTTCTGAGGGTAATTCGAGAGGCACAGCAGTAGAGAGTAAAAACATGCTGGGGGTGGGGAGGTGAGGGGGGAAACGAGACAACAATGGCTGGCACGGAGTGGAAGCTATTCTGCATTTTACTGTATTTTTCACGGCAAAATACACAACAACTAAAAAATTATCCAGTCATTTGTTTCAGGAAGCCTAGAATACAAGAGCAGAGGTGTGTTGCTGAGCTGTATATGGTTCTGGTCAGACTGCTTTTGGAATATCATGAACAGGTTTTGGCCTCGGAGCTAAGGGGCACATGCTGATGTCGGAGAGGGTCTAGAGGAGTTTACAAAATTGATCTTGGGGCTTGATGTCTTGCCATATGAGGAACGGGAGAGGATTGCGTGTCTGTATCTCAATGGAGTTTCGAAGAATGAGTGGAATCTCACTGGAACTTACAGAACAGCAAAAGGCCTGGATAGAATGGATGTGGAGAAGATATTTCCACTAGTAGAAGGGACCCAGCTCTGAGGCCATAGCTTCAGTGAAGAGATAACCTTTTAGAATTGAGATGAGAAGGAATTTCTTCGGCCAGAGGGTGGGGAATCATAAAACGTGTTATCATAGAGGGCTGTGGAGACAAAGTCATTGAGTGTCTTTAAGACAGAGATAGATAGGGTCTTGATTAGTAAAGAGATCAAAGGCAGGAAAATAAATTTGAGAAATATATCAGCTGTGATTGAATGGCTGAGCAGACTTGATGGACTATACACCCCTTTGTGTTATGGTCTTATGGTCTAAGCTGACATGATCTAATGGAAGTCGAAAGTTAGGGGGCATTTTTTGTGCTATAGAAGAGGTGAGAGGTCCATCATTTAAATCATAATAAAGGTGGAAAGTGGGAATTATTCAGGGAAAATGTGAAAGGTCCAGGCGTTATTATTATAGCTGAAGGTGGGAGTGCTGCCACTGAGCCAGTGTTGTTGCTGCACTGGAACAGTGCGGCTAGGGATGGGGTAAATTCTGAAACACTGGTACAATTACCATAATGTTGTCAGGGCCCGTAGCCTTTGTAGTACGCAGCAACTCCATCCATTTCTTGATCTCACATGGAGTGAATCAAATTGGCTGAAGACTAGCATCAGTGATGCTGCTGACCACTGGAGGAGGCTGAAATGGATTATACACTCAGTATTCCTGACTGAAGATTATTGTGAATGGTTGTGCCTTATTGTTTGCAATGATGTGTTGAGATGCTGCATCATTGAAGATGGAAATATTTACGAAGTTCTTCCTCCTGTTCAACATTTAATTGTCATTCATGACAGGATGTGGCAGGACTGCAGAGCTTAGATCTGATTCATTAGTTATGGAATTGCTTGGCCTTGACCCCATTCACTGCTTATTTTGTTTGCAAGGAGCCCTGTTTGGTAGGTTCATCAAATTGGCACCTCACCTTTAGGTATGCATGGTGCTGAGACTGGCAGGCCCTTGAATTCTTCATCGGATCAGGGTTGATTCCCTGGCTTGATGGTAACGGTATGGTGGTAGATATGTTGGGCTATATGGTTGCAGATTGTGTCAGAGTACTTGATGTGCCTCATGTCTTGAGTTATTAGATCTGTTTAGCATAGCGATAGTGTCACACAACCTGAAGGATTGTCCAATGGTCACATTTACCAGTACAGGCACAGATGGAAGCCTCTGTGAAAGGTAAATTAGATGAAGCCAAGTATGATTTTCTTTTTGTTCATTCTCTCATCTCCTGACACAGACCAAATCAGCAGTAATATCCGTTCGGACACGGCCATCCCGATCAGCAGTATTCTGCAAAGCCACTCTTGGTAATGGACAATGAAGACCCCCGCCAAGAATACATTCTGCAGCCTTACCATCCTCAGTGCTTCCTCCAAGTCAGTTTGACATGGATGAACATTGATTAGTCACCTGAGGAGTGAGGGGACTGTTGGTGGTAATCAACAGAGGTTTCCTTGCCCATGTTTGATCTGATACCACGTGACCTCAAATTCGACAGCCTTCAACTCAGATCTACTAATCTTCCAAATCCAAAAAAAAAATCTTTGGGGAGAATAGTGAAACTCCCAGATCACCTTTATCTGAGAAGTCAGAAACTTGGGAAAAGGTAGGAGAAGGGAAAACATAATTTCAGTAACAAATGTATAATAGTCATAATGAAAAGCCAAGCTAGGTAAAGAGGAGATGCTGTACAGGGTGGAAAGGTCTGAATGAGTTAATACTGACAAGTGCCTTAAGCACCACCGCCCATGATGATGGTGTTGTATTGACTTAGTTGGCAAGCAGCATTGAATCTTGGAGGGACAAGGTCTACCGTTTAGGTACTCCTCATAGATTCGGTAACAATGTCTATCACATCAGTGTAACTTGTCCTTAGTTGCTAACTTCAATAAGCTACATTTTGTTCAATCCAAGAGTGTCCTCTCTTTAGGCTGCCACAGTAGCTCTGCAAATCCCTACTTTAAAAAGGCATGGTAGCACCAACCTAGCCCACAGTGCGCAATAGTACAGGCAGCCTCAGACAATAACATGTAAGGGCTGAGGATTGCTCAGACAAAAGTCAGAAAGAAAATCACATAGGGTTCTGGAATTTCAAAGGATTCAACAGGTAGGGATGAGTGAGATTATGAGATGATTTCCAGACTGGAATTCTAAAATCAAAATATTGCTTGACCGGGAGCCAACATAGATCAGTTGGTGTATTGAGGGAATGAGACTTTGTATTGGCTACGATTAAGGCAATAGTGGTTTTAATCGCCTCACATTTATGGAGAGCAGACAATGTATTGGGATCGTAGCTAGATAAAGTGAAGGCATGAATGAAAGTTTCATCAACCAATGAGTTCAGGCATGGGCAAAGTTACATCATGTTACAGAGCTGAAAATAGGCTGTCTTCACTTTGGCACGAATATGAGGTCAGAAGGTCAAGTCAGAAAATATGGCAACAGGGCGGTGAACAGGTTGACTTAAACTCACACTGTTACCAAGGAGATGAATGGAGTCAGTAACCAGGGAACTGCCCTTGGAATAGGGTGCCAGAAATAATAGCTTCAGCCTTCCCAATAATTAATCGGAGGAAATTTCAGCTCATCCAGTATTGTGTGTCAGATAAGCATGCTAACTGATTGATTGATTTGATTTATTGTCACATGTACCTAAGTTTTGTCTGAGAGCAGTACGGGCAGATTATCGTAAGCAAGGACTTACAGATCATAGTGTGACAAAGCTTGAACTGAATGAGGCACACAGGTTACACCACACAGAAAGTACATGAGGCAAGATCAATAGTAACAAGATCAGCATTATTGGGAGTTAGAGAGCCCATTCATTATTCTCATAACAGCAGGGAAGAAGTTGTTCTTGAGCCAACTGATGCATGTGTTCAAGCTTCTACCTGATGGCAGAGATTACAGGAGAGTATTACGGGAGTGGGATGAGCCTATGATCATGTTGGCAGCCTTTCCACATCAATGAGATGTCTAAATTCAATCCATGGTTGGAGGCTGGCTTCTGTGATAGTCTGGGCTATACACACCACCTTCTGTTTTTTTACGGTCCTGAACAGAGCAGTTGCTCTACCAGGCCATTATGTGTTCTATATTGTATCTGTAGAAGGTGATGAGGGACCTTATGGACATGCCAAATTTCCTGAGCCGCCTGAAGAAGAAGAAGCATTGTTGTGCCTTCTTGACATTGCATCTAAGTGGAAAGTCCAGGACAGGTTGTTAGTTATTGTCACTCCTGGGAACTTGATGTGCTCAACCCTCTCAAACCCTGCTCCATTGATGTAGATGGGGGGGCATGTTCTCCTCCTTTCTTTTGAAGTCAATGAACAGTTCTTTAGTTTTGCTGATGTTGCTGATATCTCCTTTCTGTAATTCTGACTCATCATTATTAGATACCTGTCCTACTACAGTGGTATCATCAGCAAACCTGTAGATGGCATTAGTTTGGAATTCGACAACATAGTTGTGGGTGTACAGGGAGTACAGTAGGGACTGAGAACCAACCCTTGATTGTGGAGGAGGTACAGTTACCAATCCTCACTGATCATGGTTTGTGGGTCAGAAAGATGAGGATCCAGTTGCAGAGGGCAGAGCTGAGACACAGATCTCTGAGTTTTGAGATCAGCCTGATCATTTGGCAGAAGAGTGGACAGTTGTGATTGTGAGATGGAGCTAGGTGTTGTCAGCATAGATCTGAAAACTAACATTGTTTTAGGATAATGTCACTGGTGTGACGCGTCAATGAGAAATCAGAAGGGGCCAAAGATAAATCTTTGGAGGACACCAAATGTAATGGGGCAGGAGAAGAAAATCCCCATTACAACTAGTTTCCCGGCAACAATTAGATAAGAACCATATATTTTGTTACAGTACTCACTGCAAAAACCAATCAACTTCTTTTGTACACAAGCCATTTTAGAAAAGTAAGCTGAAACATTTTACTAAGCAATTATTCAATGTTAAACAGTTTTTTCACTTCTCTCAGCATGGTAAAATAACACATGTTCTTCAAGGTGAGAGATACGAGTGACTTTACATGACATGATTCAGGAGGATAAAAGTGCGTGCATTGCTTTTCAAGGGTGGTTGGTTCATGAGTGAAACATGCAAACAGCAGATGAAGTGCTTTAGAGACAAAGGACAATAGTCTCACCTTAAATCAGAAAAATGTAACTGAAAATTTCAGCATGAAGAAAAATAATTTTAAAATTGTGATTTCACCCAAGCTGTTCCCTGGACAAAGAGAGAATTCTTGTTAAAGGGTGGACATTCATTTTGGGGAGAGAATATATTCATGGTGAACGAAAGATAGTCAACCACTGGCCTTCTGTAGCCAAACAGCTTTTCAGTAGTTGCAAACATATTGGGCCCGGATACTGAGACGCATCTGCTTCCAATATTAATTGGAAAAAATCCCACCCCCAACTCCATGGAGTGGAAAGAAGGAACTGTTTTCACTTTGTGGTTCTGCCTTTTTTATTCTGCTGGCCAAAACCACCACACATGTGTTCACTAAATGGTAAAAAAAACCTTCACATTCTACACTCTATTAATAATTAGATTACAGTCGGTTCTGCTATAACGCATGTTCTGGCAATGCAAATTGGCTGTAACGTGACTGACGAATAGAGGAACGTTATTTCTAAAATGTGAATTTGTGTTGGCTGTAATTCCATTGGTGCACAGAGGAGTACGTGACATCACATGATTGTTCTGTGGGACTTGTCCTGAATATGTGCAATGCTGGCCATCAAGAACCTACATTTCAATGAATGAAGCACATGCTCCAGGCTTTAAGGTGGCAAAGGATTGTATGACTGTGCTGCTGGGTGCCAATGCCAGTGGAAACTTAAAGCTTAAGCCTGTGATGGTGTACCATTCAGCCAATGTGTAAGCCTTGGAAGGTTACTTTAAGTCTACTTTAGGCATCTACTTCAGGTCAAGCAAAAGAGATTGGACGGCAGACCAAATGTTTTCAGGCCTTATTGTTGACATTTGGACGATGTTTTTAGAAAGTATCGCAGGAAAAACAAATTTGGATTTCAAGATTCTCCTCATCCTGGATAATGTACCAAGCCATCCTCTCACCATTGGTGAGCTTTGCGAAAACACCAAAATTTCATTTCTACTCCAATCACAATCTCTGTCCTTCAACCCATGGACTAGAGTGCAATAGTAGCTTTTAAAGCTTATTATTTAATGTGCATATTTAAGAGGCTGTTTGCAGCCACTGAGGTGGATAAAGATAATGTTCTTCAATTTTGGAAGAGACATAACATCACAAATGCAATTGATATTATCGTGGAGGCCTGGGACGATATCAGTGAGGACTGCTTACATGCAGCTTGGCAAAAGCTTCTCCCAGATTTTTTTCAAGACTTTAAAGGCTTTGATCCATCAGAGGAGCTCCCAAGAATCAAAGATTTGTGCTGTTCTTGCAAAGAATGCTGGATTTGAAGAAGTGGAGAGTGAGGATGTCGAAAAGCTGCTTGAGTCCGACTGTGAAGACCTCTCTACGGCTGATCTACAACAACTTGTTGCTGAAGGGAATTTGGAAGCTGGAGATGAAGAAGGTGATGAAGTCCAGGATGCAGCACCATGAGAGCTTTCCGCTTCAGTTTTATCTTCAATCCTGAGTTAAATTGAGAAGCAGTTGCATCTCTTAGAGGACAACAATTACAATGCAGAATGCAATAGGGCAGCTCATGGAATAAGATCTAGCCTGGCACCCTATGAGTAGCTTCTTCTTGAAAGAAGAGAAAGAGCAAAGCAGCAAAAATTGGATGGCTTTTTAAGACAAGCTCCAAGAAACAATCAGAAAACAATGAACCACAGCCATCCTCTTCTGGATTAACTATTTATCACCCTAACCCTGCAACCACAACTGCACCTGGAGGTGATGATGATAATGATGACAACCCTCAGACACTGCATTAACAACACAACAACCTCAAAACCTTCTTCCCCATCAAGTTATCTTGACATGTTTTCAAGGTAAGGTGTTAAATTTAATTTTATTTCATTATTAGATACAAATTAAACTTTTATTTAAATTCTACTATCCTTTGTGTTAGGCTTCAGAATTATTTTTGAGCAATTTTGAGTGATACTTGCCAGTGGCCTGCCCTAATCCTCCTTTTCCCGCATGCCCTGCTCTTTCAATTGCGCAATTTTCTCCAATGCGATGTTGTGCAGGAACACAGCTATTGCACTATAGCAGAACCAACCGTATATTGTTTCCAAATAAATGTGTTATTATGTTTCAGATTTTTGTTTTGGGGGTGTGTAAGGTTAGTTTGTTGGTAATCTGAAGTAAACCAAATTGATCGCTGGGATCATTATCCATTTAGTAATTTGACAACAAAGAGCAAATAACCTGGTATCTGTAATTTTCAACATTGTGTTCCTGACTGGGAAAGCCTCGTTCTAACCTTTGTTTTTGTAAACGTTTACCAGAAAGGTACTTGTCTGATTGAGAATCACACTACAGCTTGCCTCCTGGCAGGTAGGTTGTACAATCTTAAACAAGTCAACAAGTTAAAGAGGAAAGCTGACTGGGTCTGAATTTGGTTTGAAAAAGGAGCATTTAATTTTATACTAATTCAATTCCATTTTGTCCATCCTGGTTCTCAACTGCACTTGCAACCATCAGCTACAGCTAAGTTGGTCATGGTCCCATCTCTGACCCAGAATGGTCAAGTCTCATTTGAAGACTTCAGTTTCAGGGATTGCAATGGGATTGTAATCATTTCACTCATGAGTAATCCAGATGTGCAGGCTCATGCTCTTGTGGCACAGCATATGGTGGGGTTTAATTTCAATTTATGAGTCAAGAATTAAAACACTGGTGACCAAGAAATGATTCTTGTAAAAGCACATGTGGTTCATTAATGTTCTTGTCCTTTTCGGAAGGAAATCCGTGATCCTTAATGAAAACCAAAGAACTGCGGATTCTGGAAATCAGAAACAAAAACAAAAATTGCCGGAGAAGCTCTCGAGTCTGGCAACATCTGTGGAGAAAAATTTGATTTCCCCTCACGGGATGCTGCTGGACCTGCTGAGCTGTTCCAGCAATTTCTGTTTTTGAACCTTTGAACCTTTCCTCGTCTGAATTACATGTGACTCCAGGCCTGCAGCAGTTTGAATGCCTCTTAAATGCCCTCTGCCCTTGTATCAAACAACAGAAAAATCAATAAAGAGTTAAATAGATGGACAACTCAACATTAACCTATCTACCAGCAATGACAATGGCACACCTAGAACTGTTGATTCTGAAAGGTGCGCCATAATTACATATGGGGGTTTGTGTTAAATTTGGGACAATTGCCCCATTAATATAGCCATTTCCACAGAAGCACACTTTACAACTTAGGCCCAGATATCAAGTCGTTGTCTCACTGACAGGATTAACCCAGTGGAGGTGGTGACAAAGTGCCACACAATTGACAGGGTGTTACCTGTTAACCTGCAACGTCTTCCTTACTATCATTTGGAGGCAAACTCAACAAACAGATCAAACAAAAGCCTGATACAGTCATATTCATGGATTGGGACCTGACACACAATGGCCCGACGGCACCACCACCGTTGCTAGGTAAGTCCAGAGCCATCGGCAAGAAGAGTTACAGAGATGGCAGCACAGTAGTTACAATGGAGGATATACCTCAGCAACTTCCAGAGGTGTCAGCATCAGAAATATCAGTCTTCAGCCAACTTAATTCATGGTGTGTGATAGCAAGTAACGAATGCACTAGATACGTAGCAGTGGCTATGACAACATTCCAGCAAAAATACTGAAGGCTTATGCTCCAGAACATGCCACTCCCCTAACCAGCTCTGCTAGTACAGCTGGAGCACTGGTTATCAATCCAACAATATAGAAATTTACCCAATATGTCCTGTACACAAAAAGCAAGCAAAATTCCAACCTGGTGAATTACTACCCCATCAGTCTACTCTCGACCATCAGGAAAGTGATGGAAGGTGTCAGTAACAGCGCTATCAAGCAGCACCTGCTCAGCAATAACCTGCTCAGTGTCACTCACTAGCCTTTCATTCATCATATAGTCAGAAGTGGAGATGTTTGCTGATAACTGGACACTATTCACAACTCCTCAGGTACTGAAGCAGGCCATGTCCATGCCGCTTTTGAAGAGATATTTAGCCAAGTGGTAGTAGATTATGGGACTGTTACTGAAAATGAAAGCAGGGCATCATCATATCCTTAGAATAGTGAGTGACAACCTAATTTTCAGAAGCCATTCCTTTGACTGCAATTACAGCTAAAGCAGTAATTGAAAAGTTAATTCTGTTTTTTTTATTAGTCATGGACTAGCCATTGGTATATGGTCTGATCTGGGCTTTAACATTATATCTGAAGTTTTCCAGGAAATCATCAGCAGTTAGCTGAAGTCAACTCTGCATCATTCGCAAACACAAAAAGCTTAGGTAAGAAACCATCAGACACTCAAAACTATGATTAAGACACGCTATGATAAATACTCACAGATTTGCAACATATAATTAGATTCCTTATTATTTGTTACCATCTCTTCCCCAAATGAATGTATTGAGTATGGTCCATTTGAATTGATTTATTGCCATGAGATTACAGGCACATTAAAATTTTTTGAGGAGAAGTTCTTGAACCAAAAAGAAAGAATTTTCAGTGTTGAATTACACGTTCATATTTCTAGAAAGACTCACAGCAGTCTGTGAGTTTGTGCAAGAGCATTTGAAGTTGGAAATGGAAGAGGGAACACATAAACTTTCAGCAACTAAATCATTTCAAGTAGGAGATGAGATATGAATTTGTTGCCTTTGCAAGATAAACCTTTGAAAGCAAAATTCAGTCATCCATATAAAGTAGTTAGGAGAGTTAGTAAAGTGACTTATCTGGTAAACTCTCTTGTAGGGAGAAGAATCAGTTATGTCACATAAAAATGTTGAAACAATACCGTCATAGAGAAGAGAGTAAAGAGAAACAAGTGTGTCAAGTGTTAAGAGCATTGGGGGATGACAGTGACAATGCGAGAAAACTGGAAGGACATTCGAGAGATAGTAGGAACTGCCGATGCTGGAGAATCAGAGATAACAAGGTGTAGAGCCGGATGAACACAGCAGGCCAAGCAGCATCAGAGGAGCAGGAAAGCTGACGTTTCAGGCCTAGACCCTTCTTCAAACCCTTCCTGTTCCTCTGATGCAGCTTGGCCTGTTGTGTTCATCCAGTTCTACACCCTGTTATCTTGGAAGGAAAGGTCGACAAGTTCCGTAGCAACTTCTTACATTTCAGCTAGTTACAGAAATACTGGGACAATTAAATACTGAGTTCTCATACTTAGAGACAGTACAATGGGAAGATCTTGTAAGACTACATTGAAAGTACAAGATAATCTGTTGCGATACACCTAGTTTTATTATATTAGCCAGGCATGATCTGGAAGCAGGGGAGTCAGGACCAATAAAACAAAATCCTTATCAGCTGAGCCCAGGTGCGCAGGTGGAAACAAAAAATCAACATTCATGTGGAAAGGCATTACATTGAATGTAATTAAACCAGCTGGAGTTTACCGATAGTCAGTTCCTCAACCAAATGGATCAGCTAGATTCTCTGCAGACTATAGAAAGATAAATACTGTTGGTAAGACAGATTCATATCCAATTTCACAGCAGGGAGACTGTACAGATAGATCTCATTCCTTTCTAAGATTGATCTATTGAAGGACTGTGAGTAAGTGTTATTAGCATCAAGGACCTAAGAAATATCCACTTTTGTTACACTAAATGAGTTTTACCAATGTCACGTGATGCCATTTGGATTAGAAAAGCACCCCAGCTATTTTCCAGATGCTTACTCATCAAGTCATAGCTGAGGTTCATAACTGTGCAAATTATTTGGATGATGATGTGGTATGTAGTTTTGTGTAAGAAGAACATGTAAGATAAATAGATTTATAGCAGTTCAAGCAGTGAGAGTTGGTGACTTTGCAATAAATTTAACCAAAAGTGAATTCATTAATGCAAGAGTAACTTAGCCAGGACATTTCAGAGGCCAAGAGCAAGTGTGACCAAAGACAGCAAAAATGAAGATCTAATAGAATTTCCTGTTCCTAAATCTAAAGAAGAAATCATGATATTCTTAAGAATACATAGGTTTTACAGAAGTTTGTGCATAATTTCAACACAATAGCTGTGCTTCAAAAGAATTTATTGAAGAAAAAAGCAAACATGATAGGTCATGGTCTTTTAACTCATCTTTTCCACACCAGTCATCAAACATTCATCTATTCTAATCCCTTTTTCCAACACTTCACCCAATGAAGTTTCATACTATGGCATTTCAAGTGTTCATCAAAATGGTTCTTAAATGTCTTGGGGGTTCCTGGCTCTATGAAGCTTTTAGACAGTGAGTTCCAGATACACATAACCCTCTGGGAGGATTTTGTATTCCTCAGGCCCCCTCTAAAACTTCTGATCCTTACCTTAAAAATTTGCAAACCTGGTGATTGATCTCTCTACCAAGGGGAAAGTTTTACCTTCATCTACCCCACTATGACCCTCCAAACTTCGTACACTTCAATCAGATCGGCCCTCAGCCTTCTCTGCTGTAAGGAAAACAACCCAGGCCGATTGAATCTCTCTTCATAGCTGGATTGTTCCAATTCAAGCCACATCCTTATGAATCTCCTCTGCACCCAAACAAGAGCAATCACACCCTTCTTATTGTATGACAACCAAGGTGCACACAGTACTGCAGCCGTGGCTTATCTAACATCATGTACAGCTCTATCACAGTTTCCTTGCTGTTGAATTAAGTGCCTTGACTAATAATGCTGCCTTAACCACCTTATCTGCCTGTCCTGCTGTCTTCATGGATTTATAGGCATGTGCCCCAAGGACCCTCTCATCCTCTGTTTTTTTCTGGGGTCCTATTACTGAACATGTACCCCCTTGCTTTTATTATCCTCCCAAAATGCATTCCCTCACACTTTTCAGGATTAATTTTAATTTGCCACTGTTTAGTCCTTCTATATAATCCTCTATTCTAAACTTTCCTTGTCATTATTTAACACACTATATCATCTGCGAACTTATTGATCATGCCTCCTACATTCATATCCAGATCATTAACATACACAACAAACAGCAAGGGACCAAGTGATAACAAGGTGTAGAGCTGGATGAACGCAGCAGGCCAAGCAGCATTATAGGACCAAGAAAGCTGATGTTTCGGGCCTAGACCTTCTGATGAAGTATCTAAGCCCGAAACATCAGCCTTTCTGCTCCTCTGATGCTGCTTGGCCTGCTGCATTCATCCAGCTCTACACCTTGTTATCTCAGATTCTCCAGCATCCGCAGTTCCCATTATCTCTCAGGGATCTAGTGATACAGGCTTCTGGATATGGGTTCCCAGTCACAAAGGCACTCTTCAACTGTCACCCTCTACTTCCTGCCATTAAGCCAATTTTCGATTCAATTTTCCAACTTGTCCTGGATCCCATGGGATCTTAGCTTCTTGGCAAGTCTGCCATGTGAGAGTTTGTCCACAGCCTTTCTGAAATCCATGGAGACTGCATCAATCCCACTACCTCATCGACACTCAGTCAGCCCCTTGAAAAATTCAGTCACATTTGTTGGACTTGATCTTTGCCTTACAAAGCCATGCTGACTATCCTTGAATGATCCTTGTGTCTCTAAGTGGAGATTGGTTCTGTCCCTCATAGCCTCCCCATCTTTGTTGTTAGATTTCCTGACTTGTACTTTCCTGGTTTATCCCTCCCGCCTTTCTCGAATAATTGTGCCTCATCAGCTGTCCACCAGTCCTCTGGCACCTCTCCTATGGCTAGAGGGGTTAAAATTATTGTCAGAGCCCTTGCACTCTCATCGCTTGCCTCCTGCAGCAGCTTGGGATACACTTCATCTGGGCCTGGGAATCTATTCACTTGAAGACGACGAAAATTGCTAATACCCCCTTTCTATCAATGTTAGTTCAATCAGGTACATCACCGGTCCTCTATTTCTATTCCCCTCTCGACAGTGCTCACAGATACAAAGTTATCATTTAAAACTTCAGGCACGCCTCTGGCTTCGCACACGGATGGCCTTGGTCCCTACTGGGGCTTGCTCTTACAGTCTTCCTTATTACTTATCCATATTTACCTCAAACCTTACTGAATTATGCTCCCTATCACTGAAATTCTCCCTCATTGCCTGGCTTCATTCACTAAAATTAGACCAGCGCTGCCCCCGTCTTTCTTCAAGCTGGAATAAAAAAGCTCTCCTGGATACATTTTAAGAATTCTGCCATTAAAGTATTTCATACTTTACCTATCCCAGTTCATACTGGGGAAGTTGAACTCCCCAATTATTATGATCCTGTTATTTTTTGCATTTCTCTGAGATTTGTCTACGTATCTGTGTTTCAGCAGTGATTGCCTGCTTTTTGTTGGAGCAAATTACTGCAGATGCTGGAATCTGTCCTGAAAACAACAAATGCTGGAGATCGCAGCAGGTCAGGCAGCATCCATGGAGACAGCAAACTAATGCTCCGAGTCTAGATGGCTCTTCATCTAGACCCAAAACATTAGCTTCGAATGATCTCCAGTCTTTGTTGCGTCCTTCTTGTTTTTCATTTCCACCCGTATATCCTCATTTGAGGAACCTTCTGTGAGATATTGTGTTATGATTCTCTTTACTAGCTCACTCACAAGCGCTCTATGTTTACTATATGGCATTTCTATTCATTCATTCATAAAACCACATTTTTGTAGTACATTTTATTCTTACAAAATAAACTAAATCAAACATCCCTTCCTGGGCTGCCAATGCTCGCAGATTTTTATACCTTGCAATTCTTATTGGACCATGCTGCAAGCAGTGTTTAGACCTGATTCTGTATCAAAGGCTATCCCTGAATAAGTATTAATACTGTAACCTTCTCAGAACATGACAACCCCACCATTGTGTCTCCACAACTGACTCAAAACTATGGAAAGATTATAATAGAAATTACCCCTTAGCACCCATGAATAGGCCGCGTGACAGCAAACAGTTTCCTCCCCCGACATGTCCCTAATGTCTGCTGCTTTTTATGACTTTGAAATTTCCTTATACACTACCTATTTCTATAATGCTGTACTCCCTCTTTCTAACTTTTATTTAGGACTACCGTCTTGTACTGACATGTGAATTTATACTTTTTACATTTGTATTAATAGGGCTGCTATCCCTTTAAGAAAATTACTTTCAAAACAGCATTTCTGTGAGACTGCATGAATGAATGTATAGGAACTGTTAAAAATCAGCAACAGTACATGAAATCTCATGGCCCAGCTATGGGAGATCAGTTTAATATCCTCTATACTTTTTGTCAGTACACATGTAATTTCTCACTTACTTAGATCATATAGGTCTAGTACTTTTACTAATGTAACCAACTTTAAAAGACAAAAGGAACTAACTCCTCTTAATTATGCAAGATCAGACCGGACAGACATTCCAATCCCATCAGGAGTAACAGCCAGCATTTAGCTAGTGCTTAAACCATCTCCTGTTTCCTTGAGGACAGATATCACAAAAACTTAAATACGATTGATACAACTACATGACACAGCAGTGTTAAAATTTTAATGTATGTAAAAACTAAATAAAAGAGGCTACTGTAAAGCTGTACTTTGGATTCCATCGCTGCCTCAAACTGTGCCACAGCGGATGCTCAATGAAGAGGCGATTTTCACCACTCACTGATCTCGGTCACCTTTGAGCATGATCCCACATTTCTAAGATATCAACCCTCTTTGTTGCAGTAATTAACTCTTTGATCAATATTGTGACATCACCTTTTCTTTTATGGCTCCCCACCTTGCCCAGAGATTCTCTAACCTGGAAAACTAAACTGCTAGTCTCTGTTCCTAATATCTCACCCTGTCATAGAGCTGGGTAGTGCAGGACACAGCAATTACTGTTCTAGGGAACCTGTCCAATGAGTTCGCCCCCAACAGGTCCATGCGACAGAAATGCTTTTTCAGAAACATAAGTATCAGAAGCATGGTGGCTCAGTGGTTAACACTACTACCTCACACTGCCAGGGACCTGGGTTCAATTCCACTCTGGGGTGACAGTCTGCGTGGAGTTTCTACATTCTCCTGGTCTCTGTATGAGTTTCGTCTAGGTGCTCTGCTTTCTTTCCAAAGTCCAGGGTAGGTGGATTGGCCATGGGAAATCATCCAGAGTGTCTAGGGATGTGTAGGTTAAGTGCATTAGGCACAGGGTTACAGGGATGGAGATGAGTCCGGGTGAGATGCTCTTCAGAGGGTCGGTGAGCATTTGTTCGGCCAAATGGCCTGTTTCCATGCTGTGGGGTTCTATAATTCACTGAAAGATCAGTCCAATAGTGGCCCTAGTAGATGCATATTCTACATTGTAGCACTGAGCAGTACCAGCCTAAAGGGTTTCCCATTTGGTTCATCAGCTCTGCTGTCCAACTGCCTTATTAGTTACCTGTGAACAAATCCCAGAGATGAGGTTGAGGGACAAATGTTCAAGGAACCTGGGAGTTGTGCAGCATGCAATCACTCTGACAGCTGTCTGGAAAGCTGGCACACATCTACAGGAATTATTGCCCATGGTCACAAACAAACTGGATGTGAAGACAGTGAAATCCCTTCCTCTTCCAGAATCTGAAGGTCTGAGCACCACATGCACGCAACCAATTGAGCCTTGAACCCAAGGGATTCCAGCAATGGCTGCAAATCCTGTGGCTCAGGCAGTTTGGTGTCTGGGCCTATGGTGAACTAGACCAACTGAATTGCTTTCCTGTGAAAGATAGCAATGAACTGGCTAATGCACTTTTGGACTATCAGTTAGGAGATACCACATAAGTTCTCAGTTGAGCTTTGTAAGGAGGCAGGAACAAGGAAGTTCAATGCTGTTGTATTTTAAGTGCCACAGTCATGTCCCTTCCTCTCAAGCCGAGTAGCTGCAGATCTGTGGGAAAGAGGTGAAATGTATAAGTGACACCTTCTCTCGCTATGTGAAGAATTATCCTTCACAGTTGTCCACTTACTAAATCAGTGCAAGACCTTTTGTACATCCTTTCTTGCAATATTCTGGTTCCCCTGCTCACGTGCTGCTTACTCATCCACAGCTGGAACTCCCCGAGCTTCCTGCCTCTGATTCTGCTGTCATTGTCCTTCCTTTCATCACCTCCTCTTCCATCATGTTCCTCATCTTACTAACCCTGAGTCGCCTGCAGGTTTGAGAAGCTCCAACACTTGGCATTGAATTACTGATCCGCGAAGAAAGAACAGGCATTAAATTGAGATAACAAAGTGTACAACTGGACGAACACAGCAGGCCAAGCAGCATCTTAAGAGCACAAAAGCTGACATTTCGTGCCTAGACCCTCCATCCCCGAAACGTCAGCTTTTGTGCTCCTAAGATGCTGCTTGGCCTGCTGTGTTCATCCAGTTGTACACTTTGTTATCTCGAATTCTCCAGCATCTGCAGATCCCATTATCTCCGGCATTAAATTGCTTTGTATTTGGTGCCTTCTTATGGTCAAAGGCAACTTTGAGCCCATATCAGACTGATCTCGTCATGAGTGAAAGCCTATCCCACTGTCACTTATACATGGAGACAAATAGTCTCCATGACTGGTTCTTCCCTTTCCCAGTGTTGACGTATGCAAGATATTGTGACCTTTTTTCTAAATATTGCCTTGTATGCATGCGCTAAGTAGCACAGCATCAATCAATTCATCCTTTGTTGCTGCCTGTGATGCAGCTTGACTTATTGGAACATTCAGCAAGCAGAACAACTCTAAGATCAATTTGTCAATTCCTGACATCCAGGCCTATGAAAGTTCCAGCCCATTAATTCACCCGGCACAAGCCTCCATCATCAGGACACGTTACTGTTGAATCTCAACTGTACTTCCTGTGCAAGATTAATGAATGACTGGAAATGGTTGGTATGTTTTTGACCTTAATCATCTTTCATTTGCAGTGATTGTTTGTCATCAATGCTGACATCTTAAGGGATTACTCACACAGTAGCATTTGACATTTCCAGTTTCGATGGCTTCCTTTGGGTAGTGTTTACAAGATGGTTAACACATGAAAAAGAGATCTGGAAACCCTCATTTTCGTATGGCACACTCTCAGATTGACAGAAGATGGTAGATGTTAACTTGAATTTTGACTTTATTATCCTTAATCCTTCCCATTTTGAGGTTTTTTTTTTATCAATTCACAGGATAAGAGTATAACCAGGTAGGCCAGCAGTTATTTCCCATCCTTAATTGCCCAGAGGGCAGTTAAGAGTTAATCATATTGCTGTGAGTCTGGAGTCGCATGTATACTAGATCAAGTTAGGATGGCAGTTTCCTTCCCTAAAGGACATTAGTGAATCAGATGAGCTTTTCCAACAATCAGCAATGGATTCATGGTCTTCAGTAAACACTTAATTCCAGTTTTTTTTAAAATTCAAATTCCACCATCTGCCAAACCCAAGTGCCCAAAATATTAAGATAATAAAATGTGAGGCTGGATGAACACAGCAGGCCAAGCAGCATCTCAGGATGAAGGGTCTAGGCCAGAAACGTCAGCTTTTGTGCTCCTGAGATGCTGCTTGGCCTGCTGTGTTCATCCAGCCTCACATTTTATTATCTTGGAATTCTCCAGCATCTGCAGTTCCCATTATCTCTGCCCAAAATATTACCTTGGTGTCTGGAATTAACAGCCCAGTGATGATACTTCACGCATCACAAGTTTTAATGTCCCTTCTCCTCCAATCCTTTGTGATCCCCCTGCCCAGCCCCACCTGTGCATCCCTGCCATTCAGATCCTCGGCTCTTTCTCCCTCCTTGGCACATTAACTCGCCCATCTCCCACTCTTTGTTGTCCCAGTTGTCCTTTTCACTGTTACTTTCCCCACTAAATCCAAGTTTGATCCCATCATCCCCCAGGAGCCCACGGGTTTCCTGAACAACCATGGCCTTTCAATAAAAACCAAAAGAACTGTGGCTGCTGTGAATCAAGAACAAAAACAAAGTCACTGGAAAAGCTCAGCAGGCCTGGCAGTATCTGTGAGAGTCCAGTGACCCTTCCTCAGAACTGGTCCCCAGGCCTGACGTGTTAACTCGGTTGTTTCTCTCCACAGATGCTGCCAGACCTGCTGAGCTTTTCCAGCAACTTCTGTTTTTATGACCTTTCAATTCCATTCCTCAAACTCCTTTTCACCTCGACCACTCCCCTATCCACTTTTTCTTGTTAATCCCCCTTCTAGGATGAGTTTCTTTTCTGGAAATCCACTATTGAAGTTGTTTTCCCTTTTAAGGTGTGCTCTAGTCAACCTACCTCAGTCAGGGTGGCTCAAATTATCCAATATGTCTGCCTCACCTGACAACATTACTGAGCGAATTTAGACTTCAGCCCTATGACAGTAAACGTTATAAGTACAAGATGGCATGATATAGAGGTGCTGGCGTTGGACTGGGGTGAATTTGTATTTGCAGAGACATTCTATTTTGTTCAAAAAGCACACAATTTACAGACAGTCTCTCAATATGCCATTTTGTAAATTCTTACTTTAGAAATAAAACCAATCTGACCCTGAACCAAAACACAAACAGAGTCTAACCAAGGCCTCATACCTAACATGCATTGTCTGATCTAAAATATCACCTTTTCCTTACGCTGATAAATCCTTTACTTATCTCAGGGCAGTGACTTCAAAGGAATACAGGGATTTACATATATATTAATCAATTAAAACCTCCAAATGGGTTAAAGATTTAACAGCATCTTAGGCTTGTTTTGTACATCCTCACCAGTGGTGTGACGCTTTGAACTTTTACATATACATTCTATTCCTGATATTCCCTCTCACACTAAGGAGGACAGAGGCTCTGAAAGCTTGTGTTTTCAAATAAATGTGTTAGACTGGAATGATTTCTGACCTTGTACAAGATGGAAGACTGTGCATGAATGAGATTTCACCAATGAACACGAAGAGCTTTCAGCTCTAAAGCTGTAAGCATTTGTGCAAAGAAACATCTTTGCTTTGAAGGAAACACATCATTGAAGACTTTGTACTCAACAAAGTTTGAAGAAAGCAGTGGACCCTGTCAGGTAGACACTTTTTCCGTATCTGGGCATGTTCCTGTTTTGGAAGCAGTATCGATGGGGGCTGAGGTGTTATTGAAAACTCATGACATTGAAAAAGAGGTGCTTCTGATTACAACGGGAAAACCACCTGCCTAGAAATTTCTGACTGAATGTGGCACGGTGGCTCAGTGGTTAGCACATCTGCCTCACAGCACCAGGGACCCGGGTTCAATTCCACCCTCAGGCAGCTGTCAGTATGGAGTTTGCACATTCTCCCTGTGTCTCTGTGGGTGTGCTCTGGTTTCCTCCCACAGTCCAAAAATGTGCAGGCTCAGTAGATTGGCCATGGGAAATTGCCCATAGTGTTGATGGATGTGGGTGTTAGGAGTATGGTTCTGGGTGGGATGCTCTGAGAGTCAGTGTGGACTTGTTGGGCCAAAGGGCCTGTTTCCACACTGTAGGGATTCTATGATTAATAGCCGCTCAACCTGCCATCAGAAAACAGAAATTTTATCCCCCAGTTAAGATCCCTCTCCTGCCATTCTGAAAGCTTAGGGTGGGCCCTGAGGATTCTGATCATCATCTCGTACTAATGGGTTCTGATGGCTAATTTTTTTTGTTACAATTTCAACTAAAGTCTTGTTTTAAAAATCTCATTTTCAGTCTTCGTTTCTTGGAAGCTGGGAGGGTCTGTTTCCTTTCTCAAGTTTCCTTTACCAACTAGTGCCCACTGATATTTTCAAACCATTGATTCTGTAACAATTGAATTTGCTAACTGGAGACTTAATGTTTGCCCTAGGCTTCTTGGAATAGTTAGATCAGAACAGCTGCTCTTTTGTTTTTCTGTCCCAGAAGAGACAAGATGCATTTTACCTGATTCTGAAGCAGAAAACAACAAACCTGTTCCTACTGACTCCTCACTGAAACTGGTCACAGTTTCCCCTCATCCTGAAGTTCTCCCAACTGCTGTATATTGTCTCTTGGGGTATGACTGATGCCTTCAGCACTCCTGCCCTGGTTCACAAGCGAATGAACTTTGGGCCAGTGATCAGTGTGTACAACTACATTCAGCTCTGAAGCTATCGCACATTTTGGATGGTTAGACCAAGTCTTTCAGGAATAAAAGATGCTGCCATTGATGGATCAGTAATAGAAATGAGACAATGTTGCACTAGTAGTTTCTATTCTATGTACATGGAGAGGAAGTTATGGAGCTATATAGCTGCACAGTGCAGAGGCAGGACCTTCGGTCCAAATCATCCATGCCAAGCAGATATCTAAAATTAACCTAGTCCCATTTGCCAGCATTTGCCCCAAATCTCTCTAAACTATTCCTATTCATGTACCATCCAGATGCCTTTTCAATGTCTTAATTGTACCAGCCTCCACCACTTTGTCTGGCAACTCATTCCATACAATCACCACCCTCTGTGTGAAAAGGTTGTCCCCTTGGTCCCTTTTAGCTGCTACATATAATGCTATATGCTATAACAAATGCTATATATTAAAAGGAACAAGAAATATTTTTAATCTATCAATAGGTTATCAGCTGTGGCACTTCATATGGGAGCCCAAATCAAACATAACGTTCAAGTACATCATGACATAATTCACAACCAATTTCATTGTCACACCATCAGTCCTTATCCCTGTGTCATCTTTAATGATCATGTGTAAATACACTATAATAATAAAATGTGAGGCTGGATGAACACAGCAGGCCAAGCAGCATCCCAGGAGCACAAAAGCTGACGTTTCGGGCCTAGACCCTTCATCAGAGATGAAGGGTCTAGGCCCGAAACGTCAGCTTTTGTGCTCCTGGGATGCTGCTTGGCCTGCTGTGTTCATCCAGCCTCACATTTTATTATCTTGGAATCTCCAGCATCTGCAGTTCCCATTATCTCTGTAAATACACTATGCTGTAATTACACCTTCTTTGCAGTGGTGACTTGTATATCCTGGTGATTCAGGCCTGTCTAAAATTATACATTGGGATGAAAGTCATCTGCGGAACTTCCTTGAAAAGTGCCTAAAAAAAAGATACCCATTTCCAGAATCTGCATGTGGAAAGACTCTATATTTCAGGCAACAGCCTTTGAGAAGCAAAACAGAGTAAAATGCGATTTATGTTGGTAAGCCTCTCTCTCTCTCTCCTATCTTTCACAACCACAAAGTTAGCACCAGGTGAGAAAGTTACTCGGGATAACCACCATTCACTGAGAATGGGTGATCTACAAACTATACCATTGTTGCAAAACTCAAGTTAACTATTAAACCACTAGACTCAAGTTTGAGGCCTATCAGTTTAAGAGCTCTAAGAACCTTCAACTGCAATTGTATAAACCTTCCTGTACTATGCTGGGCACACTCTGTCCCCCTTTTAGCGATGCTAATGTCCGTGTTACATGTGGCTTATTATTTTTGGATGTAATAGGTAAAGCATTTCTTCCAGCCTCCACTCAAGAAAACCTTGCAACTTGACTCCTTCATTTCCATCTAATCCATTACATTTTAATTACTGTTTAATAGCTGAACACTATAAATTAAATAAAAATCTTTGTTGCGACTGACCAAGTGGAGGTTATGAAGAGGTGAATCAATTCACTCTCCACACCGGCCTTTGTAAACTTGATGCCATTCAAAGCTGTGCTGCTTACAACTTTGTTCACATCAAGATCCATTCATCTATCATCCTTGTGCTTCCAGATTTACATTGGCTCTGAGTCAAGCAATGTCTCAAAATTCTCTTACTCATTTCCAGAACATTCCATGACCATACTCTTCCTTATCACTGCTATTACCTCCAGCCCCATAACCCTCTGAGATATCTACGCTGTTTTAATTCTGGTCTCTTTAGTATCCCTAACTTTAGTCAACCCAGTATTGGTGCTTGTGTCTCCTGGTTGGTGTTGCCACAAGGGATGTGATCAAGCTTCTATTCTGCACATTGGAGGGTTGGCTGCATTTCCAAAGAGAGACCGCAAATCAATGAGATGGGATGACCTGGTTCTTTACCTGACTTATCCTCCCTCTGGGTTGGCCACAACAAGGTTAATATAAAAAGATTCCCGACCTTATGGATACCTTTCACCTAAATTTATGTTTTATAAGGACCCAATTTAACCAGGCTTTCTTGAGTTAACAAAAACTGAGTTTATAAGTTACCAGACATGAAAAGAGCAAAATAACATGACACACACAAATTATGAATAAGACAGAAGTCCCCCAGAAAAGTTAGATGATGTATGTTTCAGTCTGTGGAGAAATCATGGAGAGTGGATAGTAAAACATTGATAGTTGAATGGTTTATTTCAGGATTCTAGACTTTATCTAGTTGAAATTTCTTTTGTCTTCTTTCCTTTTAGAATCACTGAATCATAGAATCCCTACAGCGCAGAAGCAGGCCATTCAGCCCGTCGAGTCCACATTGACCCTCTGAAGAGCATCTGACCCAAACCCATCCCCCTATTCTAAACCTGTAACCCTGAATTTCCTATGGCTAATCCATTGCGAATACAGATCCCTGAACACCTTGCGGCCATTTTAACATGGCCAATCCACCCTAACCTGCACTTCTTTGCACTGTGGGAGGAAACCCACTCAGAGATAGGGATGGATTCAAGATGGCACCAACACCATGTGACTCTTTGCGAGCTCCCTACAAAAGACCTAACTCTAACATTTCATATACGCGTTCTTTACTTTTCAACTTAAATTCTAGATCTGTAAAAATGACTAATAATGTTCTTTTCCTAGAGCACACTGTGTGTGATGCCTCTGTCTAAGTTTTTTACAACCTGTGATCTGTACATCCCTGCTCACTATGATCTGCCTGTACGGCTCATAAACAAAGCTTTTCACTGTATTCCAGTGCAAGTGGCATTAAATCAATCAAAAACGCCACACAGACAGAGGGTGGAACCAAATCTGGGTCCCTGGCACTATGGGGCAGCAGTGTTAGCCACTGTGCCACTGACAACATACAGCGAGAGTCCATCGTCCCATTTTCTTTTGACCGGCTTGTTAGCCAACTGATCTTGAGCAGGCTGAGCAAGGGGTGTAATGCTGCAAAGCAGAGGTGCTAAGTGCCACGAACTTTACAGCACATTGGAGCTTGGAAGCAGATGTGTCCATTAGTTCACTAACATGTGCTCATGAGAACTCCTTCTCCCACTAACACACCTTTCCGGCTGGTGCACAGAAATTAGAGCTGTAGTTGGCTTTTGGCCCCTAGCATTGTACATTCATGAAAGGGCAAAACACTGAAATATTTGCAAGACGCGGATTTCTGCTGAGGGCAAGAGCTAGTCAGCCCCCTCATTATCTCTTTCTGCTACACCTCGCTCTTTCTGCCTATCTCTGTAGTTTCCCTGACACCCATCAGTGCTGCATTCCTTGGGGCCCTCGCAGGACTGTCAAGTAATACTGAAATTTATACACAGTCTCTTTTTGCCTATAGTAGTGCTCTTTCAGAAAGAGAAAAAAAATTAGAATTAAAATACTGAAAATACCCATCATGTTGTGGGATTTTGATCTATTGTCACAGCAGGTTGGAGAAGTAGGATTGAATAAATCAGAAGAAAATATTCCGACTTATAAATGGATCAAAGGGCAGGGATTTAAACATTTGTGAAAGAAGCAAATGTGGCAGAAATATTTTTCCTTGGAATCCCGACAGTGTGGAAGCAGGCCCTTTGGTCCAACATGTCCACTGACCCTCAGAGCATCCCACCCAGTCCCATCCCCCATAACCCAACTAACCTTCACATCCCTCAACACTATGGGCAATTTAGCATGGCCGATCCACTTAGCTTGGAGCTGTAGGAGGAAACCGGAGCACCCATACAGACACAGGGAGAATGCACAAACTCCACACAGACAGTTGCTTGAGGGTGGAATCAAACCCAGTTCCCTGGCACAGTGAGGCAGCAGTGCTAACCACTGAGCCACTGTGCTGTCCTTTTCTTACCCAGTGAGTAGTTGGCGGATGTAATGCAATGCCTGAAAGTGTGGTAGCTGCAGACTAACATCAAGCAAAGTGGAGGAGGAGCGTTTGGGAAGGCATTGAGCATCTCAAGACATACCGTGAGAAAATAACGGAAGCCGGGCAAAAACAGCGAAAGGACCACGGTGCCACACCAATGCCCCACCCAACCCTTCCTGTCACCGCCTTCTGCCCCAAGTGTAATAGAACCTGCAAATAGCCACATCGGTCTGTACAGCCACCTACTGACACATCCTGAGAGTGGAAGAGAGCCTTCCTTGTCAGTGAGGGACCACCGGTGATAATGAGATGATTATTTAAACAGAAACTGTACAACATTTTGGGGATAAGGCAGGAAATTGGCAATAATTCAAAACACTCAGAAAGCCAGTGAGAAACAGCTGGCTTCCTCGTGCACAGTAACAATTCTGTGACTCCGTGGTGGCTGCCTACCATTTGACCCCACCTCAACATCAGTACCAAGCCAGGCTTTTTGTGAAGTGGTATCCCATCAGAATCTTTGTCAATCATTGCAAGAGCACAAAATGTTGCTAATCTGAAATGAGATGACTATACCATGCAAGTTGATGGATTAATATTTGTAAGAGCTAGATATGCACTGAAGTGGTAAGGAACAATTTTGCCTGAAGTTACATTCAGAAAACTCTTTGAAGTTTGAAACCATCTCTCCGAGTTTCAAACAGCAGTAACACACTAATTCCAAAAGAACTGACTGGGACTTCCTCAGTTTGAGCAACTTCAAAAATAAATAAAACTTGGCAAATCACAGTCACTTAGCTTGTCCCACAAGCCTCACAAACAGCCAAAGAAACTTACGACAATTGAAATGGCTTCAGTTTGTGGCTACATTTTTCACTCATTCTATGTAAAATTTAACTGCCATATCACAGAATATACACAATTGCAAATTGCCAGCTCATTTTACACTCTAACCAATTTTCTTTTCCAAAGTGAAACAAAATTGTCCAAGGGTGCATTAATTAGCAGGCAATTTAATATTGCTCTACCACCAACAGAGCTAAATTTTACCCTCTCAAGAACCAAAACTTTATGGTCCACAAGTTGCAATTTTAGTGGCAGTTTTCTCCTTTTAACTTTCTATATTCCATTGATGTAGGATGTCAATCTTGGTTCCAAAGTAGGAATATCTGTCCCAAATTACCAGTTGCAGGATTATGGTGGCTGATCTCTTCTCTAAAGAAGTATTGCAGTAATCACTGTGTCCCCATTGGAAGGTTCTGACCTTAAGTTGAGGCACCACTTACATAGAAACATAGAAACATCGAAGATAGGAGCAGGAGGTGTCCATTCGGCACTTTGAGCCTGCTCCGCCATTCTTCACAATCATGGCTGATCATCCAACTCAATAGCCTAATCCTGCTTTCTCCCCATAACCTTTGATCCCATTCACCCCAAGTCCCCTCTTGAATACTTTCAATATTTTGACATCAACTATTTCCTACGGTAATGAATTCCACAGGCTCACCAATCATTGGGTGGAGAATTGTCACTTCATCTCCATCCTAAATGGTCTACCCAGAATCCTCAAACTGTGACCCCTGGTCCTGGACACACCCACCATAATTGTGAGGGCCTTCATTGTGAGATGCCCTCCCTGTATCTACCCTGTTCAGTCCTGTTAGAAATGTATAACTCTCTATGAAATCCCCCTTCATTCATCTGATCTTAAGTGAAAACAATCCCAGCCTAGTCAATATCTCCTCACACATCAGATCTGCCTGGTAAACCTTCACTGCATTCGCTCGAGAGCAAAAACATCCTTCCTCAGAAAATGAGACCAAAACTGTGCACAATATTCTCGGTGTGGTCTCACCAAGGCCCTGTACAACTGCAACAACACATCCCTGCTCCTGTGCTCAAAACCTCTCACAATAAAGGCCAACACACCAGTTACATTCTTTACCGCCTGCTGCACCTGCATGCTTACTTCAGCAACTGGTGCACAAGGACACCCAGGTCCTGCTGCACACTCCCCTCTCCCATTTTACAGCTATTCAGAGAGTAATCTGCCTTCTTGTTTTTGTTTCAGAAGTGAATACACTCACAATTATCCAAATTATGTTGCATCTGCTCTTGATTTGCCCAATCACCCAACCTGTCGAGATCATGCTAAAGGATCTCTGCATCCTTGTCACAACTCACTCCCCCCACCCAACTTGGTATCGTCTATAAACTTGGAGTTGTTACACTTTGTTCCCTCACGCAAATCATTAATAGAGATTGTGCATAGCTGGGGTGCCAGCACTGACCCCTGTGTCAAATGCTTTCTGAAAATTCAAATATTTTACATCAACTGGCTCCCTCTTGTCAACTGTACCAGTTGCTTATTCGTACAATTCCAACTGATTTCTCAAGCATGATGTCCCCTTCATAAATCCATGCTGACTCTGTCTGATCCAGCCACTGCTTTCTAAAGGTTTCACTGTAAAATCCTTGACAATGGATTTGAGACTTTCCTCCACTACCAATGATAGGCTCACTGATCTAAAATTCCCTGTTTTGTCTCTACCTCCCTTTTTGAATATTGGAGTGATGTTAGCCACCCTCTAAACTACAGGGATTGTTGCAGAGTCTATAGAATCCTGGAAGATGACTACCAATGCATTCCAACAAAGGGAATCCTGACTGTAGGCCTCCTTCCCTTGAGTTAAGGTCAATCTGGAAACTCAAGGGAAGGAGGCCTACAGTCAGGGATTCCCTTTGTTGGAATTTTACTGTATCTTCGCCAACAGTTGGAAAAGAGATGAACTTGAAGGAAGCATGTTGCTGAGATAGATACCTCATGAGATAGCAACAGATTTAGAACCATATGAAAATCCAGCCCAATACACACTTTGGTTCTGTCTTCACAAAAGAGGACATAAATCGGATGCCAGAACTGTTGGAAGATGTCAGATTTGGTGGAAGGGAAGAACTGAGGGAGATCAGAATTAGTCAAGAAATGGTGCTGGGAAAATTGTTGGGATTGAAGGTGGATAAATCCCCAGGGCCTGATAAACTACATCCCAGAATACTTAAGGAAGTGGCTATAGAAATAGTGGATGCATTGGTAGTCATCTTCCAGGATTCTATAGACTCTGCAACAATCCCTGTAGTTTAGAGGTGGCTAACATCACTCCAATATTCAAAAAGGGAGGTAGAGACAAAACAGGGAATTTTAGATCAGTGAGCCTATCATTGGTAGTGGAGGAAAGTCTCGAATCCATTGTCAAGGATTTTACAGTGAAACATGTAAGCCTGGTACTGAATCCCAGCTTTATTTTTATCATTCAAATCTTCTGCTTCAGTCCCACTGAAATTGCAGCTCTGATGGAATCACATATTTCCTGAAGAGTGTCAGAACAGTACTCATCTTCTTAAAGCAAAAGGAAGTTAGAATTGTTTGTAATTTTTGTTCTGATTGGTAAGCTATAGTCTGCCCAGGCAGTTCAGAGCACACTAGGAAGAAGGAATCATAAGTGCTGGGATGGGCCTTTGCATCCATCAAGATGTTTCCCCCAATCAAAGAGTCCCTACAATGTAGAAGCAGGCCATTCAGCCTGTCTAGTCCACACCAACCCTCCAAAGAGTATCCCACCCAGACACAACCCCCTTCCCTTTCCCATGGTTAAGCCACCTAGTCTGCACATCTTTGGACTGTGGTAGGACACCAGAGTACCCAGGGGTTACCGACGCAGACACAGGGAGAATTTGCAAACTGTGGGAGAATGTAGCAGAATAGATAGATTAGAGAGTTGAGCGGAGAAATAGAATCTCCCTGAACACTATGGGCAATTAAGCATGACCAATCCACCCTAACCTGCACATCTTTGGACTGTGGGAGGAATCCAGAGAACCCAGAGGAAACCCAAGCAGACACGGGGAGAATATGCAAACTCCACACAGACATTCACCTGAGGCTGGAATCAAACCCGGGTCCCTGGCCCTGTGAGGCAGCAGTGCTAACCACTGTGTCACTGTGCACCCCTAATTGTGTTACTGTGCTGCCCCTCACTGTGCCACCGTGCCGCCCCTTGGCAGATAGAGTTCAATCCATGCAAATGCGAGGCAACGCATTTTGGAAGATCCAATTCAAGAGCGAATTGTATGGTAAAAGGATAAGTCCTGGGGAAACTTGATGCACAGAGAGATCTGGATGTTCAGATCCATTGTACCCTAAAGGTAGCGTCGCAGGTTGATTGTGGTCGAGAAGGCATATGGCATGCTTTCATTCATTGGATGGTGTATTGAGTACAAGAGATGGCAGGTCATGCTGCAGTTGTATAGGACTTTGGTTCGGCCACATTTGGAGTACTGTGTTCAGTTCTGATCGCCACATTACCAAAAGGATGTGGATGCTTTGGAGAGGGTGCAGAGGAGGTTCACCAGGATGTTGCCTGGTATGGCGGGGGGGGGTGCGGGGTGCTAAGTATGAAGGAAGGTTGAGTAGATTAGGATTATTTACATTAGAAAGATGGAGGTTGAGGGGGTGACATGATTGAGGTCTACTAAATCATGAGAGCTATAGACAGGGTGGATGGCAAGAAGCTTTTTTCCCAGAATCGGGGACTCATTTACTAGGGGTCACGATTTCAAGGTGAGAGGAGGAAAATTTTAGGGAGAAATGCGTGGAAAGTTCTTTGCGCGGGGGTGATGGATGCCTGGAAGACGTTGCCAGCGGAGGTGGTAGAGGCTGGCACGATAGTGTCATTTAAGATGTATCTAGACAGATACATGAACGGGCAGGGAGCAGAGGGATACAGATCCTTGGAAAATAAGTGACAGGTTTAGATAGAGGATCTGGATTGGCGCAGGTTTGGAGGGCTGAAGGGCCTGTTCCTGTGCTGTAATTTTCTTTGTTCTTTATTCCACAAATGCAATGTATCCCAAAGGTGGAATCGAAGCCGGGTCCCTGGTGCTGTGAGGCAGTCGTGCTAACCACTGAGCCACCGTGCAAACTTAATATTATCCATCATAACATTAAAAAGCATGGATAGCATGGAATTGAATAATACAACAGTTATTTATTATATTAATAATACAAACTAAAGAACTGCAGATGTTGAAGATCTGAAATTAAAAAAAGCAAAATTAGTGAGAAAACTCAGTAGGTCTGTATCGAGAGAAACAGTTAATAATTTGATTCCAGTGATGCTTATCCAGAACATTTCATTTATTCCAACTATTATGTCCAAACATTACATGTTCTCAAGCACAGAAGCATCTCAGTAAATATAAAGCTATTGAGTTAAAACAATTACATCTATATCATAAGCATAACTGTGAAACAGACAACACATTGGAACTCTGGAATAAAAGCAAAAATGCTGGAAGTAAGCAATAAATCAGGTGATATAATCACAGAGTTTCCTGTTTCTTAGAGTACTTATATATTGAATTAAATCATTTGGATTCTAGCTCCATGCTTTTATGCTTTAAGTAGGACTCTGAAAACCTAGGTTCATGGGATGGTGCTTTAGGAATGTTCTGACTCCAACTGGCTTCGCTGAATTTTGTTTGGAACTCGCAATCAGCCTACAGTCACAACTGATTGTGAAGAATATTCACCAGCAGAAAGCTGGTGATAGATTCATGATATTTGGTGAATGGTCTCCAAAAATGTTACTGTATCTATTTTGTACTTCTTACTAGTATACTGGGAACATTTATTTTTAAATTATCATCTGGCAGTTGGACCTGATTGTTAGTCAAACATTTTCAAGTGGGAGATATTAGTTATGTTATATAGTTAGCAGCAAATTATATTTCATTTTATGATATTTTGTGCCAAAGTACTTTGGTTAATGTCTCCCACATGGAACCACTTTTGTGATACATATTTATGCTGAAAGATGTCTTTACATTATTTACCAATCTGCGAGACAAAGGAAGAAGATTATTTGAAAAAGATAAATTTACAGAAAGCAGTTAAAAACGCTTGGCCCCAGAATTTTAGGAACCACTTTATTAAAAGCCTGCACTCTCCAGCAGATGAATATTACGTGTTTCAATAAGGTGTCCTCTCATTCTGATAATCTTTGATGAGTACAAGCCTAATCTTTTCAAAATCTCTCCATAAGAAAATCTATCCATACCCAGAATTAGCTTACTGAACCTTCTCTGGACTGCCTCCAATGCCATTATATCTGTCCTTTGATAAGGAGCCAAAACTGTTCACAGTATTCCAGGTGTGGTCTGACAAATTCCTTGTATAATTTTAACAAGACTTCCTTGATTTTATACCCCATTCCCTTTGAAATATTGTTGGACAGTCCATATTCAGAAATGGAGCTTGGATAGGTAGAAGGCATATCACTGGAGGAGGGGTGATTATTTGGAGATAGTGACCATAATTCATTTTTGTTTGGGATTGTTATGGGAAAGGATACGGAAATAGAGAAGAAAAGGAAAAGTAGAGGTTTTAACTGGGCAAAGGCATTTTAACAAGGTAGGATACAAAGATACGATTTGGAGAAAGTGGACTGGGAGCAGCTACTTGTAAATAAAACTACCTCAGAGCATAGTGAGGTATTCGAAGAGGAAATAACACAAATACAGGACAAATATGATCCGATGAAGACAATAGGTGGGACCGAGATGGAATAATGCTGGATGTCAAGGGATATAATAAAGAGATTAATAAGAAATGAGAAGGCAATGGCGAGTACTTTTTTTGGTGATTCTTTCATGGGATGAGGATGTTGCTGGCTAGGCAGCATGTATAGTCTATCCCTAATTGCCCAGAGGGCAGTTCAGAGTCAACCACATTGCAGTGGGTCTAGAGTCACATGTAGGCCAGACTGGGTAAGGATGGCAGTTTCCTTCCCCAAAGGATATTAGTGAACCAGATGGGTTTTTCTGACAATCGGCAATGAATTCATGGCCATCATTAGACTCTTAATTACAGAAAGGTTATATTAAATTCAGATACCAGCAAAAACAAGTCCCTAGAGGAGTATAGAAAATGCAGGGAATGCTTAAGAAAGAAATCAAGAAAGCAAAGACAATGCATGAGAAAGTATTAGAAAAGAGGGAAATTCAAAGGATTTATTAAAAATATATAAAGGGCAAAGAATAGTTAGGGAAAACGTAGGAACATAAAGGACCATGGAAGTAATTTGTCTGTATATCTGGAAGATATGGATATAGCCCTTAATGAATATTTCAATGTCAGTCTGGAAATCTCAAGAGTAGGATTCTAATGGAGGATCACTGGACTCGAAACATTAACTTTTGTGCCTGATTTACAGCATCCACAATTCTTCCGGTTTTTATTCAGTAATTAACTTTAGCTTCTCTCTCTGCAGACGACATTGGACCTGTTGTGTTTCTCCAGCATTTTCTCATTGTGTTCCAGCTTTTCAGCAACTGCAGTTCTTTGTTATTTATTGTCTTTTATTTAGTATTTGGCTTATTTTTGGATCTGAGTATCAACAGCTTAACAAAGCCTATTCCTTTTTTAACTCCTTCGGAAATAATAAGGGAAGGAAACTGCCATCCTTACCTAGTCTGGCCGACATGTGACTCCAGATGCAGAACAATGTGGTTGATTCTTAACTGCCCTCTGGGCAATAAATGCTGGACCAGCCAGAGATGCCCTGTGAATGAAAAGAAATCTGTTGTAGGCAAAGTTGAAGGTATCATGGAAGTGTGGGCAGATTTTATCTTCTATCCTATATGTTTAGTATTTATGATGTTTGGCACAAGATTTTAATTACATAAAGTAGATGTATTTTTGGGCTTTACTTGAAGTATATTTTGTAAGGAACATTTTCTAAGATTAAGCAATAAAACCTCTGTCAAACCATTATGATATCACCCTGGCCAAAATGCAGTTCAGGGAGGAACCAGAATAAAACTGTACAGGTGCTCCATAATAATTTGGATTCCTCTCAAAATACAGCAAGAAAAGTTTTAAAAATCTTGGAAGGCATTATATTTATGAGTAATATAAACTGTGCTGTTTTTGTAATAAAGCTGAAATCATCTTCAACACATGTATGTATGTTTAAATGCTTATGTGAATGAGTCCACCCAGCAAGCGTGTGTCTTTTTTTACCATTTCAAGTAATCCCAGGTGTTAAGCTGTCATTCTCTCAGAGGCACATTTAGCCACCCTGATGATTTTGTTGTGTTCTTAAAGTACAGATGGGCTTCTGGAGGAAATTATTCAAAAGAATTCACTGGAATTGTTCAGAGAATTACATAATGGATCTCCACAGAGTGAACAAAATCTCCAAAAGTTTACATAAACTCCAATTTTTTTTCATTCACAGAAGTGAAATTGAGCTTTATAGGTAGACCAATGTGACACTACAGGCCTGGCGAAATAGGCATCATTGAGGTGTTTAAAATAACGAAAAGCATCAATAGGTGCACAAAAAAGAAGGTACTTTGGACAAGAAGGTGTCTAACATGGAAGTGTGTAACATGGCAGCACAAATTTTAAAAATTAAATAGATCATTCAGGAATAAAACTCGAAAGCAATTGTTCACAAAGAGTAATCTCTCTGAGACAGGAGTTTCTGAGACTTAAAAAAATTGCAAAGACTGAGGCCAATAAGTTAAAGATAAGGAAGAAAGGATCAGTAAAGGTGAGGTACAGGTCAGCCATGATCTCATGGAACACTAAATTCCAGAAGTTCTCTTCCTGTTCCAACGTTCCGACAATGCTTATCAAGTTGGCATACAGTAGCAGCATGGCAACACTAAGAGACAGCACGTAAAGTCATAGAGTCATACAGCATGCAAACAGACCCTTCAACCCAACCAGTCCACACTAACCATGTTCCCAAACTAAAGTTCTCCCACCTGCCCAGATCCCATGTTTCACCCATATTCTCTGAACCTTTCTTATTCATGTACTAATCCAAATGTCTTTTAAATTTGTAGCTGTACCAAATCCACCACTTCCTCTGGCAGTTTATTCCATACATGAACCACTCTGTCTTTAAAAAAAAATTGCCTCTCATATCCTTTTTAAAGTTTTCTCCGAGTTAAAGGGTAAACATTCCAGAAGGATTATAAGGAGTTGCTCAGAAACCTGTGTTTTCTAAGACGTTGGTCATGAAAGCCATTTCACAAATAATTGTTGTTACGTTTCCACAAGAAATAAACTTCTGATTGTTTGCTACAGATCCTGTTGGTATATGTATTTTGCATAAGCCAACAACCAACAACATAATTTAAAAATAATTATTCTTGCTTTCAAAACCCTCTTGTGATCTCCTACAACACATTGAGATAGCTATCATCTTATAATTCTGGCTTTTGATCCATCTTTGACAACTGTATATAGTCAACGAGTCATACAGCATGGAAACAGACCCTTTAGTCCAACTCAGAGATAATAGGAACTGCAGGTGCTGGAGAATCCAAGATAACAAAGTGTGGAGCTGGATGAACACAGCAGGCCAAGCAGCATCAGAGGAGCAGGAAAGCTGACGTTTCGGGACTAGACCCTTCTGAAGAACGTCAACTTTCCTGCTCCTCTGATGCTGCTTGGCCTGCTGTGTTCATCCAGCTCTATACCTTATTATCTTTAGTCCAACTCGTTCATTCTGACCAGGCATCTCAATCGTACCTAGTACCATTTGCCAGTATATGGCCCATATCCCTCTAAAGCCTTCTGTTCATGTACCCATCCAGATGCCTTTAAATGTTGTCATTATACCCATGTCCACCACTTCTTCTGGCAGCTCATTCATACACACAAAACCCTCTGCATGAAAAAGTTGCCCCTCAGGTCCTTTTTAAACCTTTCCCCTCTCATCCTAAACCTATGGGCTCTAGTTTTGGACTCCCCCACTCTAGGAAAAAAGACCTCAGCTATTCATCTTATCCATGCCCCTCATGATCTTATAAACCTCTATAAGGTCATCCCTCAGCCTCCGACATTCAAGGGAAAATAACCCATCCTAGTCAGCCTCTTTCTATAGTTCAAAACCTTCAACTCAGCCTGACAAATCCACACTGACAGAAAGAGCATCCCACCCAGACCTATCACCCTAATCTACACAACCCTGAACACTATGGGCAATTTAACATGGCCAATCCACCAAACCTGCACATCTTTGGAGTATGGGAGGAAGTCGGAGCAAACCCACGCAGTCATGGGGAGAATGTGCAAGTTCCACACAGACAGTCGCCCAAGGCTGGAATCAAACTCGGGTCCCTGGTGCTGTGAGGCTGCAGTGCTAACCACTGAGCCACTGTGCCGCCCAATCTTTCTTCAACCTTTCAAGTTTTATCACATCTCTCTGACAGTCGAAGGACCAAAATCGAATGCAATATTTTTAAAAGAGGCATCACCAATGTCCTGTACAGCCACAACATGATGTCACAAGCCCTATACTCAAATGTTCTGACCAATAAAGGTAAGCATGCCAAATGCCTTCATCACCATCCTGTCTGCCTGTGACTCCATTTTAATGGAGCTATGCACCTACACCCCTAGGTCTCTTTGTCTGGCAATGCTCCCCAGGGTCCCACCATTTACTGCATAAGTCCTGCCCTGGTTTGCCTCACCAAAATGCAACACTTCATATTTATTTAAGTTGAGCTCCATCTGGAACTCCTCAGCCATCTGATAAAGGCCCCATTGTACTCTCCTCACTGTCCACTGTGACAACTATTTTGGTGTCATCCGCAAACTTACTAACCATTCCTACTAAGTTCCTATCCAAATCATTTGTATAATGACAGAAAAACCTTCTGCTGCACAGGCTTCAACATTTCCCCCTGAAGCCTCCCCAGCTGCCTAGTACTTCAACTTCTGTTCACTGCCCAAACATAGCTATGACCCCAGCGGCAAATGTAGGGCAAAGAGGGTGGTATAAAGTCCATGATGTTTGGGATAGGGATCAAATCATTCAAGCAAACATTTTAAAAATTGTGACTGGTTGCTCACACTGATCTGATCCACAATTCCTGTCCAACCAACTGAGGGAACCAACCACCAAGGAGACCAGGTTGCTATGACTACCTATATGTTTACATGCAAGTTGTAACACCAACCCATGAGTTATAATAATAGATGCTCCTTTCTCACAACTATCCAACCCAGTGATTCTGCCTCAGAAAGAAATAATAGCACCTTTACTGTGGGACAAACTAGTTGCTGATGATAATGGGGAGAGAGAGGGAGAATGGGGGAGCAACTTGATGGGCTGAGTGGCCTAATTCTGTTCGTATATCTTATGGTCTTATAAACCGACACATTTGGAGCTTCAGTGAAAATGGGAACTGCAGATGCTGGAGAATCTAAGATAACAAAGTGTGAAGCTAGATGAACACAGCAGGCCAAGCAGCATCTCAGGAGCACAAAAGCTGACGTTTCGGGCCTAGACCCTTCATCAGAGAGGGGGATGGGGAGAGGGAACTGGAATAAGTAGGTAGAGAGGGGGAGGTGGACCGAAGATGGAGAGAAAACAAGATAGGTAGAGAGGAGAGTATAGGTGAGGAGTTAGGGAGGGGATAGGTCAGTCTAGGGAAGATGGACAGGTCAAGGAGGCGGGATGAGGTGGTAGGTAGGAAATGGAGATGCGGCTTGAGGTGGGAGGAAGAAATGGGTGAGAGGAAGAACAGGTTAGGGAAGCAGAGACAGGCTGGGCTGGTTTTGGGATGCAGTGGTGGGAGGGGAAGAACTGGGCTGGTTTTGGGATGCAGTGGGGGAAGGGGAGATTTTGATGTGTTGGAGATGGCCCAGGTGAACTTGAGGTTGGGGTGGAAGGTGTTGGTGAAGTGGATGAACTGTTCGAGCTCCTCTGGGGAGCAAGAGGCGGTGCCGATACAGTCATCAATGTAACGGAGGAGGAGGTGGGGTTTGGGGCCTGTGCAGGTGTGGAAGAGGGACTGTTCTACGTAACCTACAAAGAGGCAGGCATAGCTTGGGCCCATGCGGGTACCCATGGCCACCCCCTTTGTCTGTAGGAAGTGGGAGGAAGCGAAAGAGAATTTATTGAGGGTGAGGACGAGTTCGGCTAGGCGGATGAGGGTGTCGGTGGAGGGGGATTGGTCGGGCCTGCGGGACAGGAAGAAGATCCCTCTAGATTTGTACTGCCTTGTCCTGCAAAAGAGAAGGAAGTGTGCGATGAATCTCCTCCTTCCCTTAGTAGCTGATGTAGTTAAACAGCAGGAAGTGGTTACAAAGTGTGACATTTGGGTTTGAGGTTTGCAGCAGCACTAAGTACGTGAAGATGACATGAAGCAACAAATGACCGACGTATTATGGTGCAGGAGGCTATTTGGCCCATCATGTCCTCACCAGCTCTTCAGATGAACATCATTACCAACCACCAATCTCCTGCTTTCTCTCCATACTCATGCATATCATATCTATCCAAATAATTATCCAGTACCCTCTTGAAAGCTTCCTTGAACCTGCCATCAGCACCCTACCGGGCAGTGCATTCCAAACCCAAACTACCTGCTGTGCAAGTCTTTATGGAGTTCCACACTGTCCTCCTCATATTTCTTCCAAGTTTTTGTCATCTGCACGCTTTGAAATTGTCCTCAGCACAACAATAAGATTACTAATATATATCAGAAAAAACAAGATTTCCAACCCTGCCCCCTGCAGAACTCCACTACAAACCTTCCTCCAGCCCAAAATATATCATTGCACTCTGTTTTCTATCCCGGTTTCCTAATCGGATGATGTGCGCAGTCAGTGAACAGACCAGGAGGCCAGATGCATCAATCCCACAAGTAAACAGGCAGCAGGCTGTGTGTGATAACAAGGTGTGGAGCTGGATGAACACAGCAGGCCAAGCAGCATCAGAGGAGCAGGAAAACTGATGTTTCGGGCCTAGGCCCGCTGTGTTCATCCAGCACTACACCTTGTTATCTCCGATTCTCCAGCACCTGCAGTCCCTAATATCCCCGCAAACTGTGTGTCTCTGAATGACCCTGATTAGATGTTTTTCACCCCATTTTCAGGGATTTTAAAATTTTATCCCCCTCTAGAATTAAAGCTTGTAATCTCACAATACGTGGTTGGCAATTTATCATTGAAATGGGAAAAAAATATTCTTTCCTCAATAATTTGTGAATCTTTACGAACAGTTGTGGATCCTCAATCAATGACAATATTCAAGTCAGATAATGACAGATTTTGCACACTAAGGGGACTAAGACGTTTGGGAACGTAGACTTGTTTCAGAAGTTCAGTCGCAACCTTATTAAATGCCACAAAAGGCTTTCCTATGTTTTCAAATCATGTGCCAAAAGAAACTCACAATAGACACAGATAATAAAATGTGAGGCTGGATGAACACAGCAGGCCCAGCAGCATCTCAGGAGCACAACACTAGATCAGCCTAGTCCATGAGAGCCCATAGCCCTCATTAAACAAATGGAAAATTACACCTGTTTAACAACTAGTATGTGACTCGATTCTGAGGTTGCAAAGATTCTGGACAATATTTGAATATTTACATTGAAGTGATCTGTGTTCACCAATCAAAGTTAGGTTTCACTTGGCTAAAGTTCATTTGTGTAGCTGTATATAATCATTTCAGAGAGACACTATCATTCTCAAACCTAGTAATGTCCTTCACTGCAACAAATTAGTAAGAACATGGTTACTATGATAATTGAACTATTATAACTTCAGTCACAATCTTGTTTGTAAAGGTACATGCAAATATAACACCTGTATTCAAGAAAACAGGGAGAGAGAAACCAGGCCAGTGCTCCTGGAAGCTATTATCGAGGGAGTCTTAAAGACACAAAATGTCGGAAACCATAACACATTGAGGCAGAATTAGGCTACTTCGCCCAGAGTCTGCTCCACCATTCAATCATGGCTGATATGTTTCTCAACCCCATTCTCCTGCCTCCTCTCCATAATCTTTGATCACGTTACTAATGAAGATCCTATCTACCTCTGTTTAAAATACATTCACTGACTTGCCTCCTCAGCCTTCAAGGGCAATGGTTTCCATAGTTTCACCACCCTCTGGCTGAAGAAATTCCTCTCACCTCATTTCTAAAGGGCTGTCTCTTCACTGTGAGGCTGTGCCTTTGGGTTCAAGTCATTTGGAAACACCTTCTCCACGCTCACTCTATTCAGACCTCTCCATACTGTGGAAGATCAGGCACTCTGGAGTTGGAGGTAATGTTTTAGCATGGGTGGAGCTTTGATCAATGGGCAGAAATTAGAGAATAAGGATAAATGTGGTATTTTCAATTTGTCAAACTGTAACTGAATGCCCCCCATGATCAGTACTTTCAATTAATATTAATGACTTTAAAGAAGCTAAGAGCAATGTATCAAAGTTTGCAGATGATAAAAAGCTGAATAAGGATGTATGTTGTGAGAAATATACAAAGAAGCTGTAAAAAGATGTAGGTTGAGTGGACACCAAGATGGTAAATGGAATACAAAGCAGAGAATACTAATATTAACAAGTACTACTAATAGAAAACCAATTTTTGTTGTGAAAGGAGTGAAACTTGAAAATGTTGATATTCAGAAAAAAAGATTGTAACTGCACAATGAACACAATCGTAGAATCCCTCAAATCATGGCCATTTGGCCCATTGAGTCCACACTGACCCTCCAAAGAGCATCCCACCCAGACCCAACCCCCTATCCTATCCCTGTAATCCTGCATTTCCCATGGCTAATCCACCCAGCCTGCACATCAATGAACAGTATGGACAATTTAGCAAGGACAACCCACCCAACCTCACACCTTTAGAATGCAGGGGCACCCGGAGGAAAGCCACGGGAGCACAGAGAGAGCGTGCAAACTCCACACAGACAGTTGCCCAAGACTGCAACTGAACCCAGATCCCTGGCGCTGAGATAGCAGTGCTAACTACTGAGCCGCTGTGCTGCCTAGCAATATAACAGGAAGGTTCAGCAAGTAATTAGAAAAGCAAATAGCAAGTTGGTTTTTATTGCAAGAGGACTGAAGCACAAGAATGAGAAGTATTACTGCAGTTGTATAGGGCTCTGGGTGATACCATAATCGGCTAATTGTGTGCAGTTTTAGTCTCCACGCATATGTAAGGATACATTACTCTTGGAAGCAGTACTGCAAGAGTTCACTAGTCTGCTTTCTTTTATGTTAGGTTGTCTAATTTGGGTATGTTTTCCCTGGGATTTTGAAGAAAGTGAGGTGATCTGACTGAAATATGCATGATACCAAAGAGACTTAAACCCCAGACAGAGTTGGATGATGCTGGAGAAACTCAGCAGATCTGGCAGCATCTGTGGAGAGAGAAACAAAGTTAATGTTTCAAATACAGTGTACCTTCTTCAGAAAAGATTCTGAAGAACAGCTCTGAAAAAGTGTCACTGGACTCAAAATGTTAATTCTGTTTCTGTCTCCATAAATGCCACTAGACCCGTTGAGTTTCTCCAGCATCCTTTGTGTATATTGCAGATCTCCAGTACCCACAGTATTTTGCTTTTATTATGACAGGCCTGAGACATTGGTTTAGGGAATTCACAACACAGCTGTACTCCCTCAGAAAAAGAATTTGATCATTTTGGATTAAGATGATGTGATGAATCGTCACCCAGAGGGTTGTGAACCTTTGGAAACTTTTTACCTCTGAGAGTTGTCAATACTCCATCATTGAAGATATTAAAGACTAAGCTTATTCAATTTTTTATCTCTTGGGGAATCAGGAACAGTGGAAAGTGGATAGGAAACCAGAGGTGACTCAGATGGTCATCATGATTGCATTGAATGATAGAGCAAGCTCAAGGGGCTGTATGGTCTAATCCTGTTCGAATTTCCAATGTTCTTAAGGTCCTTTGTAAATTCAGGAAATATTATTAAAAAGTAAAGTTAACGAACGAGCTTACTGTGAGTGAAGCAGACATTGTCCATAAGCAACATAAACTTGCCTAGAGGACAACATCATCAACTTTGAGCTGAATTTCCTGTCAATAACACTACGTTGGTGACAACGCCTTTTATTATTCAGTTAATTACTTCTCAGGCACAACTTGTGATTAAAACCATAAGAACCTTTGAAATTACATGTTGTCATAGAAATAGCTGAAATCCAAGTGTTACATATGTCATGCATTCTGTAAAAACTCTATGATTTTATGTCAAAAACATCTAACAATGCAAGCCAAAACAGAGGAAACAATTTCAGTTGACCAAATGTTATGGCCAGTGATTATTTTTTTTCTGATAGCATTCCAGAGTAATTGCATCCCAATAGAGATTTTGTTTAACAAGCGTTAAACAAAAGTCCCTGCCAAATTTTACAAAGGTGTTTAGGATACTGTCCATGCTGTTATTTAATGCAAAATGTGGGAGGAGCTTAACTCCCATATCTTAATGTCAGTTAATATTCTGAAGGGAAATTAAGTTACAGCTGACTTGGTCTTCAGATTTCTGTCAAATGTGTCTTCAGATCACCACATTTGCAAGCCATTGAGTTAGGTTAAGGAATGCTGCAATGCCATCTGGTGGAAACGTCGTAATTACTTCTTCCAAATGGGCAAAATCTAACAATTCACAACATTTTCTTTGCAGCAATAAACTAAAAATGCCAGTAATCTGAAAGATTTTTCATACTACGGTGTTTCAGTGTCAAGATGTCAGATTAATCCATTTTTTCTGAGCCATCACTCAAGTGGGCTCAGAAATTGAAATACATCGATGACAAAATTAATAGCTCCCGACAACGAGGAGAGGCAGCATACTCTGCTTGTCTGAGATAATAAAATGTGAGGCTGGATGAACACAGCAGGCCAAGCAGCATCTCAGGAGCACAATGCTCCTGAGATGCTGCTTGGCCTGCTGTGTTCATCCAGCCTCACATTTTATTATCTTGGAATTCTCCAGCATCTGCAGTTCCCATTATCTCTGATACTCTGCTTGTCTGTTTGTTTTGATGCAGGCAGAATACAACCAGCATGCTCCGTGCTGATGACACAATTACAAAATTCAACCCAGTTTTTAACTGGGGGCTCAGTTAAACCTAACACTTAAAACTAGCCTGTGTTACTTAATTACTTGCCTCCTGCAAGTGCAAGTCGCAGACAAAGTGTATCTGAGTATGACGAGCAACCATTAATGGCACAAAATTGCAGAAAATATACTCGAAAATTTCGTTTGTAGCATCGATGACCTTGGTGCTGGAGGTGGTTAGGAGGAATGGGATTTTTTTTTGATTGCAGACCAAGCGACTCTTTAAACAGACGCTTCAATGATCATGTCTCAGTCGATGTCCCCAAGGATCTGGGCACAGTGCTGCAAGATGTTCAGCGATCTTATGAAAACAGCCAATGTCAGTAAATGCATTTCAAGTGTCATGTCCTCATATTTCTTTCAGATATGAGCAATTCACCACATCCTAATCATTTACCAATCAATGATGTCTATTAACAATGACATATAGCTAATAACTTCACTTGATCTTTACGCATTCAATGCAGTTACAAGCCTTCCACTGATGTCCCGCAACATGTGCACAATGCCAACTCATCAACTGTTGTATGTGTTATTACAAATCCTTCTCACTACATGTTCCTCAAAGTCCCGCGTGGTATAGTATGAATAAGGATAGAATCCTCCCAGTCTATCTAGAAGAACCTCTTGCAAGAGATAAGATGTAATTTATTGTATCTTTGCAAGTATTTATATGTTAAAAGGACACAATGAACACTATTAAAGAGATTTTTAGGAGGACGCAGTCTTTGGTCTGACTCCACCAAGATCCTGAGTTACTGTTTTCCCCAGCCCTTCGAAGCAACATCAATGTAGGTGGGATTTATGACTCTTAATTCATAACAAACCTTCTAGGCCCATGTATAGTGTCAAACGTGACAAACACATCACCTTAAGAGATTGCAGTGCACACACTGACACTTCTTCTCCCTTACAGAGCAAGATAGAATACAATCATAGGCAGCGAACCTAATTGACAGGGTCATGTTCTGCATATGCATGTCCTGATTAACAAAAACAGAAATTGCTGCCAGACCTGCTGAGCTTTTCCAAAAAAACTTGTTTGTGTTTCTGATTTATAGCATCCACAGTCCTTTCAGTTTTTATCTGATAGAGGGGATATTGTTTCCTATCATTGGTGGGACTGTGACTGAGGCTGTCATGATAGGCAGGGCTAAAACCATGCTCATACCAAATCCTCCCACTTGTGTTCATAAGCTGTTTCTATTTACAAGCTGTGGATGCTGAAAACACACAATCCTTGGGCTGTTGCTTTCCACTCTTACTGTAGCCTTCCATTTATGCATTTTCCTTTCACATACCAAGCTGTGGTTATGTTGTATATAAATAATAAATATATTCTGAGTAAAATAAACTGGACCCGAAACATTAAATCTGACTTCTCTCCAAAGGTGCTGCCAGACTTAGTGAGATTTTCCAGCAATTTCAGTTTTTGTATCATAGTTATGTTGTGGTGCAGCAAAAAGTGAAAAAGGAAGAAGACGCTGTTAAGGATAATGTGTCACTTGCCAAAACTACCTATTGGCCTTTTATGATTCATACTCTTGGCCAGCCAGATCCCTCCTGCAGCTTAGAACCTTTCAATCTTCCACCATTTAGAAAATGTTTTTTTTTAGTTTTCTTCTTGGAATGACAATTTCACACTTCCCATTTGACACATCGTTGCCCACTCACTAAATGTAACTGTACCCCCTTGTATCTTCTGTATGTCTTCATTACAACTTACTTTCTTACCTATCTTTGAGGGATCAGAAAATTTAGCAATCATTGCTTAAGTTATTTCATCCAAGTAACTCAAATAAATTATAAAAGGTTGAGCCCTAATTTGAGGCACATGATTCATTACATCTTGCCAAGCGGAAATAGGTGTTTTCTGTTAGCTAGCCAGTCTTCAATCTCTGTGCTAACCTTCATACCATAAACTTTCATTTTCTATAATAACATTTGATGTGGCCCCATATCAAATATCTTCTGGAAGTCTAAGTACAGTATTGCCTCCTTTTCATCTTTATCCATAGCAGAAGTTACTTCTTCAAAGAGCACCAATAGATTCATTAAACAGAATTTCTTTTTCACAAAACCCTCTTGACTCAGCCTGATAGACTTGCATTTTTCTAAGTTCCTTGCTATAACATTTTTCATACAGATTTTAACATTTTCCTTTAGCTAGCTATCTATAATTTCTTGTTTTCTACTCTTTTTTAATACTTTATCTAAAAACTCACTCGTGGGATATGTTGATTGGGTCAGTATTTATCGTCCATTCCTTGAGAAGGTTGTGGTGAATTGCCTTCATTAACTGTTGATGTCCATTTGCTGTAGATAGATCCATAATGGCATTAAGGAAAATCCCAGGGTTTTCACCCAGTGGCAGTGAAGAAACAGTGATATATCTTCCAGTCAGGATGGTAAGTAGCTGCTGCTGCTGAGAGTCAGTGGTGGAGGGAATGAATGTTTATGGTTGTGGGGCCAGTCAAGTGGGCTGCTTTGTCCCAGATAGTGTCAAGCTCCATGAACGTCGTTGGAGCTGAGTATTCCATCACACACCTGCCTTGTGCCTTATAAATAGTGGACAGGCCTTGGAAAGTCAGGAGGTGAGTAACTTGCTGCAGCATTCCTAGCCTTTAACCTGTTCTTGTAGCCATTATATTTTTGTGTTAAGCCCTGTTGATCAATGGTAACCTCCAGGATGTCGATAGTGATGGTAACATCATTGAATGTCAAGGGATATTGGTTAGATTGTTTCTTATTGAACATGTTCATTGCCCAGCATTTGTGCGGCCCGATCGTTACTTGGCACTTTTCTGGGTCTTGTTGTATTTGAACATGGACTGATTCAGTATTTGAGGAGTTATAGAGTCACAAAGATATGTAGCATTGAAACAGACACTTTCATCCAACTCGTCCATGCTGACCAGATATCCTAAATTAACCAGCATTAGGCCCACATCCCTCTAAAACCTTCCTATTCATGTATCCATCCAGATGCCTTTTAAATGTTGTAATTGTACCAGCCACCACCACTTCCTCTGGCAGCTCATTCCATACAAGCACTAACCCCTGAGCGCATGGTGCTGAGCATTGGGCAATCATCAGTGAACATCCCCACTTCTGACATTACAATGAAGGGGAGATGATTGATGAAGCAGCTGAAGATAGTTGGGCCTTGAAATCCGCCCTAAGAAACTCCTGCAGAGATGTCCTGGAGTTGAGATGACTGACCTCCTGCAACCACACCCATCTTTCACTTGCAGTCAGTAGGAGTTCCGCCAATGCCCACTAACTCCAGTTTTGCTAGGCCTCCTCAATGCCACAATCAGTCAAATGTGTGCCAAGGGAAGTCACTCTCACATTATTGGATGGTTTATTAGGCAAAGTCAGTTTGATTTTCTTATTTCAAGTTATGACTCTTAATTGAATGATTAACCAATACGTCTGAGTGCTGTTGTGAAGATTCTTATAGGGATTGCAATTTATTTCACATTCTAGTTATTTTCAATAGGATGACCCTAATGATTTCCTTCAAACATCCTCTAAATGTGGACTCCTAGTTCATCATAATCATTGCTAACATTTTAAGGAGAACCACCTCGACTTAGAACTCAGGCATTCTAATGTTCTTTAACTCTGGAGCCTTCCATGCAGGTACTCTCTCTTTCTCGTTTGTCAGCTTTGCTATCCCAGATGCCAAATCCACAACTGGTAAAATCCTTCAAATGTCAAATGTTTTTGCCAGTGTGCAGACTTTCAACTCAATTCACAGTAAAATTGTATCTTTAGAGCAGTGAATATGTCCTCATACTGAGAGTTTTTCTCCCTCTCCTTCCTTTGCAGACAGCTGACCCTCTGCTTTATTACCTCTGCTGTTCTATAGACCAAGAGGACTATAATTATTGCATGCATAACTGGGGACGAAGCTGTCTCAGCAGAAGCTGGGTAACCATGACATGCCACACAACTCTCTGTAAAGTTCAGCAACTTCAAATGCCACTGGAAACCGCCAGACGCTGTCACTAACTCAATAACAAGCCGAAAGTCTCAGTCAGTAACTCACTGAATCAGAGATAATGGGAACTGCAGATGCTGGAGAACCTGAGATAACAAAGTTTGGAGCTGGATGAACACAGCAGGCCAAGCTCCTAAGACGCTGCGTGGCCTGCTGTGTTCATCCAGCTCCACACTTTGTTATCTCAGTAACTAACTAAAAACCATTTTGTGCTCCCTTGCAAAAGGATTAATGGACAGTCCTTCTTTTTCCGGAGAAATGTTCAGCACTGCAAGTTTCAGAGAGGGCAGCAGCTGGAGTTTACAGACCACAAGGGATCAGGATTGCCCACAGACTGACATCATGAACTGCATACTTTAATCCGCCTTAAATGGTCTCCAACACAGCCTAAACACAGAGTGAAAACATCATCTTAGTAATGAAATAATGCATGTAGCACTGGAAACATTGGCACAGATAAACAAATGTCTTGGCTGTTATTTTTATAATTGCAGCTTGCTGTATGATAATGACTTCTCCCTTCCCAAAGCAGCATGCGGTTGAGTCTAGCTGCTCTCTGAGGTAGCCTAGAAAGCCATTCAACTCTTGGCAATTAAGGATGGGCAAGTGCTGATCTTGCCAGTGACAACCCATTTAAAAAAAATTAAAAGTCATTGTTGTGCAATGTATATGCTATGATTCTCAGTTTATAGTTTCAGCTTTATATTGACGCTGCCCAAAATGACTTTGGCCTGGAGTTGTCAAGGTTAATTTTAGTCAAATAATTTCCAAGTACCTCGAAAAAGGTATTATTATGGTTTTCCATCAGCTAAGTATAACAAGTGCAAAATTAAAGTTAAAGTTTTCCAAGCCTAATCATGATAACCTTGCCTCAGAAAGGTGTAATGGCCAATGAAGAAGGGGTCAATAAACATTCCCAAAGGTGCGCATTTATTTCAATCATGAGGTAGTCTTAGCTGTGCACAACATCTCAAAACATGCTTTCAACTATATCCAGCATTTTGGTAACATATGTTAACAACTTGAGTTGACAGCCCAAACAGTTTTCATCGATATTGTCGTTGTTACATTTTTCATTCTATGAACTTACCCTGGTGGTATATTCAATAATAATTTCTTAATCTTTTTATTCTCTTCCAAAATGATATCAATCATGATTTCTTTTTGCTCCTATCAAGATCATAATTCATTTTCCTTCACCGAACAAAAATTAAGTCAGTCTCAATAATAAGATATTATTGTTATTTTTACTGTAGTTCTATTCTTCCTAATTTGGCCTTGAGAACAGCATTCTGTGATTGATGATTTAACACAGAGAACTTGAGTTTCATTTAAGTTGCCTAAGTAACTGTTCCACATTAATGAGTCAAACACATAAATGTAACACCATAGCACAACTCCATTTCCCTGCCATTACTACTTGTAACTGCCTGGTACAAGTCCAATATGCTCATTCCAGCCCATCCCCAATTGTTTTTTCACCAGCCAATTAGTTATAGTGCACTAGTCACGTTTAATCAACTACAAATTGCCGCATCTTTAATTCCCACCAGAAGGCTGATTCAACCCTTCCAAGAGAAATATATACCAATGTCTCCCTGGCATGCTCCATACACCTTCCTGCAATTTAATTTTCAAAAAACACCGTGACATTCCTGAAGCGTAGAAAAATATAATTAAAATTTCCATTTGTGAAGCATATGTACTGTAAAAATGTCATACAATTTCTCCTATTAGGACAGCATTGGCCAAGAGTTCAGCTTTTAGATATACAATCACACATTACACACAAATGCTGCATTCAGCAGTTCTCTGGGTTTGTTATTTTTGTACTGACTCCTAAATAATATCTTTATGAGTATCACTGATTTTTGCACATTGTGCTACATTTTAAAGTGCATAGAACATTGTTGGCATCAGCTCGAGCAGCCACGTTCCATCCAAGTCTAAACCAGATGTGTGTCATCATGGAATGACGTCTTTAAAGAATTGATTTTAAATCAGCTGGAATTCATATCATACACTTATGATTTTAGCAGAAGGGTTCTGGACATATGTATAAGTACATATAGAAAGCAGTAGTTTTCTTTATAAATAAAGATGGCAGTGGGAAATGAAAGCAACATGTTGGGATGATTGCCATCCTCTGGCAAGCTCAATACATTGTAAAGATATTAGTAATGCAGTCATAGCTGGGCATCTACCAGAGGTTACAAGTGGTGTGCAAAATATAACGTGTTGCCAAAATGGTGTCGGCCACATTCTATACTTCATCCATAGGAAGCAGTGAGTAAAAATGCATTGTAACATATCACAGTAAGTTTAATGGCAAGTACTATGCTGAGAGGTTTATCTTTGGACAAGACAGTAAAACCCATTGAATTAGTCATTCCCAAACAATCCCACTGAAAAACAGAACATTCTTAATATTCCCAAACAGCTTGCATTGTGAAATACACATAAAATACTCTAAAACCACAGTCCTTCTCAAATTGCAAGTTATGAACTGCCTTCAGATTATCTGGCACTTTTGTTACACTTTAAAACATGGGACAAGCTTTAAAAGGTTTGAATTGCATGTTCTGTCTGAGCCTGTTACACAACAAACGTGCTGATCAAATGATTACGGCTGGATTATTTTTGTCCCTGCTGATCCCCACAGTTACTGGGGATTTCTGAATCTTCCTGTGAGCTGCTGGACCCCAGACTTTCGATGCTCCGGTGGCCAGTATTGCTGCTAGTGCCCAGTGTTTGAATCCTTTCTGCAATGACTGTGCTTTCAAAAGTAACATTACTCACATAATACAGTGGAAGGTGAGTATTTACCCAACCCCAGATGGTGAATAAAAGCAAGCCCACACAGTACCATTGTCTGCCATCAGTCAAGCTAATTTGGAATTGGTTACGCTATGCAAGTGCTGTACTTGGCACATCATATTTGTTGCCATACCTGTTTCCAAATGTAAGCTTTTAGCATTGTTGAAACTGATTAGGTGCTGATCACAATCTTAACTGAAACTTCAAGAGTGCTGGCAGTATTTTTACAGCATGTTCAGTGATTACTTTTAAAGTAAGTGTAGCGAATGGAACAGTGCTGTCTCCTCAACTTGAGTCCAGGGTGAATGTGGAGGTCAGCGTGGGCACTGAGCCCCAGACTGGTACTAGTGGCAGCCAATTGGGTTTAGTGTGGCCCTACTAATTAGTGGCAGTAGCAGTGGAGGATGCAGGCTAAGTGGATGTTCAGTGCCTGGTGTTTCGTCACAATTCTGGAGCAGCTTGAGAGAGCTCAGAAGGTCGGCGGGGTGTATGTACTGCAGTTACCAAGCAGATGACGTGCAATGGTACTAGGCTGAGGAACTGGCCTATCAACCACCTGATTTATTTTATTTCATCAGAATAAACTTTTCTCTCCAAACATAAAGAGGCACTGAGCTGGAATCTTGTGCACGTGCTTTTTCCTCCACTACAGAAGGCTAACTGCAGATAAATTGCACCTGATGCTTGTCCTTTCATGTCTATAAGTGAAAAGTGTTATTGCAACCCTAATAGCTTAATTCAAACTATTGTACTTTCATTCATAACAGAGAATGTCAGTGTGTGTTAACTGAGTTAAATGGCACTAGTTTGAAGTCCAAACCACTTTCAAGTTGAGCACCATGTTAAAATAAGAGTAGTTACTCTGAAATAGATCGCTGGAGTTCTAGAGGAACTTTCCATTCAATTGGCAAGTTTCTCACAGGTGACAGATCAGTGACTTCTCTCAGCATTAATTTCATTACCATTTAGAATACTAGCAATCAATTCTGAATGTCCCAGGGCTAAAATACCAAGTTTGTTCCATTGCTACAAATTAATTTCATTACTCAGTTTAACTTTGCAAATATCGACTAGGACTTTACTTAACCATGGTACCAGGACGAATTGTGCCTGCCTGCTAGAAACAGAAATGAACAGAGAGGAGCACTAGGAGATGACATCATACAGCAATTGAAACCGAAGGTGAGAGTGTCCACCTACAGGTATTGGAGACAAAAACAGAAATTGTTGCAAACGCTCAGCACATCTGGCAGGATCTGTAGAGGGAAATCAAAATTAACGTTTCAACCCAAAACATTAACTCTGATTTCTCTTCATTGATGCTGCCAGGCCTGCTGAGCTTTTCCAGCAATTTCCATTTTTGTTTCTGATTTACAGCATCTGCAGTTCTTTTGGGCTTTTATTTAACCAGCATTGGGGGTTTGGAAGCCTGCATTGGTCAGTGAGAACAATGAAACGAATGAGCATGAGTTTGTGCAGGACAAAATACAAATCAAATGAGCAGAGGTTTCTGAAGGGATGAGTATTGAAACTGGCCAGGGACACACTGCAATAGTTGAACCTAGTGATGGAAAAAGCAGCAGAGGGACTGAGGCAGGGATAGAACATAGAACAGTACAGCACAGAACAGGCCCTTCAGCCCACAATGTTGTGCCGACCATTGATCCTCATGTAAGCACCCTCAAATTTCTGTGACCATATACATGTCCAGCAGTCTCTTAAATTACCCCAATGACCTTGCTTCCACAACTGCTGCTGGCAACGCATTCCATGCTCTCACAACTCTCTGCGTAAAGAACCTGCCTCTGACATCCCCTCTATACTTTCCACCAACCAGCTTAAAACTATGACCCCTCGTGCTAGCCATTTCTGCCCTGGGAAATAGTCTCTGGCTATCAACTCTATCTATGCCTCTCATTATCTTGTATACCTCAATTAGGTCCCCTCTCCTCCTCCTTTTCTCCAATGAAAAGAAACCGAGCTCAGTCAACCTCTCTTCATAAGATAAGCCCTCCAGCCCAGGCAGCATCCTGGTAAACCTCCTCTGAACCCTCTCCAAAGCATCCACATCTTTCCTATAATAGGGCGCCCAGAACTGGACGCAGTATTCCAAGTGCGGTCTAACCAAAGTTTTATAGAGCTGCAACAAGATCTCACGACTCTTAAACTCAATCCCCCTGTTAATGAAAGCCAAAACACCATATGCTTTCTTAACAACCCTGTCCACTTGGGTGGCCATTTTAAGGGATCTGTGTATCTGCACACCAAGATCCCTCTGTTCCTCCACGCTGCCAAGAATCCTATCCTTAATCCTGTACTCAGCTTTCAAATTCGACCTTCCAAAATGCCAAATGGAGTTGGGTAATTGGTATGGAGGTGTAATCAGGCATTCTATGTAATAGAAATGATATGGGATCAGAAGCTCTTCTCCTTGTCAAATAAGATTGGCAGTCTGCTATAGTCTGAGGCAAAGGCTGGAGACGGGAGTGGAATTGCTGACAAGAAGATAAAGTTTGTGAAGTGGGTTGCACTAAGCTTTGGTTTCCCAGTGTTTAATTGGGAGATTTTGCAGCTACACAAGAACAATATTGTGCAAACACAATGGCAGTTATGGAGTTTGTAATGCATTGTGGCCAAATAGAACTTGATGCTGTCAACCTGCTTTGAAAAATTGAACTTTTGTCAGCAGATGAAGAAATGACACATAGATGAGGCAGAAGAGAGACCAAAGAACAAATCCCTAAGGAATCCCTGAGTGCATAATATGATGGTAGAAAGCAAAACCATTGCTTATAATGCTCTGGCTAGACTGAGAGTTATATACTGGAAGATAGTCATTAGAGAAAGACAAATATTTTAGGGCTATAGAAGGATGGGGGTGATAAACTACCGTGATCTCAATCCCACAGTACATCATCTCTACCTTTGGTTAGTGACATTTCACTCCTGTCACAGGTAGATTCCTGCTTGGGCAGGATCAAACATGGAGTTGCAAGGAAGGTAAATGTGGAGAAACAACACGTGTAAGGATTTTGGAGCAGAAACAGGGATTCGTGATAGAGTTGTTTGTAAGAATGGAAGGGCTGAGGACACGTTTTAGAAGGCGCTGTTATGATAGGTGGAGCTTCACATGAAAAAATAAACTATTCAAATGATTAATTTTAAGTAATCAACTGTTTAGCAGAATGAGTTTCATGGATGAATGGTCAAGAGGAAGTAGGAGGAAAAACTGGAGGAAGATACATAAATATGTAGTTATAGAATCTCAGAGATCTACAGCACAAAAAACAGATCCTTTGGTCCAACCCATTCATGGCAGCCTGATACCTTAAATTAATCTAGTTCCATTTGCCAGTATTTGGCCCATATCCCTCTAAACCTTTCCTATTCATATACCATCACGATGCTTTTCCGATGTTGTAATTGTACCAGCCTCCACCACTTCCTCTGGCAGCTTGTTCCATACATGCACCACTCTCTACATGAAAAGATTCTCCCTAAGGTCCATTCTTAGAACTAAAGTGTTCAAAGGGTGGGGGGTGAACGCAAGAACAGATTCCTGATTGCATGATCAGCTATGATCACGCTGTATAATTGAACAGATTTGAAGGGCTGAATGGCCTACTCTTGTTCCTATCTTGTAGCATTCTATGTTGCTAAAATGTGAGCCCAAGGTTAAGTTGGGGCAGCATAGAAGGAGATTTGGCTTCGTTTTCAAAGAGAAAAGTAGGAACCAGAAGTGACAGCTGAATGGCTGATCTCTGTGTTAGTGAAACAAAATCCATGAGCCCCCTATGTGAGATGACAAGATGTGGAGCTGGATGAACACAGCAGGCCAAGCAGCATCTTAGGAGCACGAAAGCCCTAAGATGCTATTTGGCCTGCTGTGTTCATTCAGCTCCATACCTTGTTATCTCAGATTCTCCAGCATCTGCAGTTCCTGTTACCTCTGATACAATTTCAGTCCCCTTTGTGCATAGCTAGAGTTCTGATCGGGGGAGGTTTAGGGGAAAACAAGAAATAGCGAATGAGCAAGACAGTGAGTAAAAAACAGACTTCAAATTAGTTTTCATACTGTCATATCAAAGTACTATCAACCAATGAAGTACCTTTGTACTGTGGTCATTACTGAAAGGCATAAAATCAGCAGCCACTTTTTGCAGAATAAGCTCTCACAAACTGTTATATGACAATGATTAAATAACCTGTGTTTTGATGTGAACTGGAGTATAATTATTGACTATCTGAACACCGTTTAGTGTCTGCTGCCTACATGTGCATAAGGTACCATATGGACTGTACAGCCCACCCCACCTATTCATTTTCAGATGTATCAGGTTTCTAAGCTGAAGTTTTTAAGTTGTCCTCACTTATGCATGCTTTGAAACTGTCAAGAGGGAGCTTGATAATAAAGGTACATTTTCGAAATGGGCCTCATCTAATTTCTCAGAAACATGCTGTAACATTTGCATGCGATGAATTACACTGTTGTCTCACAGGCAAATATGGCAACCATTTTGCACATGGCAAGATTTTACAAACAGAACGGAGATGAATGGTCTGTTAATCTCTTTTTAGTGACAGTGGTGAATGACAAATGTTGGCTATGACTGCAAGTTTTCAAACCATGCAGCGTAGGTTTTAAAATCCACATCAGTGAATGAAACAGGGAGGTAGGCTCCAAATTTAATCTGTAAAGGAGAAAAATATTTCTGACAAAAAACTTTCCTATAAGATTAAATTTTACAGATAATTTTCCCCCGCAATTTTTGAATGCTAATTAAATGGAATGAACCACTTTGTAAAATGCACCTGAGTTAATTCAGACAAAAGATTGTCAGTTTCTTCAAAGCAGAACTGGTGTTCTACTGAATCAAATTACTTTACTGTCACATGTATTCAAATTAATGCAGTGAAAAATCTACAGCATTATAGCGCTATCTTAGGTACAAAGGTACCCAGGTATAGATACTTAAGATCAAATTCTTCAGAAACCAAAACAAAGAATTGAAATAAAATAGTCCAACATTATTGGTCAGAGGAATAAATTAGAAAAATAAAGAAATAAAAAGTTGTGAATATCAGTCTGTCTGAGCCAGTCCATGCTGGCACCTAGCCTCACAGGAGATTTCTACCGCCTCACTGCAGCCCACACCAGATCCACCAACTTAGATGTTGCCCCAGTCTAAATGCCATCCCTTTGCTGCTCGGCCCACTTCACCGACACCACTGAACCTACAGTCGCCCTACAACCAAGACTCCCCTGGCTCTGCTACCAGGCTGCTGATGGGCATGGGTCCTGCTTCAGCTTCAGGTTTTGCCTTACCAGTGCTGCCATCATGAAGAGCCCACTGCTGCCAATGTCACTGGACCTGTTACAATCTGTTTCTTTTATAGAACTTTTGCCCTGAATGTGACAATGGGACGTGCAATTAGAATTTTCTAACAAAGACACTAAATTCTACAAACTGAGCCACGTTGATGTTTATGTAGTTTCAATCCATACTCTTCAAGGCTTCTCTAAAACACTCAATAGGTGATTTATTAGGACTGAGGAGGTAAATAAATTAGAGGACGGGATAAGTCTGGAATTGGGTGACAGAGAAATGTGGTGGAATCTTATGCATTTTTGTCATAGTGTGCTTTGAATTGAGTTTAGTAGAGTGAATCTCTTCCTGAGGACAGGCCAATTTTCTCACCTTACGCAACTAAACTCTATCTTTCATTCGTTTGTGGGTTTCGCTGGTTATCTAGCATTCCTTGCCCATCCCTAGTTACCCTTGCAAAGGTGGTGCTGAGCTGCCTTCTTGAATGGCTGCAGTCCACCTACTGTGGGTTGACTCACAATGCCATTAGGGAAGGAATTCCAGGATATTGACCCAATGACAGTGAAGGAAATGTGATATATTTCCAAGCCAATATAGTGAGTGGCTTGGAGGGGAGCTTGAAGGTGGTGGTGTTCCTCTGTATTTGCTGGCCCTGTCCTTCTAGATGGAGTTAGTCATGCGTATAGCAGGTGCTGTCTGCAGATCTTTGATGAATTCCTGCAGTATATCTTGGAGATAGTACATGCTGCTGCGGCTGAGTGTTGGTGGTGGAGAAGTGGATGTTTGTGGATGTAGTGCCAATCAAATGGCGTGCTTTGCCCTGGACAGTGTCAAGCTTCTTAAGTGTTGCCAGGATCACATTTATCAAGCCAAGTAAGGAGTATTCCATCACATTCCTGACTTGTGCCTTGTAGATCATGGACAGGCTTTGGGAAATCAGTAGGTGAGTTATGTGCCACAGTATTCCCAGCCTTTGGCCTGCTCTTGTATCCACTGTGTTTATGTGGAGAATCCAGTTGAGTGTCTGGTCAATGGTACCCCCCAGGATGTTGATAGTGGGGAGTTCAGTGACAGTAATGCCATTGAATTCGAAGTGATGGTAGTTAGATTGCCTGTTATTGGTGATGGTCATAGCCTGGCATTTGCATGGCACGAATGTCACTTGCCACTTGTCAGCCCAAGACTGAATATTGCCCAGATCTTGTTGCATTTGAACACGGACTGGTTCAGTATTTGAGGAGTCAGAAATGGTGCAGAATATTGTGCCATCATCGGTGAACATATCCACTTTTGACCATATGATGGAGGGAAGGTCTTTGATGAAGCAGCTGAAAATGACAGAGGACACTACCCTGAGGAACTCCTGCAGAGGTTTCCTGGAGATGAAATGACTGAACTCCTACAATCACGACCTTCTTCCTATGTGCCAGGTATGACTCCAACCACAGGAAAGATTTCCCCCAATATACAGTGATTCCTGTTTTGCCATGGATCCTTGATGCCACACTCAGTTGAATGAGACCTTGATATCAAGAGCTGTCACTCTCACGTCTTTGCTACATTAATTGCTGTTTGAGTCCCTGTGGAGAGAATCATGCCTTAGCTTTACCTCATCTTACCACATGCTATTCGTAAAGTACTTTACACACCTACAGGAGTGTTGCCAACTACAAACAGTGCTGCTTGGCTGTGTTAGGTGACAGGAGAAATGGCAGAGGTGGATACACAAACCACATAGATAGCTGCAGTACAAGGAATTTGCTCACCACCACCTACTCCTGGGCACTTAGGAAGAGAAAATTAATGTTGGCCTCACAGGCAAGAAAGAATAAATGAAAGAATGCACATGACAAGACCATACAGGTTGGCACAAGATGAAATTTAGCAATTTTTCTCCATTACAATTCTTGGAGTGACTCCAGTATTATGCCAAATCTCAAATCCAACTATAAAACGATAAGCAAATGTTCTTAATCTAAAGCATTAAAGCCAAATGGAAGCCAAATTGGCTGTTTCTATGCAAAAAAAATGTGTTAAAAATCTGTACTTGATAAATTGTAAACTTGTTTATTTTGTTCAGGGCACAACATTTTTGATTGAGTTTTGTTACGGTATTAGGCGAAGTCATTCTGCATTTTGGACTGGGGGAAAGGAAAGCTTGATAACTCACCATGTGTCTTTCTTCCATCACCATCTAGCATCTTATTGAAGAGATCCCATTTTGTTTCATTTGAATAAAGTCAAAATACTGCAGACGTTGGAAATCTGAAACAAGCATCGAAAATGGTGGAGAAACTCAACAGGTCTGACATCATCTGTGGAGAGAGGGGCAGAGTTAATGTTTCAAATCTGTATGATTCAGTTCTGAAGAAGTGTCAAAGTGGACTTGAAATGTTAACTCTGTTTGTGTCTCCACAAATTTTGCCAGACCTAGAAAGGTTCTTGAATAGCAATGGGATTAAGGGTAATAGGGAGAAAGCAGGAGAATGGGGTTGAGAAGCTGTTATGGACCAGACCAAACCCCCTCAAAATATATTGAGAATTTAATCTAGGCCCTAATGTTTTCTTATTTTAAATGGTAGTGTAAGGTACTGCATTTTAGATGCAATTTGATTGATCAAACTATTTGATGTTAATCAAAACACACTTTATCTTTATGGTAGAGTTAAAACACAGATAAAAGAAAAGAGCTAGCTTAACTGCAACTGTATTGAAATGCTCAAAAAATAATAGATCTATTAATTACTACTAATTAACTATTCTAAAATAACAACATCCCACAAACCCACCCTTGGTTAAGGCAAGTTCAGTAAAATAGATAATCTCACATGAAATTCTAGCAGCAGAAAGAGAACCTCAGCTTTTAGCTGTAACAGAAAGAGGAATAAGAGATTTCACATCCAGCTTCAAGGCCCCAGCAACTTCAGAAAATTAAAACTAAAAACCCTGCTTCTGTGGGAGCTTGACCCCACTCATTCAGGCTGCTTCTATTGTTTCAACTTAAAAAAAGCCCAAGGCCTCACAAGCTGTTTATTTTATTGACTTTGAGCATACTGCTCTCCTCCTTTGTCTCAACCTTTATTCATTAAAAAAGGCAAAATAAATCTCATAAAGCCATAGTATAGTCTCAGAAAAATATCAGCCACAAATGAATAACAGAACAGACTCCATGGACTAACTGGGACTCAAGGGGTGGCATAGTAGATCAGTGGTTAGCACTTCAGCCCCACAGCACCAGGGACTCCAGTTCAATTCCATTCTTGGGTGGTGGTCCATGTGGAGTTTGTACATTCTCCCTGTGTCTGCATAGGCTTCCTCCCAATGCTTTGGTTTTCTCCCACAGTTCAAAGATGTGAAGGTTTGGTCGATTGGTCATGGGAAAAAACAGGGAAACAGTAGGGAGATAGATCTGTGTGGGATGATCTTCAGAGGGTCAGTGTGAACTCAATGGGCCGAATGGCCTGCCTCGGCACTGTAAGGATCCTACAAATGGTAATTCTGCTCCTATGTCTTTTTGTCTATTGGATTGCTGAGTTTCTCCAGTATTTTCTATGGTTTTCCAACCTTGTTTCTAAATTAGAAGGTTGTGAGCTTAAACTTTAATCCATTACTAAACACATGATCCAAGTGACATTTCTATGGAGCGCTGTGGTCTTATAGGTGCTGCCTTTCAGATAAGAGGCTGAGTAGAAACCCCACCTGCTCTCTGAAGTTGAAATGAAATATCTCTTGCCATTATCCAAAGAATCAGAATTCTTGTCCTCCTTGTCCTCCTGGCCTAGTTCATATTTATCACTCAACAATACCACGATTGGACAGGATTGACTGGGAAATTCCTTGAAGATGCTCCCATTCCACCAGTGTTACTTGGGAAAACTGTAGAGTCAGAGTCACGAGGACTTACTCTGCACTTCCAGAGAGCTTAAACTGGTGGAGAAGAAGTAACCTCAAGGAGTTTCTGAACCATTGTTTAGCTATTTATCTCAGTACTGTATGCAAGACTGTGCTGCGCACAAATTAATTTCCACATTTCCGCACAATACAACTGTGACAACAGTTTTGTTTAAATGTTCATGAAAGTGGCCTTTAGGATACCCAGGGTTGGTGAGTAGGGCTACACATAATCTAGTTTGCCTTTTCTTTAACAAAGCTCATCTACTATGAGAGATGGCTGTTCACTGTATATTAAAGTGGATTGCAAACTGGAACTTGTAAAAGAAAAAAGGGGGAAAAAACTAGCAGGAAAGTACATTTTAAAACAAAAACTTTGTATGTGATTTTATTTTATCAAATGCATCTAGGCATACCATGAATGACCAGGTTTTTTTTTTAAACTGTTGTACAAGAACTCATCTGGAACAAAATATCATCATTTTCATTTCCTGTGCACTGTTCTCAGTTGTTAGAAAGATCGCTGGATATTTTGTTTTGTTAATGTCTCCAATGTTAGAAATTGGCACAATGCACTGTTTTAGAATGCCATGAAAATGAGGCTAATATAATGGGATTGTAAGACTCCACGCTAAGCAATTCCATTATATCAGACCCCCTTAAGCACCCAGGGTAAAGGATGCGGGTTCCAATTCTTTTGAGTCATTCATGAATGAGTAGTCCTAAATGGCTTAACCTTTCATCACTCAGATTCCCAGCATGCCTTGTCTGATCTCAGCTGCTTTAGGAACATAAGAAATAGAGCAGGAGGAAGCCAGTCAGTCTTTAGCCCAAACTGTCATTCAATAAGATCTTATTCTACCTGAACATCACCTCATTGCATTCTCCACATATCTCTTGATACTCTTAAGTATTCAGAACTCTATCAATAAGTATATTCAAGAAAGAAGTATCAACAGCTCTCTGGTTTGGAGAGTTCCAAGGCGTCATAAGCCTTTGAATAAAGAGTTTTTTTGTTCCTTATCTCAGTACTAAATTGCTGACTCCCTTTCTGAGACTGTGGTCATGTGACCTATATTCCCCATCGGGGAAAACAATCTCTCACTATGTAAAGACAGTACTTTTCTTTATTTTCTGTATATTTAACTGTGGACTGTAATGGTGAAAAGACTATTAGAAACAAACATTTAAGAGACATCTAGACAGAGACGAGGGCAAACACAGAACAGAGGGATAGGGACCATATACAGGCAGATGGAATTAGTTTAGGATGGCATTGTGGTCAGCACAGACATGATGGGCTGAAGGGTCTGTGCTGTACAGTTCTGTGTTTGAAAGAATTGTGGAATGACTTAGTGCACTTCATAAAAACAATTTAACTGACACTCATTACAAGTGGTGTTTACACTGCTGTTTGTTTAAGTATTAATATTCCAAATGAATGGGAACCGGGAGATGTATATGAAGGAAGATTTGGCTGGCAACAAGTAGCTGATTGATCTGTAGAATGGTGGCCCGTTGGTAATGTCAAAGGACTTCTGCCTGCCAACAACAACTGGCTCCCAGGTAGCTGAAAAGCTTGGAGTATGAATGGTTTGTCAGAAGCCATTGGACTTCTGAAACAGAAGGGGCATTCATTTTTGCTTCAGTAAAAAGGAAGGCACCTTAAGCCAAAAGAAAGACAATTTATTTCTCCTTATTATTTGTTGGAAGATAAGGCTTTCATCCAATAAATTAGAGACTTCATAAATGTAAATCAGTCACCCTGTGCCTCCTGCAAATAAGTGAGAGTACCTGGAAAGCAGTGACTGAACAGGAGGTCCTGACAAACCATTGGATCATCCTAGTGCCCCCTGCAGTCAGGAGGCATTGAACTGCCTGTTCAGTCTTTCCCTCCATCTGTGCACCCATTTACCATGTGTCTGTCAGTCTGTCTGTATGTTTAGGGAAATTTTACAGGGGATTACAGTTTCATCTAGTAAAGTTATATGTTGACAGTTCATACTTGTAGCTGGAATCTTTTTGTTTCAAATAAATACAAACTCTTGTTAAATACATAAACCTGGACGATGCTTTCTTTATATCTCATCTAAAATGAAGCTAGATTGCAGAATTTTGTGAATTTTATAAAAGCTTCACATTGCGTGCTGAGTCTATGGGTGTTGATTTTCAGCATGTTACCTAGTGATTTGGAGCACGTGTCAAACCCCTTCAGAATTTGCAGGAAGCCAGTGACACAGCGGTATCCAGTAGCCTCAAGCATTCTCTGTCTGCCTGAATGGAGAAGGTGAGAGCCGCCATGGAAAATCAGGTCCAGCACCATCAGGGTCTGCTGGAGAGCCAATAGTCCTCCGTACCAAGAGCATGGGGAGAGGTGAGTGGAGAACCTGGTCAGACATCCTTCTACTTATCCCTGGCTTCTGTGTCCAAAAGTGACGGCATGGATGAAGTGTTCAACAACATGTGGTGTGGGGCTGTATACATCAAACAAGGAGGCATTGTGCTCTGATTGCCAGGGAAAAGGAGACCTGCATAGGTCTGTGTGTAATAATATCGAACCTGAAAAGGGGTTCACATCAGTGGTACTTATAACACCTTGTCTTACACTCCCAAACACTTCACCCACCCATTCTGGGGGTGCAAGGCAACAGTGAATCCTGTCCAGCCTCCTGTCTACATGTCAACAAGGCCCAGAACATCCAGGTCCTCTTCCTGGTAGTCTTTCAGGTAAATCCCACGGGCTTCCGATCTCCCCAGTTCCAGACCCGAGACTGCCCACCTTCCCTTCCCGAGCCCCAGATGAGCATACCAGGTGTGATCAAACATTGCCCCATATCACCAACCCCGCCCCCCCCGCCTCAGTGAATCCAAGGTATCTCAAATCATGTAGAAAATCCCCTCCTCTATGACCACATTCATGCCTATGTCTCACCATACCCTTCAAAAATGTAGTTACCCACCTCAGAATTATCACTTTCTCCTTCCCCGATCTGCAGCTCCCAATTACCAGTAAGAGGTTCCCGGTCACCTTAATGCTGGAGGCATCTTCCTGGTCACCCTAATCCCCCTTTCCCCTTCGTTTATCTAAACAGATCGAATAGACTGACAATGGTCCTCACCCTTGACTGACCTGACTAGAGAGCTGGGAGCACCTGACTGATGGCTACAGATCTCCCTGAGTACATTAGCCCGACCGTCCCCACTCAGGCCATTATGGAGCCACAAGACTGACAATGACCTACTCTCAATACTGGAGGACACACTGACTGGAGACTGCCCTTGACTGATGGGTGCCTGTACTGACTTCAGTAAGAGCTATTCCCCTGAGACATTACTGCTGGCTTGTTGTATATGTCATGGGCCCTGCTGGTGCATGGTGCACGTGTGAGATTGATAAAGCACAGAGCCATTCAATAAGACATACACCTCTTTGATTGAGGGCCACTGACCAGCATGACAAAATACCTGTTTGTGTGACCGTATTGATTAGCAAGGCAAGACATAGATGCTGCGAACATGCAGATGGACACCCAGTGAGTGAGTGAGTGCTCAGAGAGTAATCAAACAACCGAGAGGTGCTGCAAGGAGCTGGGTGCCTGCTCCCTTGGGCACGGTATCCTTATAGCAGCCTCTCAATGCTTGTTTCAGCTGCACCCTACAATGCAGTTTTGTGCTTCCTAAGCGTGCTGCTGGCATAGCTGAGAGGTACCTTGTGGATAGTAAAGTACCAGACTCACACCTGGAATGGATGGATTGTCTTATGAGAGAATGTTAGACAGGCGGGCTAATATCTTCTGGGGTTTAAAAGAGTAAGAACAACTTGACTGAAACATGAGATCCTGATGTGTTTGACAGGATAGATGTGGAAAATTTCTTTCGTGTTATGATAGAATCTAGAATTAGGGATCACTATTTAAAAATAAGGGGGTCACGCTTTTAAAACAGAAATGAGGTGAATTCAAAGTTGTGAGTTTTTAACACTCGATTCAGAAATGACAAAGTTTTTGGATATGTTTAAGGCAGACCTGGATAGATTTTTGGTAAGCAAGGAGTTGAAAGCTTATTGAGACACGCAGGAATGAAGATTTGAAGTTACAATTACATCAGCTGCGATTTTATTAAATAGTAGAGCAAGCTCAAGAGGCCAAATGGCCTGTTTGCACTCCTTGTTCATATCTGAAATAACTCCACAAAGTCCAGCCTCCCATCACCAATCACCCTCTGTTTACAGGTGCATGGTATTTGACACTGGTCCAGCTTCTGCAGAGCCAACTGTCAGAGTAAACAGGAGGTCTGACACTCCTGGTAGATATATATAGATAGATTGGAGAGTTGGGCAGATAAATGGCAGATGGAGTTCAATCCGGAAAAATGCAAGGTGATGCATTTTGTAAGATCTAATTCACGAGCAAACTATACATTAAATGGAAAAGTCCTGGGGAAAATTGATGTACCGAGCGATCTGGGTGTTCAGGTCCATTGTTCCCTGAAGGTGGCAATGCAGGTCAACAGGGTGGTCAAGAAGGCATACGGCATGCTTTCCTTCATTGGGTGGGGTATTGAGTACAAGAGTTGGCAGGTCATGTTGCAGTTGTATAGGACTTTGGTTCGGCCACATTTGGAGTACTGTGTACAGTTCTGGTCGCCACATTACCAAAAGGATGTGGATGCTTTGGAGAGGGTGCAGAGGAGGTTTAACAGGATGTTGCCTGGTATGGAGGGTGCTAACTAAGAAGAGCGGTTGAGTAGGTTAGGATTATTTTCATTAGAAAGACAGAGATTGAGGGGGGACCTGATTGAGGTCTACAAAATCATAAGGGGTATAGACAGGGTGGACAGCAAGAAGCTTTTTTCCCAGAGTGGGGGACTCAATTACTAGGGGTCATGAGTTCAAAGTGAGAGGAGGAAAGTTTCAGGGAAATACGGGTTGAAAGTTCTTTACGCAGAGGGTGGTGGGTGCCTGGAACGCTTTGCCAGCGGAGGTGGTAGACGCAGACATGTTAGCATCTTTTAAGATATATTTGGACAGGTACATGGATGGGCAGGGAGCAAATGGACACAGACCCTGAGAAAATAGATGACAAGTTTAAACAGAGGATCTCGATCAGCGCAGGCTTGGAGGACCGAAGGACCTGTTCCTGTGCTGTAATTTTCTTTGTTCTTTGTTCTTGTTCCTGTTCATATCAATCAGCCAGGGCTCCCTGATTGGGCCAGGCTAACAGCCCCAGTCAGGGAACTCGTATTCTATGTGTACCACCTGTCTGACCTCGTTACAATCACTATAGTCTGTATATTTGTATGTTTCCTCATCACATGGATTAGTTTGGTAGGTATGTATTGCACGTCCTTCCACAAAAGGAAACTTTCCCTCTGCATTCAGCCTGTCAAATTTCCTCAGAATCCTATCGCTTTCAATAAGACCTACTACCTTCCTTCTAAATTCTAATCTGTACAGGCAAAACCTGCCCAAAATCTTAACATGAGATAAAACATTCATCCCAGGGATTAATCAGGTAAAATGGACTTCAGTAAGGCATTTGATAAGGTTCCCCATGGTAGGCTCATTCAGAAGGTCAGGAGGAATGGGATACAGGGGAACTTAGCTGCTTGGATACAGAATTGGCTGGCCAACAGAAGACAGCGAGTGGTTGTAGAAGGAAAATATTCTGCCTGGAAGTCAGTGGTGAGTGGAGTTCCACAGGGCTCTGTCCTTGGGCCTCTACTGTTTGTAATTTTTATTAATGACTTGGACGAGGGGATTGAAGGATGGGTCAGCAAGTTTGCAGACGACACAAAGGTCGGAGGTGTCGTTGACAGTGTAGAGGGCTGTTGTAGGCTGCAGCGGGACATTGACAGGATGCAGAGATGGGCTGAGAGGTGGCAGATGGAGTTCAACCTGGATAAATGCGAGGTGATGCATTTTGGAAGGTCGAATTTGAAAGCTGAGTACAGGATTAAGGATAGGATTCTTGGCAGTGTGGAGGAACAGAGGGATCTTGGTGTGCAGATACATAGATCCCTTAAAATGGCCACCCAAGTGGACAGGGTTGTTAAGAAAGCATATGGTGTTTTGGCTTTCATTAACAGGGGGATTGAGTTTAAGAGTCGTGAGATCTTGTTGCAGCTCTATAAAACTTTGGTTAGACCGCACTTGGAATACTGCATCCAGTTCTGGGCGCCCTATTATAGGAAAGATGTGGATGCTTTGGAGAGGGTTCAGAGGAGGTTTACCAGGATGCTGCCTGGACTGGAGGGCTTATCTTATGAAGAGAGGTTGACTGAGCTCGGTCTCTTTTCATTGGAGAAAAGGAGGAGGAGAGGGGGCCTAATTGAGGTATACAAGATAATGAGAGGCATAGATAGAGTTGATAGCCAGAGACTATTTCCCAGGGCAGAAATGGCTAGCACGAGGGGTCATAGTTTTAAGCTGGTTGGAGGAAAGTATAGAGGGGATGTCAGAGGCAGGTTCTTTACGCAGAGAGTTGTGGGAGCATGGAATGCGTTGCCAGCAGCAGTTGTGGAAGCAAGGTCATTGGGGTCATTTAAGAGACTGCTGGACATGTATATGGTCACAGAAATTTGAGGGTGCATACATGAGGATCAATGGTCGGCACAACATTGTGGGCTGAAGGGCCTGTTCTGTGCTGTACTGTTCTATGTTCTATGTTCTAAAACTCCTCTGACCTGTTTCCAGTGCAAGTATAATCCTGCCCTTTAGTAGGAGACCAACACTGTACTCCTGATGCAGCAAGATTGACTTACCTGAACCCCTTTGTAATTAAGCTTAGCATATAATTCACCTTCTTAATTGCTTGCTGTGTCTGCATATTAACTTTCCACAATTTGAGAATAAGGACACTCTCAAATAGCTCTGAATGTCGATAATTATTCTCTTCTATTATAAAAATTATCCATTTTTCTAATTTTCCTAGCATGTTAGATTACTTCACATTTCTCCATTCCATATCTTATCATCACCTTTTGAATTAACCTGTCTATATTGTCTAACCTCTTTATTTCCTCCTCACACCTGAGAAATCCATCACAATTTATATCACAGTCAAATTGAAACATAATAGACTTGGCCCCTCATCTAAGTCATTGACAGATAAAGTCAAAAGCTCAGTACCAAGCAGTAACCCAAGTTACAAGATTGTGAGGACCTAGCTCAGGCTGTCCCGAGGGTTCCTGGCTGCAAAGTGAAGCTGCAAGAGTTCAAGATAGGACAAAAAGCTGGCATCACCTGTTAACTGCTACCTTGGGATAAGGCCAAGAGATGGCTCCAGAAAACACACATCATGTTTCAAGATTCTGGCAGACCCGCTGACTTCCTCCAGGAATTTCTGTTTTCATTTAGATTGTATATCATCTATTGGCCACCAACCAGTGGAAAAGACACAGAGGAACAAATTTGCAAAGAAATGCAAGGAAGGTGCAAGAATTATAGTGTAGGAGTTTTGTTATCCAAATATAGATTGAGATAATTGCAGTGTAAAGGACAGTGAGGGCAGGAGTTCCAAGTATGCATACAGGAAAATTTTCTACAGCTGTACATTTCCAGCCCAGGGAGAAAGGAGACACGTCATTCTTGAGAATGAAGTGAGCCAAGTGAATCAAGTGTCTGTAGGGAAATGCTTATGGGCAGTATCATTGTATCATAAGGTTTAGGTTGGTTATGGAAAAGGGCAATCCAGGGGAAGAATAATAACTGGGGGAATGCCAACTTCAACGGGGTAAGAATGGATCTAAGCCAGGCAAATCAAAGATTGGCAAGCATGCTTTAACAGAACAATGGACTGACTTTACAGAGGAGATTGTTGGTTCATAGTCAAGATATATTTGCAAAAGAGAAAATGTAGAGCAAACAAATCCAGAACCCCATGACTGATAGAAGAGATAGAGATTAAGACGAGAAATCAAGTGCATTTAAGTGGATATCAGTGGATAATACAACCCAAAACCAGGCTGAATATTCAAGATTCAGAGAGGAAGTGACATATATGAATATGAAATATAGACCATAAGACAAAGGAGTGGAAGTAAGGCCATTTGGCCCATCAAGTCCACTCCGATGAGTATACATACAAGAACGAACAGGGATTCGTTTAATTCATCTTCTGACCTGCCAAGAAGCCTGTTGTCACTGATGGGCTGATGAAGAGCATGCAAGAATCTGGCTCCAATTTGCAGTCAGGATCTGGTGCAGTACTTTGAGTCCATTCTGCCCAGTTTTGCAGTGACCCCCAATTACATGAAGGGAGTCATAGGCAAAAACATGATGCCAAGTCTGGTGACAATGCCTGTTACCATTGCAACATTAGCCAAGGCCAGCTAAGGTTAGCACTGCAGTGGTAGCTCAGACGTTATCATTACTTGTTGCCTTGCAAGCTCAGACTGTTGGCACCATACCTGCACACACCAGCACTCAAAGAGACTTTAAGAGTCTCACAGAAAACTGAGATGGTTTGAAATCTGAGCATTGTGCAGTGGCAGTGGCTGCAAGGAGTAAGAACCTGCTGCTTTCCCTCAGGTTGACATTAGTCATAACGAAACAATTGCCTCAAACATACTTTACAGATATTCTTGGTTACTTTTGTGATATCATGTAAGTTACTTTGATGCTCTACAAAAGCACTTTAAGCATTCTCTGATCTCAAAGTGCATAAAAAATTAGATCATTTCAATTTTACAGTAGCATGCACAAATTATTGGCAAACAAGAACTTCTTTATGTTCTAATTACCCCAAATTCTTCATGCTATCTTGCACTAAAACAGAAACTATTTGTTTTAAAAAGCATTTTTCAGCCAAGTTGATTATTATCTGAACTGATCTGTAAAGGCTAACAGTAGCTGAGTTATTTGATGGTTAGTTTATGGTAACAATAACCATTCCTAGCTTTTAGCAAGTGGCTGAGGTTTCTTACAGTACTCTTTACTAAACTTGTTACTTTGGCAGCTATTAAGGAAATGGATACTCTAAGTTGGATAAGATGAAACTTTAGATGGCACTTTAAACATTGTGCCTCAATAGTCCCATTGCAGTTTCCAAGCCAAGTATGACTGGTGGTTCCAGCAGAGAATCATGCCCATGATTTTGCAGTGATGACTTTTGTAACCTGATGACTCATTTTCCAAGATCACTTTATTACTGGAAAGTCTTGTCTCCCAGAAAGTCCCAATTCAATAGTTTTCCCAAAAGCATTTAATCTTTGAGATATGTGTTTACATATCAACAAATGCACCAAACTGAAAAGACATTTGGTGTTCAAATGGGAGTTGCAGGGAAAATGTACTACAGGGTTTTGTTTTGTTCTTTGTCTTTCAATTGCTTTTATGCATTTTAATCAAGATTTTGTTTGAAACAAAATTTGAGACTCATAATGGCTATAAATTGTATTCAACCTTGTTGGCTGGGTAGCTGCACTCATGATGCCTGCATCCTTCAGGGTGATCTCAAATGTCAGTAGAAACTGAGATTTAAGGATTTTGCCAGTTGGCCTTGTTTTAGTTACAACTCTAATTTTAGCACATTAAAATGAACAGAAAAAATTTGAAGAAGTCTGAAATCTGAAATAAAATTTCTAAATAAACACTGGAACGCTGATCACTTAACATCTTCAAAGACCAAATGTTGTTTACAATGCTTTTGTTTATAATGTTTTACAATGTATACAATGTTTTGGATTAATTAATTACTATTTAGTTAATTTTCTTACAAGAACGCTTAATCATAGAGTTTCTGATCCCACCCCCCTCCTTGTAAATAGTTGGATATTCCAGTCAAGGCTATAGTAAAGGCTTACATTTTATAACAATTCAAATGCTAAAATCAGTTCTTACGTGATTGTTTCTTCACCTCCAAACTTGACCCTGTTATTTTTGGTCTAGTTTGCTCTTTTGGCTCTAATTAAGTCTGTGTGGCAAAAACAAAAACAAAGTTGCTGGAAAAGCTCAGCAGGTCTGGTAGCATCTGTGAAGGAGAAAACAGATTTTACTTTTCGGATCCAGTGACCCTTCCTCAGAACTCTAAGAATGGGTCATCAGACCCGAAACATTAACTCTGTTCTCTCCTTCCCAGATACTGCCAGACCTGCTGAGCCTTTCCAGCAGCTTTGTTTTTGTTCCTGATTTACAGCATCCGCAGTTCTTTTGGTTTTTATTAAGTCTATCTATCAATTATTTACAAAAGCAATTCAAAATGCAGTCACTACACTGGATGTCATTGATTTCACTGGGCATTGTGCAAAGGGAACTGTTTCCATTCTAATTTGAAGGCATCAACAAATGGTAACTACAATTGAAAGAAAATGAAAAGAAAGAACCTTTAATGACTTTAAGGCATCTGGCAGCATTTATATTGAGATGGTCCGTGAGGTTCTGAGGAAAACCTATAGTTTATGATGGAATGGTAGATCCCTTTAAGAACTGGATGTGAGTTTGCTCGCTGAGCTGGAAGGTTAGTTTTCAGTCATTTCGTCACCTTTTTTTTATTTGAAAAAATATACTTTATTCATAAGATGGACAAAAAATAAAACATATTTATACACCTACCCAGTCATGCAAGCCGCTCCAGGTTACCCAGGGGGTACGTACACCAACTAAAGGAAAAAAAGACAAACAAAGAAGAAAAAAAACAAAGCAAAGAAAACACCCCGGCAGTCGTCACCGCGCACAGTCCCAGTTGGCCCCCTGACCATTTGGGGAAGGCACCAGATGGGCTCAGTTACCAAATAGGGCCCTTTTTTCCATTCTGGATGAGGGGTTTCATACGGTGGTCTTTCCCCACCGTGCCTTGGCAGCGGCTGCCCCAAGCGTTAGCGCGTCCCTCAGCACGTAGTCCTAGACCTTGGAGTGCGCCAGTCTGCAACACTCGGTCGGGGTCAGTTCTTTCAGCTGGCAGACCAGCAAGTTGCGGGCAGACCAAAGAGTGTCTTTCACCGCATTGATGGTCCTCCAGGCGCAGTTGATGTTGGTCTCGGTGTGCGTCCTGGGAAACAGCCTTATAGAGCACGGAGTCCTGTGTCAAGGAGCTCCACGAGGAACCTCGACAAATACCACTGCAGCCCCCTCCAGACCTCCTGCACACAAGCGCACTCCAGAAGGAGGTGATCGACAGTCTCGTCCCCCCCCGCAGCCACCTCGAGGTCAGCGTGCGGTGGCGCAGAGATTCCAGGCATGCATAAAGGATCTCACTGGCAGAGCCCCTCTCACCGCCAGCCAAACAATGTCCTTGTGCTTGTTTGAAAGTTCTGGCGATGAGGCATTCTGCCAAACGACTTTGGCAGTCTGCGTGGGGAATCACACGACAGGATCCACCCTCTCCTTTTCCCGAAGGGTCTTGAGGATACTACATGCTGACCACTGCCTGACGGCCTTGTGGTCAAAGGTGTTTCCCTTCAAAAATTTCTCCACGAAGGACAGGTGGTACGGGACAGTCCAACTACTCGGAGCGTTCCGCAGCGACGAGGCCAGGCCCATCCTTCGCAACACCGGGGACAGGTAGAACCTCAGTAAGTAGTGACACTTGGTGTTTGCGTACTGAGGATCTACGCACAGCTTGATGCAGCCGCACGCAAAGGTAGCCATCAGTGCGAGGGTAGCGTTCGGTACGCCCTTTCCTCCATTTTCCAGGTCTTTGTACATGGTGTCCCTGTGGACCCGGTCCATCCTCGACCCCCAAATGAAGTGGAAGATGGACCGGGTGACGCAGCGGCGCAGGTCCAGGGAATAGGCCAGGCCTGTGCCACATACAACAGTACCGAAAGCCCTTGGCACCTGACAACCAGGTTCTTACACACAATGGAGAGGGACTGGAGCGTCCACCTGCCCAGCTTCTGCTTCAGTTTGGTGATACGATCCTCCCAAGTCTGAGCGCACACCCCAGCTCCACCGAACCAAACACCCAACACCTTCAGGTAGTCTGTCCTGACGGTGAAGGGGATGAAGGAGCGGTCATCCCAGTTCCCGAAGAACATGACCTCGCTCTTACCCCTATTGACTTTGGCACCCGAGGCCGGTTCAAACTGGCCGCAGATGTCCAACAGCCTACTCACCGACCGACGATCGGTGCAGAAGATGGCGACATTGTCCATGTACAGGGAGGTCTTGACCTGAAGGCCTCTGCTGCCTGAGATAGTCACGCCTTTCAGGCTCACGTCCTTCCTGATGGATGCGGCGAAGGGCTCCACACAGCACACAAACAAGGCAGGAGAGAGCGGGCAGCCCTGCCTGACTCCAGATCTGATGGGAAATCTATCCGATTCCCACCCGTTGATCGAGACTGCACTAACGATGTTGATGTAGAGCAGCCGGATCCAATTGCGGATGCCCTCACTGAACCCCAATTTGGAGAGGACATCCCTCGTGTAAGCATGAGAAACCCTGTCGAAGGCCTTCTCCTGGTCCAGGCTGACGAAGCAGGTGTCCACCCGCCTGTCCTGTACGTAGGCGATCGTATCCCTGATGAGCGCGAGGCTCTCAGCGATCTTCCTGCCCGGCACAGCACAGGTTTGGTCAGGGTGAATCACTGACTCCAGGACAGACCTGACCCGGTTGGCTATGACCTTGGCCAGGATTTTGTAGTCCACGTTCAAAAGTGAAATGGGACGCCAATTCTTAATTTCTTCCCTCTCCCCCTTCCTCTTGTAAATGAGGGTGATGATGCCCCTCCTCATGGACTTGCACATTTCCCCTGCCCGAAGCGCACTATCGTACACCTCCAGCAGGTCCTGGCCGACCAGACCCCACAGAGCGGAATACAGCTCGACCAGTAAGCCGTCACTCCCGGGAGTCTTATTCCTCTCCAAGGACTTGAGGGCTCTGGTCAGCTCGTCCAGGGGTATCGGCCAGTCCAGCCACTCCCTCGTGCCGTCGTCTAAGACCTCCGTGATAGACGACTGAATGACTCAGAGGCCGTGCTGTCCGTGGGCTTCGTATCGTACAGTCCGGCATAGAAGGATCTGCTGATCCTCAAAATGTCGGGCCAAGACGACATCACCGAGCCGTCATCCTCCTTCAGCCGGCTAAGCACAGAGCTCGCTTTGTGCACCTTCTGAAAGAAGAAACGCGAGCATGTCTCGTCCTGCTCCACAGAGCAGACCCTGGACTGGAAGATTATCCTGGAGGACTCCGCGGCGAAGAGCGAGGCTTGCTGGCCCCTCACCTTGCGGAGGTCCTCCGTGACATCGACCCCCATCAACTGCAGAAGGAGCAGGTTCTGCACCCTTTTCTGGAGTCGCGACAGCTTTCCCTGCCTCTCTCTCGCCTTCCAAACACTCTTGAGGACAAAGAACCTCTTGATGTTCTCCTTCACCGTCTCCCACCAGTCGCCCGGAGACTCAAAGAGGGGTTTCACGGTTCTCCAACCGGCGTACTCCCTCTTAAGCTCCTCGACGTTCTCTGGGGTCAACAGAGTCATGTTGAGCTTCCACGTCCCCTTGCCGGCCGGCTGGTTGTCCTGTAAGTGACAGTCGGCCAGCAGGAGGCAGTGGTCAGAGAAGAACACTGGCTCGATGCCGGTGGATCTGACCAAGAACGCCCGTGACACAAACAGGTAGTCTATCCTTGAGCGAATAGACCTGTCTGGCCACGACTAGGTGTACCTCCACTGCGCTCCGTCTGCAGGGGTGCTGAAGACGTCGAGCAGCTTGGCGTCCTTCACCATGCCCATCAGGAATCTGGACGTGACGTCCAGTTGACTCCTCCCACCCACTGTCCCCACGCCAGATCTTCCATCTGCATCGATGATGCAGTTGAAGTCTCCGCCCAGGATGACCGGCCTGGACGTAGCCAGCAGGGGTTGAAGCCGCTGCAGGACGGCCAACCGCTCACTCCGTACCGCTGGGGCGTACACGTTGATCAGCCTCAGGGGAGCATTCCTGTAGGTGATGTCAGCCACTAGGAGGCGCCCCCCCCACCACCTCCTGAACTTGAGAGGTGGTGAAGTTGCGCCCCCACAGCAGAATAGCCAGGCCCGAAGAGCGACAGTCGTTACCCCCCGACCAGATTGAAGGCCCACAGATCCAGGTGCCAGACCATTTCCCGTACCTGCTGAGGTGCGGTATCCCGCACTCCTGCAGAAAGAGGAGTTCCGCCTTGATGGTGGTCAGGTAGGCCAACGTGGACACACATCTTGTGGTGGACTTGACACTGCGCACATTAATGCTCGCAACTCGTACCCCCATTGTGGGCAGTGACCGCAGTACCCTCCCCAAGTCCAAGGTCCAGGCCCTCCATCTGTCCCTTCATGCCCATTGCCCGGGCTAACTTCTGGACGCTCTCCGGGCTCAGGAAACCATTCGTGCTGCCTTCCGGGTGGCATTCCCCCCGTTGGGGCTACGGAGGCAGGAGAGTCCGGCTCTGGGTCAGGCTGTGGATGCGCTGTTTCCTCCTTCCCGCCTGGAAGTTTGGGGGGGCCCTCCGGGGGGGACCGGAGTGGGGGGGAGCGGAGCCTGCAGGGGCATTTTGCTGGCCTCGGGTCCATCCTGCGGGGCTGGGCCCTCCTGCACGACCTGGCCCTCCTGCACGTTAGTGGGGTTCTTGCAGGGCCCTGGTGCCTTCCTCTCCTCCGGGGGGGGCTGGACCTGCATTGCCCCTGCCAGCGACCTGGGCGTAGGTGGTCCCCCGCTGTGGGCATGCCCCATAGAGATGGCCCGCTTCCCCGCAAAGGTTGCAGCTTTTCTCTTGTGGGCAATCCTTTACAAGGTGTCCCTCCTCCCTGCAGTTCCTGCAGATGGTGGCTTTGCAGTCGGCTGCCACGTGACCTGACCTACCACAGGCATGGCAGACTTTAGGTTGCCCTGCATAGGTCAGGTAGACCTTGCTCCCGCCGATCGCGAAGCTGGACGGTGGGTGTATGATGTTCCGTCCACACCCGTCCTCAGCGTCACCTTGACCTGCCTCTTACTGGTCCTGATCCTGAAGGGGTCCATGATGTTCTTCCACCTTCCACCTTCACGTACCTTCCGAGGAAGGTCAGGACATCAACTGCTGGCACATGCGGGTTGTACATGTGTACAGTCACCATATGGCTCCTCTGCGCTGGCATCACAAACCGCGGGACAGCGGTCAATACAGAGAGGGGGCCCTCACCTCCTTTCTCCTTGAAAACCTCCAGGAAGCGCTCGCAAAGCTTGGCACTCCTGAAGGTCACGTCGTAAAAACCTCCTCCGGGGAAATCCTGCAGGCAGTAAATGTCCGCAGCAGTGAACCCACAACAGTCCAACAGGACCCTCTTCACGAAGAAGGTGCGGTCCACAGGTGCACCTTCATCCACCTTCTTCACAGAAACGTGGATGGTGTTCCGGACCCCCTGACCTGGGGCACGAGCACTTGCCGCAGCCAATGTTGCAGGTTGGCTGCTCCCCTGAACCAGCGTTCAGCCAAAGCCAGCATTAAGATCCACCGGTTGCAAGGGTGCACAGCCAACCCGACGTCTTCCTTCCACCTCCAACACAGCGCTCTCCTCCTCTCGGTCCACAAAAGAGTGGGTCTTTATTTTGTTCCGGATGTAAGCTGGTTCACTGAGCTGGAAGGTTTGTTCCCAGATGTTTCGTCACCATTCTAGGTAACATCAACAGTGAGCCTCCAGTGAAGCGTTGGTGTTATGTCCCGCTTTCTATTTATCTGTTTAGATTTCCTTGGGTTGGTGTTATGATTTCCTGCATTGGTGATGTCATTTCCTGTTCTTTTTCTCAGAGGATGGTAGATGGGCTCCAAATCAATGTGTTTGTTGATGGAGTTCCGGTTGGAATGCCATGCTTCTGGGAATTCTCATGCGTGTCTCTGTTTGGCTTGTCCTTGGGTGGAAATGGTTGCAAAAGCTCAGCCGGCCTGACAGCATGTGTGGAGAGAAATCAGAGCTGACATTTCAGGTTCAGTGACCCTTCCTTATACCTGGCATCACTGTTTGAGATCTGACCCATTGCAATGGTGTTATCAGAAAATTTAGAGATGGAGTTAGAGGTGAATTTGACCACATAGACATGAGTATATAAGGACTGTCGTAAAGGGGCTGAGTACACAGCCTTGTGAGGCTTTGGTGTTGAAGATTATTGTGGAGGAGGGTTTGTCACTTGTCCTTACTAATTATGGTCCATGGGTCAGGAAGCCATGGATCCAGTTGTAGAGAGGGTGCAGAGTCCTAAGTCTAACAGTTTGAAGATGAGTTTGGTTGGAATTATGGTGTTGAAGCAGTGCTGAAGTCAATAAGTAAGAATCTGATGTCGGTGTCCTTGTTGTTCAGATGTTCCAGGGTTAAGTGTAGAGCCAGGGAGATGGCATCTGCCATGGATTTATTTTGATGGTAGGGAAGTATCCGAGGAGCACTTTTTGCAGCTGAGTCAAATACATATAGAAGCCTGCAGCCCATTGGGATCAATGTGGATTTCACCAGCTTCAAAATCTCCCCTTCCCGCACTGCATCCCAAAACCAGCCTGGTTCGTCCCCTCCCCCCACTGCACCACACAACCAGCCCAGCTCTTCCCCTCCCCCCACTGCATCCCAAAACCAGCCCAGTCTGTCTCTGCCTCCCTGACCTGTTCTTCCTCTCACCCATCCCTTCCACCCACCCCAGGCCGCACCTCCATTTCCTACCTACTAACCTCATCCCACCTCCTTGACCTGTCCATCTTCGCTGGACTGACCTATCCCCTCCCTACCTCCCCACCTATTCTCTCCTCTCCACCTATCTTCTTTTCTCTCCATCTTCAGTCCGCCTGCCCCTCTCTCCCTATTTATTCCAGAACCCTCACCCCATCACCCTCTCTGATGAAGGGTCTAGGCCCGAAACGTCAGCTTTTGTGTTCCTGAGATGCTGCTTGGCCTGCTGTGTTCATCCAGCTTCACACTTTGTTATCTTGGATTCTCCAGCATCTGCAGTTCCCATTATCACTACATATAGAAGCAAATTAGAGCTAAGAAGTTCAGCCTGGGAGTATAGCTAATTGTTTGCATTTACGTTTAATATCTTTAATGTAACTGATTATTTAAGATAGAGGATTGCTATTAATCTTCACATTCCTTGATTTTTGTGTAAAAATACTATAATTGTAAACATTTAATGTCATTCTTCAGATTTCCAAAAAAGGAGTAATAAAACTGCCCTGGTTTCTACTGTTACATTAACAATACTAATTGATGGTTTTTTTAGTTGTCATCACTGTTGCAATGCCATACCTGTCCATCAATGGATACTGTATGGTGTAACACAGTGTAGAGCTGGATGAACGCAGAAGGCCAAGCATGATTTTATGAAGAAAGATTTCAACCCGAAACGTCAGCTTTCCTGATCCTCTGATGCTGCTTGGTCTGCTGTGTTCATCCAGCTCTACACCTTGTTATCTCAGATTCTCCACCATCGGCAGTTCCTACTTTCTCTGTATGGTGTAAATGTTTGATCTTTACAGTTAAGACAATCGGCATGATTTTTTTCTTCCCTGCTTCCATTGGGCTGTTGCTGGCTGGCCCTTTCCTAAACACTGCCAGTGAGGTGGATGTAGCAACTATAATGAGGTCAACCAGATGGACCTCATAAAAGGTGAGTTCCATGATTGGGGCAGTTAATCTGGTCCAATCAGGGAGCCCTGGCTGACAGATAAAAACAGGAGTGTCAGACATCCTGCTCACTCTGAGGGAACTGGATCAGTGTCAAGGGCATGCTATGTATAAATAAAGGTTGACTAAATGACAGGATGGAGTTATTTCAATGGTGATGAGAGTGAGTAGGCCCCTGAAGAAATATGCTGTAAACTATTGTTTTTGAGATGGGGTAATCATTTCTGGCATTGTGACATTATCTGGGAAGTTTGACTTGTTTGATCCTAATTTTGGAAAGAATGTGTTGTTTCTTCTGAGCAAATAACATTGGGGGCATATGAAAAGCAATGAATAATTCTTCTGACTGCTTGTGGACCCACAGCTTTGTTGGTTATTTAGAGCCTAACTTCCTCTGAGGCACCAGATATTAAAACCTTTCAAGAGTTGGTGGATTTAGTTCAGGGATATAACCATGCCCAGCCTGCTCTAATTCTGAAACTCAATGAGTTTTACTCAGCAATTTGAGAATCAGAGAAATCCATAATTGAGATTTTTGACTAGGTTGAGATGACTAGCAGAGGCATGTGACTTTGGTTTATCTCTTAATGAGATGCTGAGAGGCTGTTTGATATGCTTGATTAATAATTTAACCATGTAAATGCATGTTCCTTGAAAGTGTTGTTGAAGGTAGACAGGGTGGTGAAGAAGGCACTTGGCACATTTGTCTTATTTGCTCACTGAGTATTGGAATTGGGTGGTCATGTTGCAGCTGTACAAGGTCTTGGTGAGGCCACTTTTACAATAGTGTACAGTTCTGGTTGCCCTGCTCTTTATCCAAGGTTGGGAGATGTAAAACTAGAGGGCAGAGGTTTAAGGTGAGAAAGATTTACAAGGGTCAGAGGGGCAATTTTTTTCAAGCTGAGGGTGCCACAAGTATAAAATGAGCTGCCAAAGGCAATGGTGGATTCAGGTACAACTACAATATCTAAATCCCATTTGGACAGGTACATGAGTAGGAAAGCTTTAGAGGGATTTGGGGCAAACATAGGCAAATGGGATTAGTTCAGTTTAGAATACATGGTCAGTGCAAATGAGTTGTACTGAAGTGTCTGTTTCTGTACTATATGACTGTGTGACTCTATAATTGATCTCTGCACTGTAGTTCCTAGCTCCCATGTTTGCTCTAACTCTGAATTATTCATTCTCATCAGGACTTGTCCACTCTTTTGTAAATCTACGATTATTATCCCATCTTGAAGTAATAACTCTTGACCCATCTATCCTTCCAAACTACTGCCCATCCTCTACTTTTTTCCACAACACCTTTAAGTAAACCTTGTCACTTCCCAAATCCACATCCATATTCCCAGATATGCCAAATTTGAATCCCTGCATATAGATTTACTTTCCTGCCAAAGTAGCAAACAGCCCATAATCAAACTCCAAAAAAAATCACACTGTATGCAACTATGAAAAGTTAAATGATCCCTACTTTACTTTTTGACCATATCATATCCTAAACTCTTTAGGTGTTCTCTGCCATCACCCAGGTTTTGTCTCATAAAACTTTCTATCCAGAAGATCACTTGCAATAGTTTCTTCCAGTTCTGCATCATTGTTTTTAGTGTCCTCAAAACTCTATGCTTGCCCCAGTCCATTTTTTTCATCTTCGCACAGGCCTTTGGTGACCTAATCTGAAAACACTTTCCACATGTTTGCTGCTGTGACTCATTGGGGTGGACCACTGGAAATTGAGTCCCGTTATTCTGCAGCAATCACAAAAGTTAAATTTTACAATATATGCAAAGTTCCCCAAATTGCTTGACTTAGACTAACAGAATATTCATCCAAGTTTTTGTAATTAACAAGAATTACTGTAGCCTAATTTCTAGGTAAAGTTATAAATCATCAGCATTTGAATCCTCTTATAAATTCCCCTGTACATACACAGACAATGGGGAGAAACTGGAGTAATCCTTCTTAAATAACAAAGTGTGGAGATGGATGAACACAGCAGCCCAGCAGCATCTCAGGAGCACAAAGCTGACGTTTCAGGCCTAGACCCTTTGCTGCTTGGCCTGCTGTGTTCATCCAGCTCCACACTTTGTTATCTTGGATTCTCCAGCATCTGCAGTTCCCATTATCACTCCGTAATCCTTCTTCCCAGGTTTTGGTGTTGAGATGATCCATATGATGCATCTACTGGCCAGAACATTGTTTCAGTCATCTTTCTCCAGATGCCTCCACTGGTTGATAAGAGACACAAAGTGGCTAGTCACAGCTTACAACAACTGTTGCAGTAAAGATAGAATGGTTTTCTTCAGGATTAATGTTAGTTATGACTACACACATTGAAGAAACTGCTGTCAAGCCGCAGAAGAATTGAACATTTCAATCTTTCTTTGACTTGTTCCCAGCTTCAAGCTGTTCAATTACCTGAGAACCAATAACACAACTTTTGGCAGGCAACATGGTCTCAGTCATTGATTACTAGGCATTAGTCCACAGATTAATCAATTGTTTCTTGCCAGCAAAACCTACATCAGTACACTCCTTTAGCCGACAACCACCTCCAACACAAACTTCAATTCCTGCATGTTCAAAAAATTCTTTACGTGAAGTCATGCAATGCGTGGCAGGTAATTTGTTTTTTTTTTCAAAAAATCAGCCATTATTTAAACATTGGTTTGAAAACAGCTCCTTCTTACTTCAGTCCACAGAGTTTTAAACAAAGTTGGGAACCCAGCAGCCCAATGGTATCAATGTGGATTTCACAAACTTCAACATCTCCCCTCCCCCTACCGCATCCCAAAACCAGCCCAGCTCGTCCCCACCTCCCTAACGTGTTCTTCCTCTCACCTATCTCCTCCTCCCACCTCAAGCTGCACGCCCATTTCCAATCTACTAACCTTATCCCGCCTCCTTGACCTGTCCGTCCTCCCTGGGCTGACCTATCTCCTCCTTACTTCCCCACCTACACTCACATTTACTGGCTCAATCCCCGCCGCTTTAACTTGCCGGTCTCCTCTCCACCTATCTTCTCCTCTATCCATCTTTGATCCGCCTCCCCCTCTCTCCCTGTTTATTTCAGAAGCCCATTCCCCTCCCCCATTTCTCATGAAGGGTCTCGACTCGAAACATCAGCCTTCCGGCTCCTCTCATGCTGCTTGGTCTGCTGTTTTCATTCAGCTCCATATCTTGTTATCTCAGATTCTCCAGCATCAGCAGTTCCTACTATCTCAGACATGATTCTTAAAATGCTGAGAATATTCATCTCTATTGTCATCAATTCCCAATTGTTGCACTGTCTTTAAGATGATAAACTGTTTGGCTAATATCCAGTATAATATAAGCAGAAACTCCACCATTCCCCCACCCCATTTAAGCATTGAGAAGCCCAAAGTCACCAGGCAGAGTCTTTCTGGAAAGATTAAGTCTGAGCAGTGACCAGAAATTTTGGTTAGCATTGCATCTGGCTTGACAAGGGACATGATCATTTGTTTTACGGGTGGCAGCTCATGAATAAGTTGCTACCTGAGTAGCCAGCATGTTCAGGTCAGGACTTGTCCCTTTCAGCTATTGGTTAAACCAGAGGGTAGGAAATATTGGAAGCTCCGCCAAGAATGGCAGCCACAACTGGGGAAGGCAGAGGCCCTGCACCCCATACAGAATTCATGAATTGGTGCATGGGGGGGCCTTTTGTCCCATCATGTTTGAGCATTTTCACTCCCTACTGGATGCCTGCCTTTTCCCATAACTCTGCTCATTGCTTTAATTGTACAATCATTCAATGGTCTCTATGTTTCACATTTATTTGTTGATTGTTATTATTAATTATTCACTGCTAGCGTTTAAAATTGATAAGGAGGGGTATTGGATAAGCTACTAATATTTAAAATTAGCTAGGACCTGGGGCTGAATGAGAAGCAAGCGTGAGTGGAAATTACAGAAACACTGGTGATAGTATTTTAATTTTACCCACGCTGGGAGGTTTTTATGAACCGTTGTAATGTCAGCAGGAACCACTACCATTGAAGGCATGGAAGTTAATACATCAGGCTGTTAACTGCCTGTCTGCCAATGAATTGAATCAGGTTTCAGAAAATGGTTTTCACTGCAGCCATTACAATCACCCAATTGTTTCTGCTTTTTCTTGCCTCTCTCAACATATTTTATTCCATCCTTACCACTATTTTTTTCATCCTTTGTCTTGTCTCTGCCCAGTCAGATCAGTAACACATTGAACACACCCTGTCATGTAAATAGTTTGTGGTTTCCTGATTCCTCTCCTCATCACCATGAACACTCAATATCTCTACCACGACAGTCTGATACCTTCGTCTCCACTCACCACCGCCCTCCTCAGCATAACTAACCATGTTCTCACATTAAAGAACCTCTGCCTTATTCCCTCCAAGTAAAAGTTGCTGCTTTGGGAACCCATGTGGTTCCAGGATGTCCCTACAGCTCTTTGAGGATAAGTGGAACATTCCTTTTATTCCCTCTCATCTTTCTCACTCAAATCTTTTTGGTACATTGATGGTTACATCAGTGCCATTTCCCGCTCTCACCACAAACTAGAATATTTCATTAATTTTCTTTGAATTTTCATCTTTTCCTGGTCTTATCTTGGATCATCTTCAATTCTTCCTTTCCCTTCCCTGATCTCACTGTCTCCATTTTGGGTGTACACTAGCTGTCAATATCTGTACAATGTCCACTGAATCTCAGATATTTTGACTATGTTTCCACCCAAACCACCTCCTGTAAGAATTTTATTCCAAGCTTCCAGTATCTCTGTCTCTGTTGAGTCTGTTCTAGTGATGTCACCTTTAATTGTAGTGCTTCTGATTTATTCCTCATCCTAGGGGTTACCCTTCACTGTGATTGGCAGGGTTTTTTTACCATTTCTGATTCTCCACTAACTGTTTTCACTCTTTCCCACAGCCCGTAACAGAAATCCGCTGATCCTGAACTTCCACTCCACCATCCTTCAGCTTTAACAAATCGTCCTTCACCATTTCCATCATCTTGAGTATACTGTCACTACAAACAGTTACTCATCATCTTTCAGCAGTTGGATGGGAGTTTTCCCTTCAGGCCACCTCAATCCACTCCTCTGCCACTCCAATTACTCTAATCTCTTACAGTAGATTTTCATCCAACCACAGGAGATCTAACATCTGCCCTTTTACCTGCGAGCTTCTCCCATGCCATGTCCGAAAACATGCTCTTTCATGAAACTGTGATTAATTTGTGCTTTTTTTACGATCTAATTTTCTGCATTCACTGCTCATGACATAGCCTCCTTTACACTGGGAAGAATCCTCACTGTAGGATTCCTAACCTTTGACCTGTACCTCATTTTTTTAGAACTCCTGTTGGTATTATTCTTGCTGTTTTTCAATTTCACATCACAGAATCAGAGAATTATAGCGTTCAGAAGAGGCCTTTGAACTCACCAAGTCTGCCCTGCCAAAAATATGTCACTACCTACACTAGTCCCACATTCCCTCTCTCGGCCCATAGCCTTGAAAGTTGTGACACTTTAAGTGCTCATCCAAGTACAGTTCCAAAGCTGTGAGGTCTCCCAGGCCATGCATTTCGCACCTGTACTGTCTGGGTGAATAAGTTTTTTTTTCTCAAATCCTCTTTAAATCTCCTGCCTTTTATTGTAAAATTATCTCCCCCCTATTATTGACTCTTCAATTCAGGAAACAGCCATTTTCTACCAACCCTATCAATGCCCCTCAATCTTATATATTTCTATCAGGTTCCCCTCAACCTTCTTGGCTCCTATGAAAACAACTTGAGTCTATCCATCTTTTCTACTTCATTGAAATGGTCCATCCCAGGCAACATCCTGGTGAATTTTCTCTGTGCCAAATCCAGTGCAATCATATCCTTCCCAAATGACAGAATTGCACACAGTGCTCCAGCTGTGGCCTAGCCAAAGTTCTCTACAACTCCAACATAACCTCCCTACTCTTACAATCTGTGCAACAACTGATAAAGGCAAGTATTTACTGCAACTTCTGAACTGCTTCATTAACCTGTCCTGCCACCTTCAGGAATCTGTGAACAAACACCCCAACATCCATCTCTTCCTTTGAACTTCCTAGTGCCCTGCCATTCATTGAGTCCTCTCTTGTCTTGTTCCTTGTTTCCTGATTTTTCTGGATTCATGTTTTGTTTCGTCGCATGGAGCAGTACTATTCCTTTTTTCCCTCGCACAGCCATCCATTCTGTCAATATATCTCTTGTTGCCTTCCACCCAATCACAGCTCTTAGCTTCTGTCCTTTTCTACCTTGCATCCTACTCAACCTGTTTCTGCACTTCGTTAAAGCCTTTTACACCACTTTCTCCAGTTCCAGTTCCACTCGACAACTCCCCCTCACATTCCTTAGACGACATGTCCATCCTGGGCCTCCTGCCGTGCCACCCAATGCAACCGAAGGTTACAGGAGCAGCAACTCATATTCCAGTTGGGAACCCTGCAGCCCAATGATATCAATGTGGGCTTCACAAGCTTCAAAATCTCCTCTCTCCCTACCGCATCCGAAAACTAGCCCAGCTCATCCCAGCCTCCCTAACCTGCCCTTCCTCCCACCTACCCCCTCCTCCTACCTCAAGCTGCACCCCCATCTCCTACCTACTAACCTCATCCCACTCCCTTTACCTGTCCATTGTCCCTGGACTGACCTATCTCCTCCCTACCTCCCCGTCTACATTCATCTTAACTGACCCCATCACCGCCTCTTTAACTTGACTGTCTCCTCTCCATCTATCTTCTCCTCTACCCATCTTCTATCCGCCTCCCCCTCTCTCCCTATTTATTTCAGAACACCCTTCCCCTCCCCCTTTCTGAAGTAGGATCTAGGCCTGAAATGTCAGCTTTTCTGCTCCTGTGATGCTGCTTGGCCTGCTGTGTTCATCCAGCTCTAAACTTTGTTATCTCAGCTTCTCCAGCATCTGCAGTTCCAACTATCTCCGAATGCAAAATGCCAGCTCCGTTCTGTTTTTTGGATGTAAATTTTACTTAGCCTAGCATTGTTCCCTCCGCATCTCAGTTTTAAATGAACATCCTTTCATTCTGAGGCTGTGACCTCAGATCCTAGTCTCTCCTACTAATTGAAACATCTCCTTCTCCTTTCCACCCAGGTCTCTCAGTATTCTCAGTTTCAATCAGATCAGACCTCTCACCCTTTTAAATTATATTAAGTACAAACCCAGAATCCTCATCTGCTCTTCATTTGACAAACCCTTCATCACTGAGGTCATTCTTATAAACCTCCTCTGGACTCCTCCATGACCAACACATCTTTCCTGAGATAAAGAGCCTAAAACTGCTAACAATATTCAAACTGTGGCCTGATTAAAGCCTTATACAGCCTCAGCAGTACATCCCAGCTCTTGTATTTCAACCGTGTCAAAATAAATAAACATATTGCAGTTGCCTGCTGAAAATCACCACTAATACCTCCACAATCTCCTTAGCTAGCTCCTTCAGAATTCTGGGGTGTAGTCCATCTGGTCCAAGTGACTTGTGAATCTTTAAACCTTTCAGCTTCCCCAGCACCTTCTCCTCAGTGATGGCCACGACACTCATCTGTGCTTCCTGACTCTCTTAAAGTTCTTGTAAGATGGTGAATATTTTAGTTGTAAATGTTCCATCAGAAACTGTTGCCAGTTGATGGTACTTCTAAATCATTGCATTTTAGTAGTTCTGCTTTGCCCCTTTTAACTCTTTCTTATTTACAATTTCAGTTTCCATCTATATTTATCCTGGGTTTTCAATTGATTTCAGAAGAGTGTTCATGGAACTCAACTAACAACAGTGAACAATTTATACCTAAACTCAGAAGCAAACTAAATTAGGAGGGACATGTAAATAGCAGATATTCAAAGCAAGGGTTTTGTTAAAATAACATGTCATTGCACTTGGCAGATTTTCCTGGGATTTTGCCTTGACATGGCGAAAATGAGGAAATTTAGTGGATTGGAGCATTTTGCTGAATCGTCTCCCATTATTTAAATAGAGAAGAGTATGTGAGTTCCTTCATAGGCATGTTCTTTGACTTATCCACTACATTTCAATGTATCTGAGTAAAGACCTGGGAAGATTTATCAAACACGTTTTAACTTTTCTGATTAAATCAAGAAAATTACATGGTAGCCAGTCCAGCCAAACAATAAAGCCTCTGAGCTTCCAAAAGACTGTTGCACTTTGGGTTTACAACAGTTGTATATCCAAGAATATGCTCAACAGATAGCCTGCAGGCTTCGATGTATTCAAGGGGAAGATGCATAAACTTTCAAATCTTGATCACACTCACAGTCGACAAATGACCACAGTCAAAACCAGAAAGTTGCAAAGTGAAAACGGCATCGCAGAGTATCTTGGATGAGGCAGAAGACATGCAAACAAAAAATGATAGTAATCCGAAAAAAGTTAAACTTTGCAAGCTACCCAAGCTGGAAATGACAGAACAACTCTGAACTCTACTTGGAAGCAGTTCCTCCCTTTTCAATGTTTGCACATCTCTACATGCATATCAAAACCTCCTGTGTCTATTAGAACATGATTAATCAGTTATCTTTGTAGACTTAATCCCACAAATGCATTGTTCAGAAAGAAAACAAATTAGTGAGCTGAAGAGAACAGAGACTTGGCAAACCTTGGAATGTTTCTTCTCCTCCTGCTCTTGGAAGGCAGTGTGATGTGTGTAATTTCAAATGTGGGAACAATTTTACTTGTAATGAAGCAAATCTCAGTAGATTTTGCCACTGATTTGTTCATTCTTTAATCATATTTTATATAGTATACACTAACATGTTACATGAAGGTTCACAAAAGGGGCAATTAAGACAGAATTAATTTTGATATAAAAAGGAGAATGCAATAGAAGAATTACAAAAAAGGCATGGTAAGCTATAATGGGCAATGTATCACATCCAATTTCCATCACACTTTGCCATGTGCCTTTCCTAAACAACTTGCCACTCACCAGCTGGAATTGACCGATATCCCTGGTGCAGGTGCCATCTTTATGAGGCCATTGTGTAACATACAATCAATGGTGGTCCAGCTCCACCTGCACTGTTCCTAACATTTGCTCAGGATTTGGCACTCAGTGGAAATTGGAGACCTGGAAAAACGGGGACCTAGAGTTAAATCCACTAAGAGCCAGCACTGGTGTATCCTGGATTTTCCAATTTTGATAAGATCACAACCAGAACATTAATGTTACAAGTCGGGCTGTTAATGAGACATTTAACAATCAATAATAGGAATAAACAAGGGTCTTGCCAAGCAAGAATCTCGCTGCACTGCTTAAGGAAAGCATCAAAGATATGATAAGATGATTTAAATATACACAAAGACTCCACCCCAAGAGTTCTCGGTGGCAAGGGGTTCCAAAAAAATACATCTTCATCTCAATCTTAAATTGGCACCCCTTTATTCTGAGACTATGCCCTCTGATCCTAGACTGTCACGTGAGGGGAAACATCCTCTCAGCATTTACCCTGCCAAGCCCCTTAAGGATCTTGTACATTTCAATGAGGTCCTCTCCCATTCCTCTGAACTCCAGCGAGGACAGATCCATCCTGTTTAGCCTTTGCCCATGACAATCCCTCCATGCCAGGGATCCTCCTGGTAAACTTTCTCTGAATTACTCCCAATGAAATGATACCTTTTCTTAATAAGGGGAACAAAACTGCTCACAGTGTTGCAGATGTGGTATCACCACCACCTTATGCAGTTGCAATAAGGCTTCCCTATTCTTTTACTCCAGCCTCCACGAAGTAAAGGCCAACATTCCATATGCCTTCCTCATTACCTGGTTCCCCGAGTGCTAGCTTTCTATGTTTCATGCACAAGTACCCCCAAGCCCCATTGTATTGCAGTTTCTCTCCATTTAAATAATGGTCTGTTCCTTTGTTCTCCCGTCCAAAATGAATAATGTTACATTTTCCCACATTATACTTATTAAGGTGATAATGGGAACTGCAGATGCTGGAGAATCCAAGATAACAAAGTGTGGAGCTGGATGAACACAGCAGGCCAAGCAGCGTCTCAGGAGCTACTTACTACACCAATGTTTTGCCCACTTCCTTACTCTAACAATATCTCACCCTAATACATTTGTTTCCCTCTCACCACTTGCATTGCAACTTATTTTAGTGTCATCTGCAAATTAAGTTACAGTACATTCACTTCCTTCCTCCAAGTCATTAACATATATTGGAAACAGCTATGATCCTAGCAGCGATCCCTGTGGAACCTTACTTTTACCCCTGTCACTGTTTCTTCTCCATGAGCTAATTCTGTATCCACACCAATGTACCACCTCCACACTGTTGGATCTTATGTTACAGCATAACCTTTAATGAGGTATCTTGTCAAACACTTTCTGCTAATCCAAACACAACACATCTACTGGTTCTCCTCTATCCCTTCCAATTGAAATTTCCTCAAAAACTCTAATAAGTTAGTCAAATATACTTTCCTTTTCATGAAACCATCCTGATTCTGCTTGATTCGATAATGATTCTCTAGTTGTGTTCCTGTTGCTTCCTTAAAAATTGATTCCAGCACTTTTCCATGAATAGGTTTTAGGGCAATTGGCCCATAGTTGTCTCAATGAACAGATAACAAAGGCATCTATCTTTATGTTAATAAATTTAAGGTCTTAATTTAAGATGTAGTAACCCCTCTTGTCAACATTCATTACTATGATTCAAACTCCAATAATTGTATTAGACCTCCCACTGATACCATAAGCCTTAAGCTACGGTGGTAATTCACATGCAAAAACATTTGCTGAATGACGTCAAAATGAATTAATAATTTTAGAGCCATTATTTAAACCTGGAAATGCAATCTTCTAAATCATTCCAAGATTCTAATTTATGGACTCATTCCATGCTCCTCTAATTTTTACATTAGAATTGTAAAATGATTGAACCAAACAGCACATTGGCAGAGAACTAAAATGCAAGGCTTCAAACACATTCCACCATGTAATTAGTGACCTTAACCCTTACACTAAACACATAACCACAAAGCTATTGGTGCTATAACCAGTACAGTTTATTCACCAGAATTGAAATTTAAATTTGATATTTAAAATTAAATTTTTAAATGATCCGCAAAAAGTAACAAGGGTAAAATGGATGAAAAGCTTTTTCACTCAGTGAATAGTTAGGGTATGAACTGCTCTGCCTAGAAGTGTGGTGGGGGTAGATTTGATTGAGGTATCCAAGAGGGACAATGGATAATTGTTTGGACAAAATTTACATGCAAGGGTATGGCGATAAACAGGGAATTCACACTCGTAATTCTGCTCATTTGATACATAGAACAAGAACATTACTTGATTCTGAGGGGATGTGAACCCACAACCTTTGAACAGTAGTGTTGTTACATCCATTGAAACACAATGTGCTCTCCATTGCACCACAGAGCCTCACTTATGGACTGGCACAAATGCAATGGGCCAAATAGCTTCCTTCTATACCTTAAGAAATTCTATAATTCTGTAATTCTAACACATGGTGTTTGTTTTGCCTCATTGACTGAAATGATCTCCACTACCAGATCAAATATTAGCCATGTAAAAGAACATGCTGATTGACATGACATACCAGGACAATGGTCAGCTACTTCATTAGTGACTTTCTATCCATCATGCATTTAGAGGTAGGCATGTTTCCCCACAATTGCATAATACTCAGTACTACTGGCCTACTGAAGCAGTCTATTTGCAGAAAGGCGTGACAGGATTAAACCTTTGGCTCATCAGTGGCAAGTAACTTTAATGCCATGTAAGTCCCAGTCAATAACCAGCTCCAATAAGCTGGAATTTAACCACCTCCTCTCAGTATTCAATGCATGACCAACACTGAATCCCACACTGTCAACATCCTCCACTTAATGATGACAAGAAACTGAACTGATCTAGTCAAACAAATACTGTAGCTGTTAGGGAGGGTCAGAGGCTGGGAAATCCTGCAGTGGTTGACTCCTGACTCCACCTTGTTTACCATCTGTAAAACACAAGTGAGGAGTGGGATGAAAGTCTGTCCATTTACTTTGATGGATGTGGTACCAAAGACACTGAAAAACCTCAACTCCATCCAATACCAAACAGTCTGCCAGATTGATACCACATCCACTAACTTAGACCTCCTCCCACACTGATGCAGTGTGCACAATACGTTAGTTGAAATTCAGGAATTCCCCCAGCTTTCTTCAATAATACCTACCAAATCTGCAAACTCTGCCTACTTGGAAAGACAAGGGCTACAAATGTACAGGAATACCAGCATCTGCAAGTTCTCTTTCAAGAGGGCAGTTGTCTATGAATTCTAAACACCGACAATCAGCACCCACTCTGCAGGGAATGAGCTGAGAGAAGTTAAGTGATTTTTATTTTCTTGTCGCGGGGTGAGAGTGATGAGCCGCAGGAGTTCAGATGTATTAGAGGCAAGGCCAGTGGAGCGGCATTCAGAGGCAACTTTATTCAGCCAATCCAAGCTTCCAACTGAGATAATCGCAGGTTCCCTTCCTAACCTGGTAGCTAAGTCACACAGACTGCCAGCCATGATGGCAGCCACCTTCCTCACCTTCCAGAAAGGCAGGTACATGGGGAGGTGACAAGTTGAGGCCCTAAAGTGCCCACATATTGACCATTTATTTCGTGTCGGACTGGGAAGGTTTCCCACAAACCTATTCACACAGAATTTAATTGGTGAGATGGTGCGAAGGGGTTGAATATCTCACAAGGGCTAACTTACTCAATTGCTCACCACAACTGTCCCGACCTCCATGCAGGGAATATTCTACCTTATATCTCCACGTCTTCATTGCTGCAGGATAAACTCTTGGAGCTCCCTTCAAAATATAACTGTGGATGTACCAGACCCAGATGCAGCAGTTCAAAAAAGTAATTTACCATCAACTTCAAAAGAGTAAAAAAAATGCTAACATACCCATGTGCCACACAAGAATCAGAAAGCGAATTCCCTCGAGTAAAGGGAATTATTATATCTTTACTCAGTATGTAACTGGTGAGCATGTGTGAAAGGAGCTAAGCAGTAGTGATGTCAGATCATATGAAACAGGAACCTGGAATTTTAGAGCTCCAAATAAGGTATTCTGTCTTTTCATCTTTTAAATATAGTTATCACTAATAAAGCCTGTTGCTGCTCTCTCATAAGAAAATAGATCCTGCATTAATCCAGCAGAAGTTGAAGGAAATGCAGGAGAATCCCCAAGCAGAGTACAGGTTAAGCAACAGGAAGAAATCAATCAGGGCACAGAATGTAAAGTAGTTGTTGAAGCCATCATTAGTTTTTTCTTATATTTCTCATTTTTTTTGGATGGAACTGCGAGTTAAAGTTGAGAATTGATCTTTGGACTTTGAGCAGCAGCTTGTTTTAAAACAACAAAAGAACAAACAACTTGATCCTTGCATATGGGAGCTGGACTAGAAAGCTTAATTATTGCTCTAACAGCACTGTAGGCATTTCATGACCAGGATGTGTCATGCTTATGGACTGGAAGCCAGTTGCATGTTGCATTGCTCAATCAAGGGCAGATCGATACTGGCCAGACAACCTGAGAGAATGTGGAAAAACCAAGAAAAACCATAGATTAAAGTGTTTTGACTGAGTTTCAGACGCAGAAGTCTATGTAGCCAGAAGCTCCTGGGCTGGGAAGCTGCATTTGAGTTTTACTCTCTCCAATTTTATATTCAATTGAAGAATTGTTGAATATTCTGAGAAAACAATTCCAGTTTATAATTCAAGCAAAATACAATCCCATTTGGTTGTAAATCAACACATGATCCAAAGGATTGTATAAATACTGGCATTCTTGTTAAAACATTTATCAGACTAACCAATAGTAGCTCTTTTATCTTCTTTCTAGTTCATCCCTTAACTGTGTCTGTTTCTGTGAGTAAGTAGGGATTAGAATCAGAGAAGATTGGGTTTAAATCATATCCATTTTTTATTCATTCATGGGAGGTAGGTATCTCTGGCTAGGCTGGCATTTATTGCCCATCTCTAATTGCCCAGAGGGCAATTAAGTGTCAACTACATTACTGTGGGCCTGGAGTTGCTGGTAGGCCAGGCCAGGTAATGATAGCAGATTCTCCCCTAAAGGACATTAATAAACCAGGTGAGTTTTTCCAACAATTGGCAACAGTTTCATGGTCATGCTTAGACTCAATTCCAGATGGTTATTCAATTCAAATTCCACCATCTGTCATGGCACAATTCAAACCCAAGTTTCCAGACATTACCGGAGTTTATGGATTAATAACCTAGTGATAATACCACTAGTCCATCACCTCCCCTGTGACTTTCATTAGGTTACCTTGTTGTGTAGCCTAGCTGGACTAAAGTTACAGCAATTATAATAAATTGTTAATTGGTGTTTACGTTCACATTTTGGTGTTTGATATCTATTATTCTTATAGTCTGATTAGAAACAATTGTGCAACTTTGAGAGTTATCAAAAATTAATATTCACCATGTTGTGAATCCAGTTAATGAGTCTGATTTGGCCTGGCTTGCTATTCCTGTGTTGTAAGATTGGATAGAAAAGAAAGTATTTGCAGAGATGGGAAAGAAAGGTGCACTCAGAAAATATGCCAACAGCAAGACCTCTAAGGGACAGGGTGCAGTCCAAATGATGAAGAAAATGAACAGCTGGGGAGACACTTAATAGATAATTGGCCAATTTTGCTTCTTACGCTCTTATGGTCTTTTATAGGAAGTCACTCAAGCAAAGATAAACAGTGTGGCTTACATATCGAGCAATCAAAAAAATGGCTTATTAATAGGTATCCAAAGCAAATTTCACTTGAAGATGCAAATTGTCAAATAGACACTGAAAGTGCGATGCCAAATTCAAAATTAAACACAGCAGTCTGCAAGACTCCCAGCAGAAGTGGATGCAGAGGGAACAAGGTGACCTCTTCTTCAGGAATGTAACAGGCCCACAGGAAGACTTCTCTTTCCTTGACTATATACAGTTGCAGGTGAATGTTGGTATTCAGTGATTAAAGTAAGCAGCAGAGAAACCAACTTCAAATTAGATACTGGAGAATCCTCATCGATCCATTACATGTGATACCAAGGTTGTAGCCAGGAATCCTCTAACTGTCCCTTCCATTATACCATGTGGCTGAGAAATTACATGATAGAGAGTTTAGAGGCCAGATGTGTCCCACACTTCACTACAACAGAAAGGAGATCTTGTATGTAATTCTTAATCATTGTCATTCTTTATTAAGCAAAACTGCTTGTATCGCTTTAGACATTCTTCAGTTAGCAGACAATGAAGACACTCCATTCCTGGCATTGAGAGAAGATGAGGCAGAGTCTCCATTTCTTTTGAAATCAAATAGAAATGGTTGGAAAGGGGCCAACGAATGCAGTGAGAAGTCACCAAACCAGACAGTAGTTCGCCCTTAATGTAGCTACAGAGAGGGAAAATGGCACATTCATTATTAGCTTATTCAAATCAAAAGTTTTGAACCTTCCTGTGCTTTTGGATACTTTAAGGACAATGATGTGTCTTTCCTGATTAGGAGTAAGTCTCAAGATCACCTTTCAGCAAATTCTCAGCTTTACTCAGCATGTTCCCAATTGATGTTGCTTAGTGTTTGTTAAACATCTCTTTAACAACGCAACCCACCAGATGACCAAACTCACTGCACAATCTAGCCATTGGAAAAACACAGAAGCCAGACTGGGTTCTTGGTGATGGATGGTTCCTACAAAAGACATTTAGGTTGGACATTGGCCACCCATCCCCCACATTCATAACCATTGGCACCAACTAAAGGTACATCTGAACATCAACAGTGCACTTCAGGCTGCAATGGTAATTCTCATTCACCTTCTTCCTACATTTCTGGACTTACCCCCATAGATGAAGACTTCTTTAACCCAGCTGGCAAACACTGTCTGATGATTTGATAATGGGCAGCATGATGGCTCAGTGGTTAGCACTGCTGCCTCATGGCACCAGGCACCTGGGTTCAATGCCAGCCTCGGGTGACCAAACGTGTGGAGTTTGCACATTCTCCCTGTACGTGTGTGGGTTCCCTCCAGGTGCTCCAGTTTCTTCCCATAGTCCAAAGGTGTGCAGGTTAGGTGGATTGGCCATGCTAAATTGTCCATAGTCTTCAGGGATGTGTAGGTTGAGTGGTTTAGCCTCAGGAGTGGCAGGGATACGGTAGGGGTGTGAGTCTGGATAGGATGCTCTTCAAACAGTCGATGTGGACCTATTGGGCTCAATGGCCTGTTTCCACACTGTAGGGATTCCATGACTCTTCTGGTGGTCCGAGAGTAAAGGGAAATATCACCTCTGCACCATCTCAACCACAGGACCTCTAGTTCCCTGCCCCATACAGGGGTTGCCAAACACCCCCTGACTGCCATTCCAGGACAAATGTCAGGAGACAAACAGAGGACCTCTGGACTAACAGTGCTTGCTTGGATGCACAACAGGCTTTGAAACACTGCACAGGTGCAAAGGATGCCAGAGAATTCCAGGATACCCACAAGGTGGAGCATTTTTCTGGAAATGGTATGTGGTAACATGGGAGCAGAACTGGTTGGGAGGGATGCCATAGGGACAGAGCATGCAGTCAATGGGGCAAATTTGTTGTTATCGTGAGAAACACACTTGGCCTCCTTGTCAAGCCTCTGTCCTAAAAAGAAACAAGCCACAACTTGGACTTAAACAAAAGAATATAGGCTTCATCAGTAGAGTCTTTGATAATGGGAACTGCAGATGCTGGAGAATCCAAAATAACAAAGTGTGAAGCTGGATGAACACAGCAGGCCAAGCAGCATCTCAGGAGCACAAAAGCTGATGTTTCGAGCCTAGACCCTTTATCAGAGAGCTCTCTGATGAAGGATCTAGGCCCGAAACATCAGCTTTTGTGCTCCTGAGATGCTGCTTGGCCTGTTGTGTTCATCCAGCTTCACACTTTGTTACCTCATCACTAGAGTCTGATGTAAATGTTCACGCCTTCAGAACTATTGCCTTCATAGGGGCCTCCATTCCCATTCACTTTACAACAGTTCTTGGGCTTGAGGAATTACAGGAACAAATTGCACACAACACAGAGTTTGGCTCAACCGCAGATTCATTTGTTTGTTGAACTCACAAAATACCATCCCCACTATAAATCCTCCTGTGGTTTGCCTGATATTTCACACCATCCCACAGCATAACCCAATACAAAGGCCACTGAAACTTACGTGAGCCACCATAGTTCAAACACTTCCACAGATTTACCACAGCTTAAAAAGTGCTCCCGTCCCTGCCGGCACCACACAGACTGCTGCACAATTTGACCAAAACATACAGCCTCACGCGCAGCTGGTTGTCATTTGACACCTGAATCTAAAGCTGCTCATTTTCCATTTTTCTACTCCCAATTGCAGTAGACATGCTCTGCTGATGTTCTCTTTTTGGGATGATTTATTTCCTAAATATCACAACAACATGCTCTGATTTCATGATAGAATCCCTATAGTGTGGAAACAGGCCATTCAGCCCACTGAGTCCACACTGACCCTCTGATCAGGGTGGGAAGCCCTCTACCCTATCTCCAAAACCCTGTATGTTCCCTTGGCTAACTAACCTAATCTACACACTGCAGTCAATTTAGCACAGCCAATCCACTCTAAAGCGCACACCTTTGGACTGTGGGAGAAAACCCACATAGATACAGGGAGACTGTGCAAACTCCACACAGAGGGTCACCCAAGGCTAAAATTGAACCCAGGTCCCTGGTGCTGTGCTGCAGCAGTGCTAACCACTGAGCTACCATACCATCCTAAACAAAAAACACGAAGAACTTGGGATGCTGGGAATCAGAAACAAAAATAGAGTTTGCCAGTGACACTTCCGCAGGTTTGGCAGCATCTGTGGAGAGGGCAACAAAATTTCAGGAGAACTGATGAAAGTTCACTGGATTTGAAACATTGACTCTGCTTTCTCTCCACAGATGCTGTCAGACTTGCTGAGTTTCTCCGACACTTTCTGTTTATCCCATACCCTGGTCTCAATGGACGTGATGGCATTTCTTCAATGGAGAACAATCCAATCCCAACTCCATGGTGAGAAATAGCTGTTGCAAAGATTGAAGGATGTATAAATGCTGTATTCATACCATTTTTTATGATGCTGCCTCTTCCCGTCTCTTAACTGCATTCAGTGATGGCAGTTACCCTTCCCTTTTGTTAGGGATAATGTCATTTACAGGCTTCTGATAAGAAAGTGTTCAGCAGGGTCACTCTGCTGCAAGGTTGTAATTAGCCCTGACATACTGTCTAATTCTACTCTGTACATTGCGTTGAGGCTCGGCTGTTTATGTTTTACAGTTTGAGGTCATGTCCGTGGTTTTGTGGTTTTTAGATCTGCGGTTTTACAGCTCATGTTCTACCCCTTGTATAACACACGGCTATTGGTGATGGCTATTTATTGATCATGCAGCTAAAAGGCCTCCTGTTCCCTTCTCCACTGCTGAACATTTTTCCTTCTCCAGCTTCCAAAAATTGTGGAATTTTAGGTCTTCCCTGGTTTGCCATTCCCTAATTGTTCCAGGAATAGATTCAGTTCCTGCATTACTCTCAGCACGTGCTTTGTTTTTAATTCATGCATGGAAATGTAAGTGTCCATTGGCTAGTTCTGAAGTTGTTGTCCACCCCTTAATTGTCCCAGAGAAGATGATGACGATCTACCAAATTGAAGTGTTCATCTCCGGAGTGCAGGGATACTCACGGTGCTAGAATGAATGGAGTTGCAGAATCTGAGCTTGTGATCATGGACAGATGGATGGGGTGACATTTCAATGTCAGAATGGGAAGTTGCAGCAGATGGTTCCTGTAAACCCACTGCCCCTGACTTTCCAAATGGTAGTGATCAGAAGTTTAGAAGAAGTTGCTGTTAGACATGTTGGTGACATTCTGCACTGCATCTTGGAGTTGGTACACACTGCTTCTATTTTACATTCAGTGGAAAGAGTAAATATTTTAGGTGGTGGGTGGGATGTCAGTCATGTGAATGACTTTTTCCTTGGTAGTGCCAGGCTGTTGAGTTTTGAACAGATTTATCTGTTCAACCAAGGGCGCTCCAAACTTATCCCTTGTAGTAAAGAAAGAATTTTGGAAATCGAAGGTGAGTTAACCACCACAGAATTTGCAGACTTGTTCTGTAGCCATAGAATTTACATATTCATTGAAGTCTTTGCTCCAATCCTAAGCACCTCCCCTCTAAGAGGAGCTCAGCAGGTCTGGAAGTGTCTGTGGAGAGAAATCAACGTTTACATTTCGGGTCGCGTGGCCCTTCCTCCTGTTCTGAGGAAGGGTCGCTGGACCCGAAACATTAACTCTGATTTCTCTCCACTGATGCTACCAGACCTGCTGAGCTTTCTCAGCAGTTTCTATTTTTGTTTCTGATTTACAGTATCTGCAATTCTTTTGGTTTTTAATCCGCTTTAAGAGTGCAATTTAGCTGCAAACCATATAGCTTCATTTCACGAGATACTAAGGATTTACACTTTTGGACTCCCTAGTTGTTTATGCAGCCAACACTGGCCATGTACACATCATAATAAAATCATTCAATCAGCAACATAAGTTAATCAAGCATCCTAATCCCCTTGCTAGTTCAGAGTTTATCCAATTTAGCCCACCCTAATCAACACGGGTAGAAGGTCAACCAAAATTCTCAGCAACATTTCTGTATTGAAGATTCTAGACATCAATGCAAATCCTTTGCTTTGTGTTATTTTCATACAATTGTCCCTTATTTGAGCAAAATGTAAAATTTATATGCCTGTGCAACATTTAGGATTTCTCTCAGCACCTACCCAAACAGAAAAATGAGCCTTTGTAATTATAAATGCTCACTCTGTTCTTCACAAATGTAGGTAAATGCCAGACGCTTTAATCTCTATATCTTATCCATCACCAACAGCATTTAGATTCATTTCCAGAGGCTTTCATGTCTATTCTACACCAACACCCCCCACCCTTTCCACCGCAAACACCCAAGGCCCACCTCCAGATTTGATTGCAGAAACATTTTACTTGCTTTCATCCTGCCCTTCTCCACTTAAACAACAACTTTACTTTTAAAGATAACACAGTGCGGAGTTGGAGGAACACAGCAGACTCGGCAGCATCAGAGGAGCAGAAAGATGATGTTTCAGGTTGGGACCCTTCTTCAGAAGATTTTGACCCAAAGCTTCAACTCTCCTGCTCCTCTGATGCTGCCTGTTCTGCTGTGTATCTGCAATTGTGTTTTCTCTGACTCCAGCATCTGTAGTTCTTGCTATCTCACTTTACTTTTAACTTTGCTTCTCTATGTTATTACTTGTACCAAAGTTATGTAACTAGGTACCTTTATACTTAAGGTGGCACTGTGTGACAACATTGTACGTTTTTCAGTGTTCCCGCACTTCTATATTTGAGTACATGTGACAATAAAGCTTAAATCAAATTTTTAAAAATCAAATAAAAAACAGTCCAAAACATTTCCATTGTAAATGAAGTGCCATTTACTCAATGTTCCATTGTCACCAAAATAAATTTACTCACAGTCAGCAACTGATGAACTTTAAAATCTTTTAATTTTTCCGATATCCCCTGCATTTCCTCAAACAGTATTGTCTCCTCACTCGTCCTTCTGTGCGATCCCTTCCCTGCAGCTTACTAATGGCAAAGGTAATCTCAGTCCTCCTTCACAGGAACCTATCCACAGTGAAAACAAATCTCAAAAGCCCAGTTCTTAATTAAAGTATTGGTCATCTCCTGATATTTCTCCTCTCGTTTTGCAACTGTTTCCTTTTGCCCATTTTAATGCACTTTGAAACATTTAAGGCAAAAATAAGTTGATAGGAACTTGATGCTGAATGAGGGATGCAGAACATATAGTGCAAACATCTACTAAATGGGAAGGTTTTTAGAGGAGTAAAAGAGAAGAGAAAATAGAGCGTAGGATCCATAAATCTTTATGTGCGGAAGTATAACTTAATAAAACTGTAGGAAGGAAGCAGCTGGATCCAAGATCATTTTACTTTGGTACTTTGAATACTGTAACTAGAAGACTTTACTATAACAATATAAATCTATGGTGTGCCCTCAATTAGAATGTACTTTGAGTTTTGCCATCCTGCTTTAGGATGAACGTCAAGGTCATGAGTATGCTACAACAGAGGGTTACTGAAGTCGTGCCACAGGTGAAACTTTAATTGTATGAAGAAGCCTGAAATACTGGAGGCTTTTCATTTGATTATTGAAGGTTGAAAGAAGCACTGAGAATTCAAAATTCGGGGCTTATTTGGTAACATAAATGTTTGTTTCCACTGTCAGTAATTTGGAGGGAAACACTTCAGATTATCTTCAATATAATGAAAGGAAACTTTTATGTATCGAGCTGAGAGGAGAAATGAATTTTCAAAGGAAACGGAAAAGATGCTCTACACAAAAAACAATGTTACAGGGCTGGACACGCAAGGAAATGGAACAGTACAAATTCATGATTTCACAAAATGTGAAATTCCATTTTCACTTTATCGGCTGTATGGTAGAATGAAAATGGGGCATGTTCTACAGTTCTGCCCATTTTGTCAGATGTGTAGTAGGATGGTGAAAATGAAAATTTTCATTTTGCCGTTTTGATTTTTCATATCTAACCTTCACTGTTGACAACTATATGCAAGCACCACATGTTGGATATGCTTGCTCTGTTTATGCAACAGAACAAAGCTCCTCAGTATTTTGCTCACGTTCAATTTTAATTGAACATTAAATTCCACGGAAAAAAATATAGTTGTCTCTGTGTCAAAGGCCAGTTTGAAACAACAAAGAGAAAACGCACTTAGCCTACAGATTCAAAAAGAAGAGATAATAGGAACTGCAGATGCTGGAGAATCCAAGATAACAAGAGGTAGAGCTGGATGAACACAGCAGGCCAAGCAGCATCTCAGGAGCACAAAAGCTGACGTTTCAGGCCTAGACCCTTCATCAGAAATGGGGGAGGGGAAGAGGGTTCTGAAATAAATAGGAAGAGAAGAGGAGGTGGTTCGAAGATTGATAGAGGAGAATATAGGTGGGGAGGAGACAGACCGGTCAAAGAGGCGGGGATGGAGCCAGTAAAGGTGAGTGTAGGTGGGGAGGTAGGTCAATCCAGGGAGGACGGACAGATCAAGGGGGCAGGATGAGGTTAGTGGATAAGAAATGGAGATGCGGCTTGAGGTGGGAGGAGGGGATAAGTGAGAGGAAGAACAGGTTAGGGATGCGGGGACAAGCTGGGCTGGTTTTGAGATGCAGTGGGGAGAAGGATATTTTGAAGCTTGTGAAGTCCACATTGATACCATTGGGCCGCAGGGTTCCCAAGAGGAATATGAGTTGCTGTTCCTGCAACCTACGGGTGGCACACTTCGATCCGCCTCCCCCTCTCTCCCTATTTATTTCAGAACCCTCTTCCCCTTCCCCATTTCTGATGAAGGGTCTAGGCCTGAAATGTCAGCTTTTCTGCTCCGCATATTCTAAAAGAACTTCAGTTTGCAACCATCAGTATAACATGGTGACTAAAACCAGATATTTGTGAACAAGGTTTTGACAATGATGATTAAAATGAATATTGTCAATTTGAAATTATTTTTGTTCTGTGGATGGAATGCTAATGAAACTGATGCTTGGAAATAATTATTCGAAAAGTGTTCTGTGAAACTGAAGCCAACATTTCTATTTTATAAATCTTGTTAAAAGATAGTGGAGCCTCACCCCAACAGCATACATTCGATCTTGAGTTATGTACTGGGCATAATATTCTGGCCATTAATTTAATAGTTGGAAAATCATGTGCAGTGCAAGCCCAGATGTTTGCTGTGTGTGCTGGTGGTCGAGGCTCCTTGCTTGCAGTACGAAGTTGGAAAACTGTTCCTTTAATTTGAGCCAATTTAAAATACCACAGTACACTATGTTTCATATAAAATGTACATGTATCACTGGTATGGTTTAATTCAGACCCATGCAGATTTCTTCCTGTGGTGTATTCTGAATTAAGTTTTAATGATTATCAGTTTATTCATTTTTTTTACCTTAGTGTAATGTTTTTCCATTTGTAAACACTTATTCACAGAAATCATTCTTTCTGTGCTTGTGCAGGTATTGTAGAATATTTGCAATTTGCAAATACTTTGGAAGGCTGTTATTGTAGCATGTCTCTAGAACGGCAGCAGATAAGACACAACATCATTTCCTGAGTCTGAAGCTACGCGTTCACTGCTGTGAATGGTCTGTAAGCTGATTAATATTACTGTATTACGTTATTATGTGAGCACCCATTGTCATGTTAAATGTTTGTTATGAAAAACAGAAAATGGAACAATACTGAAAGCCCGCTAGAAAAATGGCAAAGTGAAACGAAAATACCAAGAAGATACACATACAAGTAGTGGCATCAAGGATAGTTAGGGGATAATGGCAAGTCACAATCTAATGCTGACCTTGACAAAACCCACCACGGCAATGATTGGTTAGGATCTGGAATGTGCAGCCAGAGAATGTGTGGAGCTAGATTCAATCTTGGCTGCCAAAACCGAATTGAATTCAGGAAAGAAACTTGCAGGGACATAGCACAGCGTGGGCAGTCAGACTGGTCTAATTGCTCACGCAAAGAGTTGACAGACTCACAAACTGAGTGGCCTCCTTCTGTTTTGTAGCCATTAATATGAACCTATACCAGCCTTTTATTCCCATTAAAGCACGATTGTCACCATCTGTACACAAATATTCCCCAGCAGTTGAATAGTGCAATATTTTAACGTCGCAAAGATGATAAACAGACTGAACAATGTGACATCTGGAAAGGAAAATATTACCCAATGTCAATTTTTTTTCTCCTTTGATTCAAGCCAAACATAACTAAATAACACTCAACAATGCACACAACGAAGACTCAACTGCTGTTCTCAAATTCAAATGGTAAGTCACCACTGTGTAAGAGCGAGATGATCATTTTTAGTAACCAGACTGTCTGAAAATCATTTGAAAGAAACACAAGTTACAGAGTGTCTGCTTCTACAGCATAAGTGCATTATTTTCGTGCTCACAAAATTGAATGGGGCTGCTCACTCATTAGAGAGAGAGAGAGAGAGAGTAACCACGCCTCAAGTGAGGGGAGAGGTTGAGAAGGAGAGTCCTTCACGGTAACCGCAGCCAGTGTGGGAATTGGGCCCATGCTGGTGGTGCCACTCTGCATCACAAACCCAGGAATTCACAGGCTGCAAATCCAGGAGCAGGAAAATGGCTACTGACTAAAAATATTAAAAATGGACACAGCTCATTTTCTTGAAATGAACGCCAAAGGAGAGTAATTATGTCAAAAATACTGATATCATTTTAAAATGTTGATTCCTTCTTGACTGACAAACTGAAATGATTTTTCTTATGTGTCATATCTTAGCCCCAGATGTACGTCACTCTTCATTAGTATCTTTCATAGTTGAAGTGACTAGAATACCACCAGTTGGATCGTTACTTTCATTCTGAGCAATCTACACGTATTTTCCCTTTAAAACTGATATATCTTGACTCAGTATTTTCAACTTAGAACTCTAACAGCATTGTTCTATCATATGTGGTATCATCGCAATCTATTTTTATTCAAAGCTGCATAAAAAGATTCCGTTACTTGGAAGCGATTCAGTTGAAAGGGCTTAATTAAGGCATTATAGCATCTAACTTTCTTGGCTTTGGTGGAAGTGTAAATAAAAAAGCATGTGTGACTTGAAAAGGGACCAAATGATAAAACAAAATTCAGAACACAATGAGGGCAACATTACCATGGGCCTTGTTTTTAGCTGAAATGATTGATGTGATATTTTTATAAGAATGGAAGATTTGCATTCCTTTTTAGGGACACATCAAACACAATTAATCATGAGACATTGAGGGAAAATGAAGTGTTTTATTGTGGATGATGAAATACTTTTACATAATTAAAAGTACATATTTTCAAGAATGATCCCATTCACTAGTTAGCACTGATTAAAGGTCTTTTGTGGTATTGCCACATATGGGTTCAACAGTGCATTCCCTTTCATTAACACAAACCAAAGGGCACTAAGGAAAACAGGTTAAATGTGAAAATAGTTACTAGCTCAGAGACCATTAATCATTGCCGTATGGCACATCAGAATCAGATGAGCAGACACGTTTTGTAACTTAGTTTTGCATTTAGCAGAAAGGGAAATTTTTATCTGCAGATGTCTCAACTCCAAACCACATAGAAATTTAGAACTACTGGATCTGAAACAGATGCATTGACAAGCCATTACAAATTAAAGTATATTACAATTAATGCAATACACAAAGTCAGGGACATTAAAGCCTAATTATGTGCAGAAGTACAGAGGCTTCTACATTGAACCTCCTCCGTCCTAATTACATTAATGAACCAGTCATATGGACCAAGATGAAGATGATCGAACACACATCCAGTGGCTCCCCTGCTTATTTCTCTTACCCCTACTACACTCACTCAACTTGCTTCTTATTTAACTTCCTACTGTGGAGACAATATTGCTCACTTTTTAGCAGTTTTTCCAGGTGAAGGAATGAATATCCAGTGGAAAGTATTGTACTTCTGTTTTTCCACCATGTTTTATCTCCTTGCAACACTCGAGAGTAATCTCGGTTTTTATCAAAGATAAGAATAGTCCAGTCAATGTGTTTAAAGACTGTTAGGGAACTGTGTTAGACTATTGTCCAGTTTAGGAAACTCAGAAGTTTATACGCCCTTTTCACTGCAATGATATGTTATTATGATAAAGTGCTTCAATGTGACGTCCCTTTAAATAATACTTTTGAATTTCAGTATAATTTTGGGTCTGCTTGACAGATGTTGCATAAAACTATTAACAGTTATATTGTGCGTCTGCAAGCAACCTGCTCCCAGAGCTTTGGCTCAGCTATTCTTAAAGGCAAGATTTAGAATTTGTCAGAAATATTCTGCACACGTTGTTTGCCCATTTTTCTCCCATCTCCAAGGGGATTTTCCTGACATCTGTGCAGCAATTCCTCTGTGCAGCCATCATTAAGACAGACTGAAGTAACCGTGGGTGTGACCTAATTTCATCATTACTGCAATCCAGTTGATCAGAATATCAATATACAATATGTTTTGTCGTCATTGAATGTCCAAGGAAAACTCAATTCCCTAAAAAAACTAGACTGTTTTGAAATGTGTGACCATTTTACATCTAACTCACCAGAGGAAATCATCAGGGAAGTATGTGTTAATTGGTGGAATTAAAGGGGTGTGTGATTTTATTTTTTCCTAACAAGCACTAACCATCCATTGAAACAAACAGAAATTTATGATGTTTTGCCAAGTTTAAGCAGCTATCAAACTGATGGCTCTGTTGTCAATTAGTGGTATTGATGTAATTTGCCAGTAATGCAATAGGATTTATACAACATTTTGTAACATTAACACATTAAGATAATAACACTAATTGTCAAGTCAATGTGATGGAGCCTTATTGTTGTCATGTTTGGCTTTTCAGGCAAAAGGCTGTGAAACAACATTTATAGGGCTTCATCCAATCTATCCAGCAACATTTAAACTCAAGGCACCAACCTCTGTGGTAATGAATTGAGTAAACAAGGAAGATGTCTCTTATTGTATCTGATATGGTTGAGTTCAGCTGGGTCTACATTTAGCTAACAATTAATGTTGGTGTTTCTATGCTAGATGGAGCTAAAATCAACCCCGTTTCTCACTTCTGTTCATGATCCAGTTCCTCCCATTTAAAAATGCACAGATATAGAGGATGGTTAAAGTGAATTGCTTCACTGTTTGTTAAATGAAAAGTCAGAACTTGTGTTTCATGATGTGGATGAAAGGAGATCCTTTCATTTCAAACTTACCCTGGACATTGTTACTGAACAAAGAGACCTTGGAGTGCAAGTTCATTGTGGAGTCGTAGATACATAGGATAGTGAAAAAGGTGTTTGATATATTTGCCTTTATTGGTCAGTTACGTTGAGTATAGGAGTTAGGAGGTCACGTTGCAACTCTACAAGACAATGATCGGGCCCCTTTTGGAATACTGTGTTCCATTCTGTACCCCTTGCTATTTTCCCTGAACATCAGAGGCTGAGGGGATGACATTATAGAGATTTATAAAATCATGAGGGGAATAGATAAGTGAATAGCCAAGGTCTTTTCCCTGGAGTGGGGGAGTACTGAACTAGAAAGCATAGGTTTAAGGTGCGAGGAGAAATATTTAAAAGGGATGAAAGAGGCAACATTTTCATGCAGAAGGTGATGTGTATATGGAATGAGCTGCCAGAGGAAGTGGTGGAGGCTTGTACAACTGCAACATATAAAAAGCACCTAAGTGAGTATTGAAAGGTTTTACAGGGATACGGGCTAAATGCTGACAAATGGGACTAGATTAATTTAGGTTATCTGGTCGGCATGGGCAAGTTGGACCAAAGGATCTGTTTCTGTGCTGTATAACTGCGTCACTATGACTCTGTGATGTTACTTTAACTGACTAAAATTGCCCATAGGCATAAAACTTTCATGGACCCTTAACTCTCCTGTTCTGATTGTAGACGGTGTGGCCAGCCTGCTTAGACACTTGAGGACGTCCTGTTAGGTGTGTGTAAAATCTATTGTCATGAGCTCTGGACGACCAGACATGTTCTGAAATTGACAAAGGAAGGGTACCTTGCTATCACCCAGGGATCACTTCTTTCTACTGCAAAACACTGCTCACCTCCACACATTGTTAACCTGACTACTGAACAAAAAAACCAAAGAACTGTGAAAGCTGGAAAAAAGAAATTGCTGGTAAAGCTCAGTGGGTCTGGCAGCATCTGTGGAGAGAAAGCAGATTTAACATTTCAGATCTTATGGCCTTTCTTCAGGTGACACAAGAAGGACAGGTGAGTTTTATGGCACTTTGCTTGCTTTCCTAGCACTCACTTACAGCCACAGGTTGCTTTCTAAACACACATTGACTTCAACACTAACTTATAGGCTGCCAGTTTTTGCAGTTAGATTTTTTTTAGCACAGAGGAAGAGGCAGACAACATGTGATGTTAAGGGGCACTGAGCAGTCAGTCAGTCATTCAGCAAGGAGATGAATCTATTGCTGTTTGGCATCATGTTCCATCAACATCTCAGCTGTAACATGTGGCCAACGGACTTTGAGGTAAACATTGCATGTGATTGAAGCTAATGGCAGTGTGAAAGTTCAAATGAGAGCAGTCATTAGTGGGAAAATGGGTAAATGTGATCAGTTACGGAGTACCCCTGCAGTTGACCAGGGGCTCATCTGTTTGCATTTCAGATGATTAGCCACAGTCAGTCAGGTCTTTGGTCTTACTGGAGACCAGAATCTATATCCTTGTAGCCCGGGGACTGGACCACAGTCAATCCTGTAGGTTAGATGCAGGCAGTCTGGGAAATACAGGTAGGTCAGCCGAAGTGCTGCCGGGACATCATAGAGTTTAGTCATAACCATCAGGGGATGGTCCATGGTGTCCAGGAGAAAGCAGGCAACTAAAGACTGACAATGGGCCTCATTGCATTGGGTCACTGAGAGTATGGTCACTGGGATAGTGGGCAACTATAGTTGGATAGATGAGACTTCATAGTTAATGGTAAGGGATTGAAAGCTTGAGAACAGGGGTGTAACAGGGTCGCAGCAACTTTAGCTCTTACATGAGAAATATGGAGAGCTGAAAAAGGTATGTAGATTTCCAAAGTCCTGGGCCCTGAGGGTACAGTGGGGACATTAATCATTATGTCAGTATGCTCAATGAAATGGGAAATGAGGGCAAAACAGAAATGTCAAAGCACAGGGACAGTGACAGAAAAGGGAACATGAAGGATGGGGTGGACACTCATGTGTGACAGACAAGACCTGAAAATTGTTTACATTGATCCCAAGGTGGAAACTCACCAGTGGGATTAAAAGTGAACTGCACAAAATGGCTGTTGACCCATGCAAAGCAAGCAAGTTAATTTACTGTCATTTCTTCAATGATGGGATTTTGGGAAATTTGGCTGTGTGAATGCAAAACTGGCTGCCCAATAGAAGACAAAGGGTGGTAGTAGATGGAAAGTATTCAGCCTGGAGCTTGGTGACCAGTGGTGTTCCACAGGGATCTGTTCTGGCACATCTGTTCTTTGTGACCTTCATAAATGACTTGGATGAGGAAGTGGAAGGGTGAATTAATCTGCTGATGGCACGAAGGTTGATGGTGTTGTGGACAGTGCAGAGGGCTGTTGTAGGTTGCAATAGGACATTGACAGGATGCAGAGCTGGGCAAAGAAGTGGCAGATGGAATTCAACCCAGAAAAGTGTGAAGAAGCTCATTTTGGAAGGTCGAATTTGAATGCAGAATACAGGGTTAATGGCAGGATTCTTGGCAGCGTGGAGGAACAGAGTGATCTTGGGGTCCACGTCCATAGATCCCTCAAAGCTGCGACCCAAGTTGATAAGGTTGTAAAGAAGGCATGTGGTGTGTTGGCTTTCATTGGCAGGGGAATGGGGTTTAAGAGCCGCGAGGTTATGTTGCGGCTCTGTAAAACCCTTGTTAAGCCACACTCAGAATATTGTATTCAGTTCTGGCCACCTCATTATATGAAGGATGTGGAAGCTTCAGAGAGGGTGCAGAGGAGGTTTACAAGGATGCTAGCTGGACTGGAGGGAAGGTCTTATGAGGAAAGTTTGAGGGATCTAGGGCTTTTTCATTGGAGCAAAGAAGGATGAGAGATGACTTAATAGAGGAATACAAGATGATGAGAGGCATAGATGGAGTGGATAGTCAGGGCCTTTTTCCCAGAATGGACATGACTATTACGAGGGGGCATAATTTTAAGGTGATTGGAGGAAGGTATGGAGGAGATGTCAGAGGTAGTTTCTTCACACAGAGAGTGGTAAGCATGTGGAATTTGCTGCCGGCAGTCGTAGTGGAGTCAAATATGTTAGATACATTTAAGTGACTCTTGGATAGGCACATGGAGGATAGTAAAATGTAGGGTGTGCAGGGTAGATTGATCTTAGTAGGATGATAGGTCAGCACAACATTGTGGGCCGAAGGGCCTGTACTGTACTGTTCTGTACTGTACTGTTCATGTTTTATGTTTTGTAATGCAGTAAAAATCATGGAATTTGAGACCCTGCTAAAGTAACTGTAGTAATCATCCCTCCACTGACTCAGTAATGTCACCCTCAAGCTTCATCAACAAGTCACTCAGTTTCCAAGAATGCACATTAAAAACGAAGGTCTCAAGCAATCTTGAGCATTACATTGTGCACATTAATTGTCTCCTTGTCACAAAACCTAAGCAACTGTTATGAGCACAATGTACATAAAGGCAAAACCTGAAGTTTCCATCTCGCATCCATATTCCATAGCAATGAGAGAGATTGCATCGCTGCTATCAGCTTCTCACATTGACATGTGAGAATACAAAGTCATAGGCTGTAATGTGGAAGGAAGGCTTTTACTTGCAGGGTCAATCACAGTGGCAGAGATAACAAGGTGTAGAGCCGGATGAACACAGCAGGACAAGCAGCATCAGAGGAGCAGGAAAGCTAACGTTTCAGGCCTGGACTCTTCATCAGAAAATTTTGCAACAGGACCTGCTTCTAGAAAGAGTGGGTGACTATCCCTTCCTAGTAGCCAGCAAGGTCAGGCCTACCCTGAATTTTAAATTCCAGCAGCTTATTTCAAGGAGAAATTGGTGTCGTCTGTGGTCGCCTACTCTCACTCACAAGATGGAATGATGCGGATGAAAGTAGAGCAGCGGATGTGGTATACATGGATTTAAGCATTTGATAAGGTTCCCCATGGTAGGTTCATGCAGAAGGGAAGGAGGCATGGGATAGAGGGAAATGTGGTAGATTGGATTCAGAATTGGCTGACCCTTAGAAGACAAAATGTGGTGGTGGGAAAATATTCAACATGGTTCTCAATTATAAGGGGTGTACCACAAGGACCTGTTCTGGGTCCTCTTGTATTTGTGATTTTTGTAAATGATTTGGATGAAGGAGTGGAAGGGTGAATTAGTAAGTTTGTCGATGATACGAAGGTGGGTCACGTTGTGGACAATGTGGAGGGCTGTTCTAGGTTACAAAGGGACATTAAGACCATAAGACCACAAGACATAGGAGTGGAAGTAAGGCCATTCGGCCCATCGAGTCTACTCTGCCATTTAAATCATGGCTAATGGGCATTTCAAATCCACTTCCCTGCACTCTCCCCAATAGGATGCAGAGCTGGGCTAAGAAGTGGCATATGGAGTTTAGCCCTGTAAAGTGTGAGGTGATTCACTTTAACATAGAACATAGAACATTACAGCACAGTTCAGGCCCTTCAGCCCTCGATGTTGTGCCGACCTGTCATACCGATCTCAAGCCCATCTAACCTACACTATTCCATGTACGTCCATATGCTTGTCCAATGACAACTTAAATGTACCTAAAGTTGGAGAATCTACTACCGTTGCAGGCAAAGCGTTCCATTCCCTTACTACTCTTTGAGTAAAGAAACCACCTCTGACATCTGTCCTATATCTTTCACCCCTCAATTTAAAGCTATGCCCCCTCATGCTCACCGTCACCATCCTAGGAAAAAGGCTCTCCCTATCCACCCTATCTAACCCTCTGATTATTTTATATGTTTCAATTAAGTCACCTCTCAACCTTCTTCTCTCTAATGAAAACAGCCTCAAGTCCCTCAGCCTTTCCTCGTAAGACCTTCCCTCCATACCAGGCAACATCCTAGTAAATCTCCTCTGCACCCTTTCCAAAGCTTCCACATCCTTCTTATAATGCAGTGACCAGAACTGTACGCAATACTCCAAGTGCGGCCGCACCAGAGTTTTGTCCAGCTACAGCATTTTGGAAGAAAAGACTTGAAAGCAGAATACAGGGTTAATGGAAAGACTCTTGGCAGTGTGGAGGAGCGAGGGATCTTGGGGTTTGTGTCCACAGTTTCCTGAAAGCTGCCATGCAGGTGGATAGAGTTTTTAAGAAGGAGTATGGTGTGTTAGCTTTCATTAATAGAGGGATTGAGTTCAAGAGCTGTGAAGTTGTGCTCCAGCTCTACAAAAGCCTGGTTCAGCCACATCTGGAGTATTGTGTCCAGTTCTGGTCGCCTCATTACAGGAAAGACGTGGAAGTGTTGGAAAAGGTGCAGAGGAGATTTACCAGGATGTTGCCTGGAATGGAGGGAAGATCTTATGAGGAAAGGTTGAGAGAGCTAGGGCTTTTCTCTTTAGAACGACAAAGGATGAGAGGTGACTTGATAGAGGTGTACAAAATGATCAGAGGTATAGATAGAGTAGGCAGCCAGAGACTCTTTCCTTGGGTGGAGGTAGCTATTATGAGGGGGCATAGTTTTAAAGTTAATGGAGGTAGATATAGGGGAGACGTCAGAGTTAGGTTCCTTACCCAGAGAGTAGTCAGGGCGTGGAATGCGTTGCCGGAGAGGATAGTGGAGTTGGCCTCATTAGGGGCATTTAAGCTAGGATAGGTAGGATGATAGTATAAGGTAGGGGTGGGGATAAGACAGACTTTAGGATTAGGGTAAAAGTTCGGCACAATATCATGGGCCAAAGGGCCTGTACTGTGCTGTACTGTTCTATGTTCTATGTTCTATGTGATCAGGCCAAGCCCCAAAACATTCCCAGCACATTGCTTTTCGCCCGAGTGAAATCTTGCCTGCACCACTTGTGATGGAGTGAGTTGTTCCCAACATCGAGGTGGGCTACACCTAACTTCCCATGCAGTCTCGCCACACATTTCACCATAGCCCACATCTCTCAGATCCCAGTAAGATTCTGCCCCATTACTGAGTCTATCTTTTAACTCCAGAAAATTCCAAAGCTTAGACTACAAGCAGCTGCTGCATGACAATTGATGGGTGAAATGTTAAAAGAGGAGATATGCAATAAGTTGGAGAAGAAAAAAAAACACAAAAAGAACTGTGGATGCCAGAAATTTGAAACAAAAACAGAACCCACTGAAATATTCAGCAGGTCTGGGGGCATCTATGCAGATAAATCTGAGTTAACAGTTTGTGTTCAATGACTCTTCTTCAGAACCAATGGTAGAGACAAAAAGGATAGTTTTTAAACAGAGGTTGAGGTGAGGGGAGAGGAGAAGGAGTAAACAATAAGAGGAGATATAGCCCAAAGAGAGAGAAAAAACGGTTGGACAGACAAAGGAATGAATAAAGACCAGCCGAGGAGAATAGATAGCTGCTGGGCTTGGAGGAGTACATACACCTTGAAAGCTCTAAGGCAATAAGGGGTTATGCTCACTTTGGTAACCCATGGTTCAGGAGTGAATATTTCATCTGTTTTATAGCAAATTTCTGGGTTTGTCATATGATTAGTTTAGATTCCCTACAGTGTGGAAACAGGCCCTTCGGCCCAACAAGTCTACACCGCTCCTTGGAGCATCCCACCCAGACCCATCCCCCTATAACCCACACACCCCTGAACACTACAGGCAATTTAGCATGGCCAATCCACCTAGCCTGCACATCTTTGGACTGTGGGAGGAAACCGGAGCACCCGGAGGAAACCCACGCAGACACGGGGAGAATGTGCAAACTCCGCACAGACAGTCGCCCAAGGCTGGAATCGAACCTGGGTCGCTGGGGCTCTGAGGCTGCAGTGCTAACAACTGAGCCACCGTGCCGCCCTAAAAAATTAATTTTAAAGATGTTTCTTTTGCATTGACTATTCATCTAATCTGTTAGGATTTTCATTTCAGTGCTGTTGAAATGGTGCCAGAAATTGAAGCTGACACAGGATCAGTATCAATATAACCTTGTAACTCGATTAGTAATGCAGAGGGCCAGCTCATTGTTCTGTAAAAAAGAGTTCAAATTCTAGCTTATTAACTTATCAAATTTACAGTCAATTAGTCAATACTTCTAAAATAGTGTGCTAGTCACATTAATAATGATGTGGAAACTACTGGTTTATTGTAAAAACCCATTTTGGGAAATATAACTTGTCACCACATGGTCTGGCCTACACCTGACTGCAGACCCACGCCAAAGTGACTGACTTTTAACTGCACATCTGAAGTGGTTTCGCAAGATAGTCAGTTATATCCAAGAACTACAGAAAAATCAAATAATAAAACAGGCAGAATCTCCCCATCTCCTGAATGGCTTCAGCATTGATGAGTCAGCTTGGAAAGTAAGGTTAAATCAGCCAAAATGAGACTCTCCCTGTTGAGAAAATATATTTTGATGGGAATCTCGTTAGCAAGAGATGAAATGCCTATTTGCGTCTGTGTGAATGCTGTAATATGTCATTACTATCTAATCTCACCTCATTGATGTGCAGGATCCTATTGTCTCACATGCTGGTTGGAATGAGATGGCAGTAATTCCTGAAGCAAAGGTCCAACAGGAACCTGGTGTCTCCAGATTACTGCTCACCCATTTGGGCCTTCACCTTGAGCAGCTGTGCCCAATATCTCAGGAGATGATCCACAAGCAGCAACTGATAGTACACCCCAAGCTTATAAAAGCTGGCATTGAGCACATACCAGCCTCGGTACACCCTCGGGGCACATCACCAATCTGCTTACAATTCTGTGCTTCAATGCTGCCTTTCAGCACACACTGGCACCATTCATTGAAAAGTTGCTGCAGACAGACATGGGCACCTAGCTACTAGATTTGACCAGGGTGTATCCCAAGTTTCCTCACTTGTTCTATTAGTGCTGCCTGATTTTGTAGCTGTTGAAATGCTCACAGTATCTCTGCCTAGACTTGCTTTGCCTTGCTTTGGAATTTACTCTTCAATTGAATCATGAAGGCTCATAGCACTTCTGTCTTGCCCCTTGCCTGTTAGTGCAGACAGAAAGTCAGGCATCTTGTCATGACTGTCAGAAATGATCAGTCAAGGAGGCAAACATGTTGATATAAAACCATAAGATATTGGAGCAGAAGTGGGCCATTTAGCCCGTTAAATCTGCTTTGCTAATTAATATGATCATGGTGATAATCTTCAACTCCACCTTCCCAACTTCCCCCATAACCCTTAATTCCCTTGACTGATTAAAAGTCTGTCTCTCTCAGCCTCTCGTGTAATTAATGACTTAGCCTCTACAGCCCTCTGCAGTAAAGAATTCTGTAGATTCACTCCCCTCTGAGAGAAGAAACTCCTCCTCATCTCCATCTTCAATGGGCAACCCCTTGTTCTAAGATTTTTTGTTGCCAGGCTCTCCAACAAAGGGAAACAATTTTTCCACATTTATCCTGTCAATCTCCCAAAGAACCTTGGATGCTTCAATGGGGTGCCTTCTCATTTTCCCAAACTCCAAGGTATACAGGTTAGACCTACTCAACTTCTCCTTATACAGTCCCTCCATAATTCAAATCAACCAAGTGAACCTTCTCTGGACTGGCTTCAGTGTCAGTGTATCTTTCCTCAGATAAGGGGTCCAAATTGATCACAATGTTCCAACTGTAGTCTGATTAATAACTTGTACAGTTTTAGCATGATCTCTCCATTTTGATCCTTGATTCCCTTTAAAGTGAAGATCAACTTTCCACTTGTCTTCTAATACCTGCTGAATGTACATGCAAGCTTTTTATGATTTTTACATGATTGCCAAATCTGTGCTGTAGCTTTCTACAGTCTTTCTCCATTTAAATAATATTCAGCTCCTCTGTTATAGTCATACAGCATGGACACAGACCCTTCAGTCCAACTAGTCCATGCTAACCATAAACCAAAACTACAGTATCATCAGCCCACCTGTGTCCTCTTAACATTCCTTATTCATGTACGTATCTAAATGTCTTTTAAATGCCGTAACTGTACCCCACATCCACCACTTCCTCTGGAAGTTTGTTAAGTGTCGTTTCCATAGGATGGGAGATTTCAAGATTAGAGGGGACATTTTTAAGGTGAGAGGGAAGAGATTGAAAAAAGATATGAGGGGCAATTTTTTTATGCAGAGAATGGTTTGTGTGCGGAATGAGCTTCCTGGACTGGTGGTTGCATGCGGACATTATCAAAATTCTTGCTGAAGGATACCCCCCCAGAATTTTGTACATTTCAATAAATTTGTTCCCATTCCTCTAAACTCCAACGGGCCTGCCTGTTCAACCTTTCCCCATTAGACAATGCCTTCATCACAGTAATCGCTTTCATGAACCTTCTCTGAACTATTTCCAATGTAAGACTATCCGTCTTTTAATAAGGAGTGCAAAATTGTATTGAGTTCTCTAAATGTGACCTCACCAATGCTAGTAGCAAGAATTCTCTACTTTTAAAGCCCATTCAGCTTGTGTTAAAGCACAACATTTCATTCAGTACAGTCACCGCTGTAACATAGAAAAATCCGATGAGGAAGATTTCAGTTTAATTGAAACAAACTCGATAAAACATCAAGCATTGCTGAGACCCATGTAAGTTCCTATCGGGATCCATTATTAATTTTAAATCTGAGTTAGATAAATTTTTGTTCAGCATAGCTATTAAGGGATATGTGCCGAAGACATATATATAGAGTTAGGCCATACTCTAGCCATGTTGAATGGTGAGACAGACTCATAGAGCCATAGAATTAGAGAGATGTACAGCATAAAAATCGACCTTTCGGTCCAACCCATCCATGATGACCAGATATCCTAAATTAATCTAGTCCTATTTGTCAGCATTTGGCCCATTTCCATTGAAATCCTTCTGATTATGTACCTGTCCAGATGCATTATAAATGTTGTAATTGTACCAACTTCCATCACTTCCTCTGGCTCTTGCACCACCCCTGTTCCTATTGTCCTATGGCAATTCAGGTCAAAATGTGCATTCATCCATTAGAGTGATAATTCTTGATTGCAATGGGCGTATAAGTTCTCCATACTCCTTGAGTGACAAAGTTGCCTGTAACACATCTTTAGTTTTACAAGTTATAGCTCCTGGACTATGTATTGACATTACTAGAAGTTGCAGGCAGCAGTGAGGAGTATTTGAGGAATGTTTTTACAACTGGCCTGTATCCAGTGGGGTCCCACAAGGATCAAATTTGAATGTTGGACAGTCAATCAGAAAGTTTACAGACAATACAAAAATTGGTGTGAGGGTAAACAGTTATGAGGATAGCTTTAGATTAAAGTATGAAATAGATGGGCTGGTGAGATCAATGGCAAATGGAATTCAGACCAGATGAATGTGAAGCGATGCACTTGTAAGATGGTGATGATCTTCAACTCCACCTTCCTTGCTTTCTCAGAAAGCACTGAGAGCTACAGTGACCATGGTGTACCTCAAAGTATCACGGCAGGTGGATAAAGTGGATAAGATGGAAAACAGAATGCATTTATTATCCAAGGCATAGAGTTTAAAAGCAAGGAGGTAATGCTGGAACTGCATCGAATGTCAGCTCGATCTCAGCTAGAGTATTGAGTTCAGTTGTAGAATCCGCATTATAAGACAGATTTGATAGCACTGGAGAGAGTGCAGAGGAGATTTACCAGGATGTTGTCTGGATTGGAGAGTTTTGGTAGTGAAGAGAGATTGGACAACAGTTTTCCTTAGAGTGGAGGAGATTGACTGAGGACATGATTGAAATGTATAAAATTATGAAGGACACACTCACAGACATTATTTCAAAAAGATCAGAAGAAGTTAAAATATGACCCTTGTTTCCCACATGGTCATCTTTAAAATTGTATACAACTATCAAGAATCAGGAGGGCAGCAGGTGGAATATCAAAGTTGGCTTTGGTAAAGGAAAGAAGTTTTGTTCCTCGGATCTGCCTCCTGTTGCTTTTACAATGGTACCTGTTCAAACATGGAGATGAACGGACATTGTGTGAGAATAAGGTCTGATATTCTATGATCCTCCATGAGATTCATTTGCCAGGTCCACCTGAAGAATGACCACTTCAAACAAGGTGCCTGTTTGCTGTTGCTTTTTATAGAATTGTTCCGGCAAGAGGAATGTTTGGACAGAAGTGGAGATGGAAAAGTGCATGTGTTATCCATTAAAAACAATTGACTGAAATATTCAATATTCACACATTTGTGTGTAATGCATCTGAGCATGTCTGTCAAAACTACAAGGAAAACAGTAGAGACCAACGTTATTAACATCTGCTCGAAATTAGGATAGATAAATTATTTTCTCAAATGGTTGATCTGAAGTTTCACCTAGAATTCTTACTACCCTCTACAGAGAGAGTAAGAACATTTCATATATAATGTCAACAGCATCTGATCATTTCATCATGTGGAAATGATGGTTCTGAATCTAGCATTATTTTGTTAATGGTATCTTCAAAAGGTGCAACATTGTAAATTTCCTTACGCTGAACCCTTTTGACTTTGAAAGCATGCCAATTATGTCACTGTCCAAATGATGTGCTCCAGTTTTTATATTGATGATGTGTGGCTGATGATCAAGCTCTGAACAATGCTGTGGAAACTTTGGGCATGCTTTACAATCAATGGCAGGCCAATCGCTTCCAATGCATGAAACTAGGTTTCTTTGCTGGTGCATATGTCACTTTTACTCTCGTCACTTATCAGCATAGTTACCATGTGCAATTTCCCTAAAACCGTCTGCTGGAAAAATTCTTAAAGGCTAGAATAAAAGTCTTTCTGGAAATATGATACTCACCTTCTGGTACAGTCCAAGTTCCATTTCTTTCAACTTCAAGATGTTTAAAAATCATGTCAGTTCAGTAAATCGAGGAAAATATGTTCCGCACGTACTTCATCCCATGTGGTTTGTTGTGTGGGACTTCATAAAATAGGCATCCACATCCAACCAAATTTTCTTTAGCCTTGTTCTACATACGGATATACAAGATATGATTCAGAACAATTTCATTCTTATTTTCATTGTATTGTGAAATAACAGTGTGATTCATCAGTGCAAAGTAACTGATTCCCTCAATCTTTTAATGGACGTTACTCAAGGTGAGATTAAAGACTTCAAGAGCAAATGGTCATGTATCTTTGCCTCACAGCAACCATATCGACATGAAAGTGAATGATGTTTTGATTTCCTGATTTATGTTTTTATGGAACTTCTTGAGGTTAACAGTATTATATAATGATATTACTGCAGATGATCCACCACCAGCACCTCCCAAACCCACCCCCCATTCCCCCTGACCTCTTGACGTAAATTAGATAGTCACAAGGAGTCAGTGATCCTTCCTCAGAGATAATGGGAACTGTAGATGCTGGAGAATCCAAGATAACAAAGTGTGGAGCTGGATGAACACAGCAGGCCAAACAGCATCTCAGGAGCACAAAAGCTGACGTTTCGGGCCTGGACCCTTCATCAGAGAGGGGGATGGGGAGAGGATTCTGAAATAAATATGGAGAGAGGGAGAGGCGGACCGAAGATAGATAGAGGAGAAGATAGGTGGAGAGGAGAGTATAGGTGGGGAGGTGGGGAGGTGGGGAGGAGATAGGTCAGTCTGGGGAGGGTGGACAGGTCATCCCAAAACCAGAACAGGTCCTCCCCTCCCCCCACTGCATTATAAAACCAGCCCAGCTCATCCCCGCCTCCCTAATCTGTTCTTCCTCTCACCTATCCCCTCCTCCCACCTCAAGCCACACCTTCATTTCCCACCTACCAACCTCATCCCGCCTCCTTGACCTGTCCGTCCTCCCTGGACTGAGCTATCCCCTCCCCACCTCCCCACCTATACTCTCCTCTCTACCTGTCTTCTTTACTCTCCATCTTCGGTCTGCCTCCCCCTCTGCTATCTTTTCCTCTTAGATGGTAGAGATCTTGGCATTGGAAAGTTCTGTTGAAAGAATTTTGTAAAGCTGCTGGAAGGTGCACTCTGCCACCATTGTGTGCCAATGTAATCGGAGTGAATGTGTAGGATAATGGATGGGATGTCAATCAAATGGGCTGCTGTATGTTATCAAGCTTCTCGAGTATTGTCAGAGTTGTATTCATGAAGGCGAGTGGAGAATACTCCAGCATATTCTTAAAGTAGGCCTTGTAGGTGATGCGCAGATCATTAACTCAGAATACAAGTTGCATATCACATAATTCCCACCCTCTGAATCGCTTTTGAGGTCATAGGAAGTTCACCCGGCTGATTTCTGGGAGGAAAGGGTTATCTTACAAGAAAAGGATACACGTTTTGCACTTTGGAGTTTTGAGGAATGAAAAATAATCTTATCTCAGAATATGATATCCTCCATGGGCCTCCCAAATTAATGCTGCCAGAGTGTTGTTTTTCTGGTGGGACAGAACCTAACTGGAGGACCCAATTTAAAGATAGAGTGTCTCGCATTTAAGGTGGAAATGAGTAGAACCTTTTTCTCTCAGAGAATCACTCCCTTCAAAAGAAACCAATGTACTCTGGGTCATTGAATGCCTCTAATGCTAAGTTACATTGATTCTTGATTGACTAGAGAATCAAAGGGTAAAGGGGATGGAGGGGAGGGTAGAGTTGAGGCCACAAGACTAGCCATGGCCCTATTAAATGCCAGATAGATTGACTCCTGTTCCTATTCCAAATATTCATTTGATCATTGCACATCTATGTAGCTGGATAAGTTAATCTTTTGGTTAAGAGCCACCCTGGGGATTTTGATAATGGGGAATTTAGTGATGTTACTTATGTGCATTAAACTGAATAAGACTGATACATACTCAATTGCAAACAGCCATTGAGAGCTAGTTTAATTTCTTTTTAACTAACAGAGAGGGCAACAGAAGAAAATATTCAGACATTATAATAAACTCAAGTGTGATGTTGCTGCTGTTGAGTGTCAAGGAAAAGTGGCTAGATTTGCTTTGTTGAAAATGGACAATGCCTGGCATTTTCTTGTATGATGCATATCCTGGCTCATTATTTGCCAAAACACGTGAACATGATTGAATTCAGTACTGTGAAGTTAAAAAGGTGTCAAATCCAGTGTAATCTTCAGTAGGCACCCCCATTCTGACCTTATGATGGAGGGAAGGTCATTAATAAAGCAACTGCAGATGGGCTTGCTGTGAAAATGCCTTGAGGAACTCCTGCAGTGATGTCCAAAGGCTAAAACAACAACTAGTACGCCCAACAACTACAATTAAGTTCCATTACACAGAGGCCCCTTACTTCAGCCAGTAGAGATCGCCTCCCTGATCACATTGACTTCATTTCAGCTCAGATTGATGTTACAGATAGTAAATAGGGCCGTCAGTCTCACTTCACCTGTTGAGTTCAGCACTTTTGTTCATATTTGGAGCAAGGCTATAATGAGCAAAGTAGTCCCAGGGCAGAAATGGCTAGCACGAGGGGTCATAGTTTTAAGCTGGTTGGAGGAAAGTATAGAGGGGATGTCAGAGGCAGGTTCTTTACGCAGAGAGTTGTGAGAGCATGGAATGCGTTGCCAGCAGCAGTTGTGGAAGCAAGGTCATTGGGGTCATTTAAGAGACTGCTGGACATGTATATGGTCACAGAAATTTGAGGGTGCTTACATGAGGATCAATGGTCGGCACAACATTGTGGGCTGAAGGGCCTGTTCTGTGCTGTACTGTTCTATGTTCTATGTTCTATGTTCTATGTTCTATGTTCTAGTCCCTGTGGAGCCCAAAATGGAATATTAGGTTACAGGTTGCAGCTGACTATGTGCTTTTGATGAAACTGTCAATATTTTTGCTGTATTGGAGCAGCTTGGTTAAGGTCGTAGCTTGTTCTAGAACATAGGTCTTCAGTACTTCATCTCCAATATTGATGAGTTCATAGTCTTTAGTGTATCAAGTTTCTTCAGGTCGTGTGATATGAATTGAATTGGATAAAAATTGGCAGGCATGATACCACAAGGCACAAGAAGAGGCTGAGTTGGATCTACCATTGAGATATTTAGATGAAATTGCCTTGCCTTCAGTCTGAGATTCCTGCCTCGTTGATTATCGAGGATGAGTTAGGTATATGGAATATTTTACTTCAGTCAGTAGTTTCATCTCCATTAAACCTCCTCCATATTATCTCAATTATCACATGGTTGACCAATCCTCTCCCAGGAGGAAGAAAACATCAGCTTTACACTTCATCTACACAGATGGGATACTGCACACTGTTGACATGCTTTTGGGAATCTGAAGGCACATTGCTCAGTTGAAGCAAATTAATCTAAAAGGGAAATTTGATTCTAATGAGATACATCTTCTGAAAAAGACTATGACCTACAAATGCAAGGAAAGGGATTTCCCAATGCTCGCCCTTGAGAAGCTCAACACCACATTCCAGTTTTCCTGAATTAAATTAATTAGCATTCACCCAAAACGAAGAAGCTGCTTTTTGGCTTCCTATACAGCTCAGTTCCACACATACCTTTGATTCTTGCTCCCCAAAACAGCAGAAAATGCTGCTCATTGTCTTTAATGAGTCTGAAGATTCAACTGGAATTCAACTCAGAGCTGAGGATTGAGATTGGAACTCCAGTCCTGACTCTGCTTGGATTTGAATTCAGCTCTTTACCCTTTAATTGATTAGTAGGAATGCTGTAAGCTATATGCATAGAGTCAAGCGATCAGTTTGTGATGACTTATACCTCTATTTACATTCATTTTTTATTTGTACTGACCAAGTCATCAACCTGTGACAGATAACATCTATGGAACAAACAATTCCAAGAGATACTAGGTGGTAACATTCAATTCTTCCTAGTAGAAGGGAATGGTGTATTGCAAGGTTTTCAACAGATCACTCAGAACTCATTGAACAAGAGTTAAGAAGTTAGAGACAGTTGGGAAATACAGGCAGTGTGTAAGAGAGGGGCACTCTTATGTTAGGAGTACTGCAGTTTAGTGTTTTGTTGGGAAAGCAGCTGAATTACACAGGTTCCTTGTGGGAGACTTAATGAAGATAATTGCTTGGCTCTGTGTTTTCAGAAACTGGGAGGAATTAGTAGGCAACTAAGTATTGGAGTTAGGACTCAAACAAAGTCCTGAGGATCTGAGAAAGTAGGAATACCACTGTCTTATTGTTGTGAGAAGCTTTTATTAACTCTTTTATTGACATGTGGGGACAGTTGCTGAAAAATCCTTGGGATCAGTCTTGATTCTATTTGCTGTTTGCTGTGTGCACTGTGGGGTGTTTGACCACAGTCCATGATCCTTATAAACTACACATTAATTCTGGGCGTAGAAATGTTATGTAAACTGTATTAACATTGAACAATAAAATTTGTTTGTTCAATTCCACTGATTCTTGAGGCTTCATTCTCTGAGTAAGCCCCCTGGATCTCATACTTTTATTTTGAAGTGGATGAAGTTACTGACTGCTCACCAAATTGTAACATAAATTTGGCAGTCTGGTCCAGGACCACAGCAAGTTAAAATTCAAAATTATATGCATTTATTAACTTGAAGTATTTAGGCAGAGGATCTATATTTGAAATGTTTTTGAAAATATAAACCATTTCTTGGCTATATTCAAACATTAATTGCTGAGGTAAAGGATTTTGAATGCTCCATGATTGTCCCGTAATTGTAATTCACCTATTCATTCTTATTTTTCTTTGGGCTTGCTGAGTTATTTTTACTTGTTGGGATACCGTTTAGGCACTTAATTATTTGAATGTCTTCATAATTCATGTTTTCTAGTTATTTTCTCGAGCTATCGGGCTCAGCATGGCTCAACAGCAGTGTTGTTTATGAAGATTAATGTGAAGAATTTATTTAATAACAGCTGGCTTTTCCTCATTTGCTTAACGATTTCTACACCTCAACAGGAGGGGATTTATTTGTCCTTTGTTACTTGAAGCAATAGTAGTCAAGGTCTAATGTGTCACATTAAAAGGTGGGCAACCTCTGGATGCAAGTATGAAGCTGCACAACCTGCGCTAGGCTCATTTATATTGGCTACTGTACCAGTGGTGGGCAAAGTATACACAGCATGTAAACTCTGAACACCCATCAGGAAGGTTTTGAATTCACAATCACTTTGCAATAGTAATTCCATAATGAAGCCTTCGGGTTGGTGTAAAATGTTGTGCCCATGGGGCTGGAGGCTGTCACAAGCTTGATTATTCTGTCAGCTAACTTCACCACTCTAAAGCCACAATCATGCCCTTTGTCTCAGAATCTGTTGATCATTGATCTTTGTCAGTTATTGCCTGAAAGAAATTAATTCCGGCTGATGTTTTATGAAATTCAGCTTAGTTCGTAATTGAACTCCATGTGTTGACCATAATTTGTTTGGATTTTTCAGACGGGCAGTGGACAAAGTAAACATGTTCACTCAATGGAAGCCTTCATGGTCAATACTAATTTTACTTTTATTTTCTAGTTTATCTCTTTTTGAAATGTTGGTGTTCAGTAAATAAGGCTGGATGTTGTTGATAGTGAAGTAAAATCAGATCGGACATCCTGTGTATTTTAATTCAGTGTTGGAAATTCAGTCATGGTTTTTGAAGTTTCTTCACAGGATTTTTAAAGCTGTTTGAAGCTTTGGACAGCTATGGATGTTTCCTCCAGCCATCAGTTTAATTGGCTCTGAATTGCAGCATCTTCAGTGGCCACTATCTTAGCTTCTCGCAGGTTACAGCTTGATAACAGTGGTGGTATTGTTGAGTTCTTACTGTTATTTTTCTCTGAGCTCTTAGGCTCTGCCTGGGAAGCAGTGACATTGTGGGAAAATGGTTACAGAACTTCCAAAATGGAGGCAAACAGTAATAAAAAGTCATTTTTACAATATAAAGTAAGTCAAGATCATTGCCATCTCTTTGTCAAAAGCATACAATCTTTCTTCCTATGTATTTTATCCTGCATTACAGTTACTGTTGGGAACCTGCAGACTACTCCAACTCAATGCTTTTCCCTAATATTCCTACTTTCCTCCCAACCAAATTCTACGTTGTGATCTTGAATCATGATGATATTTAACTATTGTGCAAATGCCATCCTTGTTGAGGTGAATATTGATTGACAATCGTTTAAGATTTGCTATCTCAAAGTTAGATGCTCATAATATTACAGTTAAGTGTGCTCTGTCCTTCTTCCAAAAGATAACCACAAACTAGGCAGACAAACACAACAGTCTTACCTTTCAGTACACATTATGTGAGAATCCTAGCAGAACAGGAACCTTCATTTGAAGGATTATGTTCTGTATTAATCCTCTCCCAATTTATCCTTTGAGCAGTACATTGCACTTACAAAGCACTCTTATTGTAGTAAAACAGACAAAGTTACTTGAGTACAGGAGTTGAAACATAATGTAAAGCTGTACAAGATGTTAGGAAGGCCACGTATGGAGCACTGTGTACAATTCTGGTTGCCCTGCTATCGAAAAGATATTACTAAACTGGAAAGGTGCAAAAAAAGATTCAAAAGGATGTTACTGAAACTAGAAGGTTTCACTTATAAGGAGAGCCTGGGTAGGCTGAGACTTTTTTTCCTGGTGTTGGAGGCTGAAGGCTGACCTCACAGAGGTTTATAATGCCATGAAGAACATTGATAAGATGAATAGCCAAGGTCTTTTCGCTAAAGTGGGAGAATCCAAAACTAGAGGGCATAGGGTCGAGGTGAGAGGGGTAAGATTTTAAAATGCCTTTTTCACACAGAGGGTAGTGCAAATATGAAACAATCTGCCAGAGGAAATGTTAGAGATGGATACAATTAAAATCTGTAAAAAAATTTGTAAATGGAAAGTAAAGTTTTAGAGGTATATGGGCCAAACACAGGAAAATGGGAGTAGATCAGTTTAGGAAACCTGGTCAGCATGGACAAGTTGGGCTGAAGGGCCTATTGCCTCTATGACTCTTTAACAAAAGTGTAGATGGAAAAGTGATGGGGCTGGAACCAACACAGAGTAGATTTAAAAGAGACGGTGTAGAATCAGCAAGTCAAAGAGTTTCTCCTTAAGAATGATCCTAGAGCTTGAAAGTAATGTAGAAAGATCTCAAAATTTGGGGGGAGAAATTTGAATGCCGTTGTCCAATGGATTGAATAGCTGGATCAAATGATGATATTTGCAATATTCCTGTGAACATCATTATTCAGAATACAAAATTAAAAGAAAGTTCCCTTCTTTTAACGATGACTGCACTTCAAATAACACTTGAATTCAAAGCACTTTGACATGGCCTGAAATTATGAAACACACAATGTAAATGAAAGGCTTTCTCTTTTTCTCCCAAGTTTATACCACTTTAGGAAGGTCATTTATACTGCATACTTGTACTCATTAAGGATTGGGCTGTGAGTTCTATTCTGGAACCAAAAACTGCCACAAGAGACTAGATTTTTATTCCCGTAGTTAAGGCTATGTGCAAACTTGAGTTCCTGAGATGAAAAGGCATTTCTATCACTGTGCTACAGTCCCCAGTGGACAGCAGCATTTATTTACACAAAGCAATGGTCACAATGGACACGAAATAACTGGGATAATTAGGTGACAGAATTGGAGCACCAAAAGATTTTAATAAACAATATCTGTAGCATAAATCTTGTAGCATTCATCGTAGGGTATTTACAATTATTTTATATTCCAAAAGGAGCAATTGTAATGTGCAGTGAACTTGGATCAGAGGTCAGGCAAAAGTAAACTCAGTTAGTTTTCACAAGTTTAGCATCTACAGCTGCCTGAAAAAGGATCAGTGTAGAAAGCTGAATCTCAATAAACTGATTAAATTGTAACAGAACAACATATACCAGACAATGGCTCCACAGGTCAGTGCAAAACAAACAGACCAAACTAATGCAAATTTTGGCCTTGTCCCATTAACGTCCCATTCCATTGTAATTAAGGGGCCCATTCAGCCTTTGTTCACTAATATCCCTGCAGTTATTGGCAAGACCAACATTTAAAACAATATAAATTGCTGCCTGTTACTATTGGATCAACATAATTGTGCTATACATTTTTTTGATGTACAGCAGCATAATTTTATTTCCCAATTCCAGAATAGTTGTAGCTTGACATCAATATTCCCACAAGATGACTGAAAAGAAGCTGACTAGACAGAACTTGTTTTGGATCTTTTCCAGATAACTGTTTACATAAGGCCAAAGCAATGTTTACCAGATATCAAATTTAATCCAAGACAAACAGAAGAGTTTGTCAGCTAAATCACAGAGTTACAGCCTAGGTGTTCTGCTTATTTGTTTTGGGCAGTGAGAAGTCTCTATTCATTGGTTTCAGGGTGAAGTGAGTTTTATTAACTTTTAGCAACTGGCAAGGGAAGACTGTCTACAAGTGGAAGTGTCATAATTTTTCTTTGACTGACATTTGGTATTGTTCATCCAAAGCAGGAATAATATTTATATAAGGACACAATTCGACCATCGGTACCAGCTTGAGAGCCTCTCACAGAAATGAAGAGTTGGCCAGTCTGAGGTAACTTGCCTCTTCCTTTCATTTGCTGGCTGGTGAAAATAGGTTCTCCATACAAGTCAATTGTTGCTTGTGAGAACAGAATTAACATATTGCTAAAGGGAGGCACAAAGGTAAAGCTTTTCGTCTTGGACTCTTCAAAACCTACAACCAAGAAATGGGGATAATAAAATGTGAGGCTGGATGAACACAGCAGGCCAAGCAGCATCTCAGGAGCACAAAAGCTGACGTTTCGGGCCTAGACCCTTCATCAGAGAGGGGGATGGGGAGAGGGAACTGGAATAAATAGGGAGAGAGGGGGAGGCGGACCGAAGATGGAGAGTAAATAAGATAGGTGGAGAGAGTATAGGTAGGGAGGGGATAGGTCAGTCCAGGGAAGACGGACAGGTCAAGGAGGTGGGATGAGGTTAGTAGGTAGATGGGGGTGTGGCTTGGGGTGGGAGGAAGGGATGGGTGAGAGGAAGAACCGGTTAGGGAGGCAGAGACAGGTTGGACTGGTTTTGGGATGCAGTGGGTGGGGGGGAAGAGCTGGGCTGGTTGTGTGGTGCAGTGGGGGGAGGGGACGAACTGGGCTGGTTTAGGGATGCAGTAGGGGAAGGGGAGATTTTGAAACTGGTGAAGTCCACATTGATACCATTAGGCTGCAGGGTTCCCAGGCGGAATATGAGTTGCTGTTCCTGCAACCTTCGGGTGGCATCATTGTGGCAGTGCAGGAGGCCCATGATGGACATGTCATCTAGAGAATGGAAGGGGGAGTGGAAATGGTTTGCGACTGGGAGGTGCAGTTGTTTGTTGCGAACTGAGCGGAGGTGTTCTGCAAAGCGGTCCCCAAGCCTCCGCTTGGTTTCCCCAATGTATAGGAAGCCGCACCGGGTACAGTGGATGCAGTATACCACATTGGCAGAAGTGCAGGTGAACCTCTGCTTAATGTGGAATGTCATCTTGGGGCCTGTGATAGGGGTGAGGGAGGAGGTGTGGGGACAAGTGTAGCATTTCCTGCGGTTGCAGGGGAAGGTGCCGGGTGTGGTGGGGTTGGAGGGCAGTGTGGAGCGAACAAGGGAGTCACGGAGAGAGTGGTCTCTCCGGAAAGCAGACAGGGGTGGGGATGGAAAAATGTCTTGGGTGGTGGGGTCGGATTGTAAATGGCGAAAGTGTCGGAGGATGATGCGTTGTATCCGGAGGTTGGTAGGGTGGTGTGTGAGAACGAGGGGGATCCTCTTAGGGCTGTTGTGGCGGGGGCGGGGTGTGAGGGATGTGTTGCGGGAAATACGGGAGACGCGGTCAAGGGCGTTCTCGATCACTGTGGGGGGAAATGGAACACCAGTTTACCCAGCAGGAGAATAGGATGCTGCTTGGCTGGACTTTGATTGTCATGGAGATGTAGCCCAATCTACGAACAATCAAACTTAATTAGCTTTTAAAGTTAGACCAGGCAGGTAGACATGGGAAAGCCAAAGGGATTGACAGCTTATTTAACTTTTTCTCAATGAAAAAAAGGTGCATATACAAACTTCTTTTGTCAACACTGTGGATTCTGTGTGTGAGGAGATGCAGCCTTTAGCACATGTTTTTGGTGTAATTCTTATCATTGTCAGGATTGCTTACTTAATGTTGGCCAATAGCTGAATAATATCTAGTACTGGACACTATGTTCTGTGTGGATCAATTGAGCACGATTGGCACGTTGCCTGCAATAAACTGAGAAAGGGATGTGTTGTTGGAAATGGCCCAAGGGTTAGTGGGATGTAAAATCTACATAACTGATATCAGACTGGCCATGAAACTCATATACCCCATGACCCATTTGTGTGGTCGGCAGAACATTAGTGTGGTTTGACAGCAGCACCCGGTTGGTGGAGAATGGAACTTGTGTGCTTACTATAAGTAAGTGAGAATTGGTTAACTTCAGCTGTTACTCAAACGTTTGAGAAATCTTCCTGTTCAGGGATAGTCAGACGTAGACTGGGCACTTCTCAGGACCATGACTCTGGGTCCTTTCATGAATCTGTATGATACACAGTGAGGGGATAATTCAGCCAGGCAAACAATTATGAATCAGGGATAGCAGGAATTGCCAATGCTGGAGAACCTGAGATAACAAGGTGGAAAGCTGGATGAACACAGCAGGCCAAGCAGCATCAGAGGAGCAGGAAAGCTGACGTTTCGGGTTGAGACCCTTCTTGACCCAAAATGTCAGCTGTCTTGCTCCTCTGATGCTGCTTGGCCTGTTGTGTTCATCCAGCTCTACACCTAATTATGAATCAGGATATTTTTGAGATGGGTTTTGGAGGTTACTGGTCATTCCATAGTGGTCATGCTTCCAATAGCGACTAACAAAGGTGTTGATAAGAGCCGGTCCTCAAGGGGATTCCATAGCAACACCGTCTACATGGCTGTACGTGAAAGAGTGATTAAGTACACATGACTTCAATTGCTTCCACAAGTTGTGCATGGATGAAGAGGCTGGTATGTTAAAAGAACACAGGGACATGGTATTGTTGTCAAAATGTAACACCTGTATTCCTGAACAAACATTTATATGACAGGAGGAACCAGTCTTCTTATGTTATAATGTTGTATTAAACACAGGAATGGTATTTTCCAGTAATAGGATGCTGTCATCGAACTACAAAGATGCTCTGCCTTCTTCACAAATGACAAATGTGGTATATGAGTTTCAGTGCTGCTGTGATGCCAAGCATACGGGCTGAACATCTCAATGACATTTGGACCACGTCCTTTGACTGTTCTGCATTAGGCTGTATGGTGAAATTCAGATCATACTATCTAGCACTAGACACAATTCTGTCATTGGACATCATTTGAACATTAAATAATCTAGGCTAAGTATTACAACAAAATCCAATTGATGATTATGAGTCAGACTTAAAGTACATTTCATGTGTTCTAGAAGCTTTATACTTCTACCTCCAGGATCTTGTTCTATGCAGGGAGAAAGGAGTTTGTTCCTATGTTGCATTTTTTTCACTGAAAAAGAGTTATGGAGACTGCCAAACCTTCCTGCATTTGCCTTGGCAACACCCTGACTAACAAGAGTCAATGTGCCAGTTCTCAAATTAACCAATTACTTAAAATTGACAGTTAACATATCCAGTTGCATCTTCATTCAAACTATGGTTCTACAAGCTCCAACTCTGTGCCTCTTACTAGCAAAGTTTAAGTAAATTATTACAATCGTTTAAGCAATGAACATTGATGCCCACCATTCAAGGCAGCCACATTATAGGTTGTTGGGACAGAAAATGAAAATATTGACAAAGAAGTGGACCTAAAAGGGATTCCTTGATGACATCATCTATTGATTCTACTGCGTTACTTTCCCTTTTACTACTCATTTAGTAAAGTCACATCATCCACCACTGGCCTAATGCTGAACAGTTAGAATTCAATACCATAATTTAATTTTGGTATTTTTCTAAAGAAGAGCCCAGGCGCAAAATGCCAGCTTTCCTGCTCCTCTGATGCTGCTTGGCCTGCTGTGTTCATCCAGCACCACACTTCGTTATCTCAGATTCTCCAGCATCTCCTGTTATCACAATAATTTAATTGCTGCTTTTACACCTTTATTTCCAGAGCTGCCTGATATCACCTGCATCTAGTATTTTGGACAATGGGTGTAGTTAAACTTGAAAAAGCCATAAAGAGACAAGCAAAAAAAATACAAACCAATTCAAACAATCACATTTTTTCCCTTGAATTTCTATGAGCCAATTTTAACAATTGCGTGAACCTTCCTCAGAAGGAAGGGTCCTGATAAAGGGTCGCTGGACCCAGAATGTAGCTCTGATTTCTCTTCATGGGTGCAGCAGGCCTGCTGAGCTCTTCCAGCAATTTTTGTTTTTATCTCTGATTTGCAGCATCCACAGTTCTTTCAGCTTTTTATGAAATAGCTGAATTTGAGTCCAGATGCGTTAATTTTACTGTATCCACTTAATGTAATTAATAGTCACAATCTCAGCAATGATAGCATTTTAATTACTCACTTCAAGCTCTGAAAGTGGCGAGAAGGGATACAGTGATTTTAAGACTCAGGATATCGCACAGACTCTGAGGATAACAGAATCCAGTCAATGGAATGTATTGCTCAAACATCAACTCATTCCACGTGCATATTCTGCTTTGTTTCAAATTTGTGTGAACCCTTTCTACATCAGGGAGAACAAGAAGGCAGAGATAACAAAGTGTGGAGCTGGATGAGCACGGCAGATTAAGCAGCATCAGATGGGCAGGAAAGCTGACGTTTCGGGCCTGGACCCTTCATCAGAAAAAAGAAAGCCCTTTTCTGATGAAAGGTCTAGGCCTGAAACGTCACCTTTTGTGCTCCTAAGATGATGCTTGGCCTGCTGTGTTCATTCAGCTCCACACTTTGTTATCGCGGATTCTCCAACATCTGCAGTTCCCATTATCTCTGAGAACAAGAAGACAGTTCATTTACAATGAATTTTAAAGGAGCTAAGTAGAAATATGGTGTTTCCATTTCTCAAACAAGAAACCTCTTTAAAAGTTATCAGTTTTATAGCAAATCACAGTCAGTTTTGTCGTATAACCATTGCTGAAGCTGTTCCACTATTATTTAATGATTGAACAAAAACTTTTCTTTTACTATATTGTTGTGTGCTGCATGCAAACTGAAACCAAAGGTGAAAGGATAAGATGCCACCTCATCATGGCACTGAGCCTTTGTTTTACAGGCCGATAAAGTTCATTGTGTAAAAGGTAAAACGGTACCTTTTTAGCCCGCCTCTCCCTCTTTCCCTATATATTTCAGAATCCTCTCCCCATCCCCCTTATCTGATGAAAGGTCTAGGCCTGAAACGTCAGTTTTTGTGCTCCTGAGATGTTGGTTGGCCTGCTGTGTTCATCCAGCTCCACACTTTGTTACCTTGGATTCTCCAGCATCTGCAGTTCCCATTATCTCTGAACACAGCTGTACAGCCTTTGCTCCGTAAAAACCCATGTATCTATAGATGTGCCTGAGCATTTAAAACAATATTGATCTTGCACCCAAGCACGAAATACGATCTTTGATGTCCTGAATTATAAGTGTAGTTTTTCTGATCAGTTATGCTCACGTATAAACCTGTTAATGCTCATATAAAAGACAAAGGAATGTAGCATGATTTTAGTAAAGTATTCATATGTGATCTTCACCTATTGCTAGTTCTTCATTCTGATTACATTAAAAAGTATTTTCATGCAAAATGATTATTAAAAGCGAAACTATGCTCTTTCAAATATCTGGATAAAATGTAAAGACAATGGGCCAAATTGAAGCTCTATTAAAATGTCAAGTAGTTTACATAGCTTTAGTTTAAAACATATCCCCCGAATTCCATATTTGCAACTCTTTTTCAGAAACTGCTTAAGATTCTTGAATAAATATCTATGTTCCAAATTTGATCAGAGACAGGCCAGAATATGGAATAATTCAGTGGCTAAAAATTAAGTGTAATTTGTTTCGTTCCGGACAGGATACTCATTATGCTGCCGGTACACATAACCTTTTCTGCAATACAAAAGGAGCAACTAGAAAATTGGAAAAACTTTAAAGGTCAACAGAAGGTCACAAAAATGGCTATAAAGAAAAGTAAAGTACACTATAAGACTTAGCTAGCTCAGAACATAAAGACATTTAGCAAAAGTCTCTACAAATATATAAAACAAAAATTAGTAGCTCAGGTAAACATTGGTCCTTCAGAGGATGAAAAGGGGGATTTAATCATGGGAAATGAGGAAATAACCAAAGCATTAAACAGGTATTTTGTGTTGATCTTCACAGTCGGGGACACAAACAATTTGCCAATAATTGTTGACAAAGAGACTAAGGTAGATGAGGACCTAGACATAATCGTTAACACGAAAGCGGTAGCATTGGGCAAGCTAATGGAGCTAAAGGTAGACAAGTCTCCTGGCCCTGATGGATTACATCCCTGGGTACTGAAAGAGATGGCAGGAGTAATAGTAAATGCATTTGTGGTAATTTTACAAAACTTGTTGGACTCTGGGCAGTTCCAGCAGATTAGAAAACAGCCAATGTGCCACCACTGCTCAAAAAACCGAGGTGGACAAAAGATGGGGAATTATAGGCTGGTTAGCTTAACTTCTGTAGGGGGGAAAATGCTTTAACATATCATCAAGGAAGAAATAGAAATAGAATTCTATGAAGAATTGGGAGCGTGTTAGACAATGGGGACCCAGTAGATGTGGTGTATATGGATTTCCAAAAGCCATTCAACAAAGTGCTATACAAAAGGTTGCTGCATAAGATAAAGATATACAGCATTAGGGGCAATGTATTAGCATGGATCGAGGATTGGTTAACCAACAGAAAGCAAAGAGTGGGGACAAATGAGTGCTTAATAAAAACCAAAAGAACTACAGATGCTGCAAAACAAAGTTGCTGGAAAAACTCAGCGGGTATGGCAGCACCTGTGAAGGAAAAAGCAAAGTTAATGTATCAGGTCTGGTGACCATTCCTCAGCGTGTGTATAAATGAGTGCTTTTCTGGTTAGCGGACAGTGACCAGTGGTGTGTTCTGAGAGATCTGTGCTGGGACTGCAATTGTTTATAATTTACAAAGATGAATTAGAGTTTGGGACCATGAGTAGTGTGTCGAAGTTTGCAGATGACACTAAGGTAAGTGGTAGAGCAAAGTTTGCAGAGGGTTCCGAAAGTTTGCAGAAATACTTTAAGCAAGTGGGAAAGGCCTGGCAGATGAAATTCAACGTTGATGAAAGTGAATTCATTCATTTTGGTAGGAATAACAGTAAAAGGGACTATAACTTGAATAGTAAACAAATTGGCTGCGTGCTCCTGTGCAGAAGCACTTGGGGGCTCCGTGTGTGTCTATCGCAAAATATTGGCTTGCCGATGTAGCAGATAAGTAAGAAGGCAAATGGAATTTTGTCCTTCTTTGCTAGACGGATTGAGTTTAAAAGCAGGGAAGTTATGTTATAGCTGTATAGGGTCCCGGTGAGGCCACACCTGAAGTACTGTGTACAGTTTTGGCCTCCTTACTTGAGAAAGGAAATACTGGCACAGGCCGGGGTGCAGAGGAGGTTCACTAGGTTGATTCCAGAGTTGAGAGGGTTGGCTTACAAGGAGAGGCTGAAGAGACTGGGATTATATTCATTGGAATTTAGAAGAATGAGCTGGGGATCTTATAGAAACATATAAAATTATGAAATTAATTGATAAGATAGAAGCAGGGAGGTTGTTTCCCCTGGCAGATGAAACTAGAACAAGAGGGCATAGCGTCTAAATACGGGGGACCAGATTTAGGACGGAATTAAGGAGGAACTTCTTCACCCAAACGGGTGCGAAGCTGTGGAATTCCCTGCCAGTGAAGTAGTTGAGGCTTCTTCATTGAATGCTTTTAAAGCTGAGATAGACAATATTTTTGAATATTAAAGGAATTAAGGGTTATGGTGAGAGGGTGGGTAAGTGGAACTCATGCCAAGAAAAGTTCCACTTTATGATCTTATGGAGTTGGTAGAACATGCTCGGAAGGCCAAATGGCCTACTCCTGCTGGTGTTCCTTATGTTCTATGCTCTCAATGATATTTGCATATAAAAATACTTTCTGAGAATTTTTGTGAGGTGTAGTCAGTTTGAGACTCCTGAAAGAGAAAAAAATGTACTAGAAATTTCTAAGAAGCTGTTAATAATGTAGGGTCCCACAGTGATTCACTAAACTCATCCTCGCCTGAATGAATGACAATGAGGCAGCAACATCTTTTACATATGCCCTGTGTTTTGTTGACAGTAACTTCGTTTGTACTAATGAATTGTACTCAGCACATAACTTCTAATGAACACAAGGGGAAAAATAGCTTGTTTTAAATAGCTTTATTTGTGATGATTTAGTGCAAAAAAAACACATTAATGATTACATCTCCATTACTACATGGCATTCCTAATCCAGAACAGTCCACTTTACACAATTTGTTAAACATTTGGCATCACTTCATTGTGATATCATTAAAACAACCATTCAGGATAGTGGGAAACTATGCAGAAGTTTTATTTGAACAGGCCCCATTTTTGTTACTGAGTTTGTTTTCTTATAAGATTTCAATTATTGGAAATTCTTACCATACATTAGAATTGCTTTTCTCCAGCCAAATTTTATAAAATATTATAACATTTTGATTTTTATTTTGATTAGAATTATAAACCTGATAACATAACGTATCTTATCGCTAAAAGTTATTATGATGACGGGCCAAGGCCCCAAAGATTGAGGTCATTTTTAGCCTTTAATTGCAATATGTGTTTTTTTTTAAAAGAGGACTGCAGAGATCATTACTGCAGGTGTAAAAGGCTTCTGTGTGGGACTGATCGCATATAACACCTAAAAGTATCAAAGGAACTTCAAACAGACTGGATTGTGATGAATTTTGACTACAAAGGTAGTAAAGGGCTGATGTCCCCTGGCTCATTAGCGAGTCAGCCTGCAAGTTATGTCCCAAACTGCAAACTTTGTGCCTTTCACTTTGAAGAACACATTAAAAAAAGTGGTTAAGCAACTAGTTTCAACTCTACTGAAGTGGACTAGTGGGACTGTTCACTCTTACATGTGTCACCCTGCATGTGAGTATTTAGGTAAACTGGTTTTAAAAAGTCGAGACAAAGGAAACCCAATCAACCCACAAAGAAAAGTATTGCAAATAGTATGCAGAACTGGGGATTGTGAAACTATTTATTTAGTTAACATGAGATTTCACTGCAGCAGCACGAACCTTCAACTTATCTCTTTGTGAGCAATTACGATTAGCCCACATAGCTTTTTTGTTTAACTTTTATTGTGTTGGGCTCCCCTCTTTTTCTAGACTGTGTTCATGTGTGTTGTCTTACTAATTCTTCTCATATTTAGTAATTAATAAACTTATGTTTTCAGTGTTAATTCAAGAAAGCCGGGGAAATTGGCTCCTTTTAAGTCCGTTTGGGTCTGGGAGAAAAATATTTACAAGGGAAGGGATCCTTCCTAAATTAACTTTGTTGCAACCAGCTGAGAGATAGATGAATAGGGAAGAGGATACAGTTCATCTCTCCGCAGCAGGGAGCTTGACAGTTCGGGGTATGCCATTTGGAATCTAACAAATTGGGGAACCTCGCACAAGTCTGGTCGTAACAAAATAAATATGCAAAAGAATGCCAGCTGGATCTGAGACATCAAAAACAAGAAGAGCACAATTTGTTTCCAAGCAGGGATAATGTACTAATGCAATATGTTTTCAATTTTGTCTAATTGCAAGTATCTATGCAGAGCAATAGATTCTTTTTAAAATAAGGTTTCCCATTTTTAGTATTATTCAAAACCCTACAGGGTGATGATTCTGCTTTGTTTGCATTTGGTAATTCAGTAGAAATAGTTTTCAAAGTTTCTCTAGGTTAAAAAAGTCCCTTTTTTGTTCCATTTTCCATTCAATCTCACTTGTGTATCACAGATTGTTACATCTGCCACAAACTACAATAATCGGACAATGATGTAGAGTATGAAATAGAAGGGAATTTGTTATAGTTTTGCAGCTAAAAATGGATTCATCTCCAAAACAACATTTCTAAGCACAGTGTTTTGGTCACTAATAATCCATTTAAAATGTAAGTAACTTTAAAAATTAATGCAAAATCATTTGTTGGCTTCATTAGTATCAAATAGCCCATTTCATAGTTAATTATCCCTTGATAATCAGAAGCTTGTAAACCATGCCTGCTTGTACACTTGCATCAAAAAATAAGGATCAGTTTTTGGAGACTCCTTGAAAACCTCCAAACAGATGCAATTAGAGATTGGTTTGATCTGGGGATAAGGCCAGTTTTGTGGTTGGGGTCCAAGGGCATTTTTAAAAATAATTATTAACAGTACAAAAAGTTGTGGAAACTCAATTAATGCTGAATGTAACTTCTTAAATTCCATGATTTTAAAAGTGTTCGGCCAATTTCAGGAAAATTGCACTGAATAAGTAAAATGTAGCCTAGTAGAAAATCCAAGCCCCTATTGTATTTCAAGTTCATTTGAACATTTTATGCTTATGCACCTTAAATATTCACTGTAATAGCCCTTTTTCAGAGTCTACTGATAGGATATTCTGTTTTTTTCCCATTATTATAAGTGTAACAAAGGTAAAATGGTCAGCCTTCAATGCTAGAATTTTCAAAACTCACAATATAACAGCTGCAATAATAACTCAACCAATGTGTTATGCTCACCTTTTTCCAAATTGTTTTCCAAGCATCACAAATTATACCTAGCATGCCAGCTGGGCATACTTAGGTTGTAGCTGTCATGTGACAATTATACATGAATAGCTCATTGTAAGAGCCACATTTGCAGGACAATTTACATTTCTGAGCCTCCAAAACAACTCTGAAGGGCAAACACTCACGCGATTGAAACCCCATTATCTGTTTGCACATCAATCTCCAGCACTGCTGAGGCTGTAAAGTGTGCTATTGACAGACCACATGGCAGAAACTTGCCAATTTCTTCCCCCAAACCCACAAACCATGTGCTAGAAGAACAAGAGCTGTAAGCTCATGGGAGCATTAATACTTGCTAGTCTTCCTTCACTTCCCCACCTAAGTAATAAAAAATTATGACTCTTCATACAGAGCTAAGAACATTTTTGGGATCATCTTTACCACATAGAGATCATGAAGACCTGCAATCAATCTTCAAGGATAACAGAAATAAGCAATTCATGCCAGCCTTTCCAGCAACCACCAAGCAAATAAATTTTTAAACACTTTTAAAAATCATTAGATTACTTAACATAGCCATGGCCAGGCAGAAAATGTAGCGGTCTTGTTTTTGCATAACAAAGTAGCAAAATGGAAAGTAGTGCTCCATCAAAAGTAACTATTCACAGACAGCACTCTCAAAGAGGAACTAACCATCTCATCATGAAAGCATGATTAATTTAGAAGAAGGGTTGGCACAAATATTAAAGAGAATTGTTGCTGGATGCCTAATAGGCTATGAAAATGTTGATTGTGGAATGGAATGAAGGTTGAATAATTTGGACTAATAATGAATTTTCCACGCAATTGCTTGCCAATAATCGGGAAGCATTTTGCCATTTCCGTTTTTGAAACAGTTACTGGTGATTATTTCTTTCAGGAGGTTAAATAAATTAATGAGACTGTTTGATGCTTTAAATAATAGTTGCAAGGAAGATTGTTCTTCCTTTTATATATTTGAGGGCTCTCATATTTGTATTTGGAGGAAATAGAGCCATGAATTTATCGATAAGTCAAATGTGAAAAAACCTTTGACAGCAAGTAAATAATTGAGAAAAGCCTACACACCAGAACATTAAACTGGCAACAATAATGAAAGACAATATTCACATTCTTGATCACGTAAGATTGGAGCAGCGCATTTTAAATTGTAAATGGTAAACTCAATGCCAAGATTAAAGAATCCAACAAAAAAGAGAATTATATCAGCTTAGGTTTCTTCTTGAGTGCATCTGCTTTCCTAGAAATTGCGCAGAGGAAGCTAACCGTGGTGATTTGGTGAGAGGCTTTCCATTGGAATTCCCAATCAGCATACCTACAAGTTACCTTGGCATTTATAAGTAACTGAGGCTCAATTCTAAATTCACAGCGGGAATATACCATAATAAAAGAAGCAATTTATAGTAACCAAAATGACATAGACAAATCAAAAGCCATTTCTTAGTGATTTGCAGTCCAAATTTGATCAGGAAAGACTTTTTAATCTATAACTAAAATTTGTGCTAGTGATATTATATCATGGCTTTCCTTGTATGTCCTGGCTCCATGCTATGCCCTGTCATGTATGTCAGATACCTTGAGGAAGAAAAGGCCATCAAATCCATCTCATTCTTGATGATCTATCAATATGATTGGATTGCCAAACATTAAAACTTAGTTGCCGCTTTTTCAGTTTACCTGTCTCGATTGTAATTCTGCTTGACACCTTTGCCTGAAAAACATCTTCTTCTCGTTTAAATTTAAAGTTTTTTCATTTTAAATAACTACGTGAGTCAGATCCTCGTTGCATCTAAACACTTTCCCATTAGATCCAAACCTCAAAACATGAAGTCCATCTTCAATGCTGAAAGGTGTCCCTGACTGAGACTTTTAAACAAAAAATTCTGGAGATCACAGTGGGTCAGGCAGAATTATGGTGAGAAGGCAAGGAACTTTTTGAGTCGAGATGACTTCATCAGAGCCACGTCGCTTTTTGATCCTTCAATGTTGGCTCTGATGAAGAATCATCTAGACTCAAAACGTTAGCTTATTATCTCCCCGTGGGTGCTGCCTACCCACTGTAATCTCCAACATTTCTTGTTTTCAGTACAGATTCCAGTATCTGCAGTTATTTGCACCTACATTTGAGTTTCAGGTTGGGTTAAGTTGTTATGCTTTGATGTGTTCAACTAATTACATGGTGTTGTTTGTCTCATAAGGCTCAAATATGAAGAAAGGACAAACTATTACAGAACGACAGGTGCTTATTGAATCCAAACCCAGCAAGGAAACTAGATCCTTGATGACCTCAATAAGCTGTTAATGGGAAAGCAAGGAACTGCTAACACACTCACATGTGAGATGGGCTTTGGAGAAACAGGTATTTGAAACATTTTGTAGGTTTGTTTATTAAAGGTGATAGCTGGAAGAGTGAGAATAGGAAGAACCCACAATTAATATTGCCTCACTCTTTTATAATCCAGAAACAGTTGGAGCATTAAGTGATGTGAACCTGAACATCTGAATGGGAAGGAAAAGTGCTGTAAGTGGTCATGAACTGACCAGTTAATGGCCTTACTTGGGGCAAATCTATGTTGATCAGTCTAGGCTGCAATAAAGTGCAATAAAACAGTGAAGAGGTTGAGGTGTGTGGAGACAGGTGGCAAGGCAATCTGAGGAATTTTACAGCCACACGCCTCCACCACTAGCCCCAGCCCCACACCTTCACCACTGTCCACAGGCTCATTTTTCATCTACTACCCCCAGCCCTATTCCTCATCCACTACCCCGAGCCCTATCCCTTGTCTATGATCCACAGCCACAAACCTCCACCACTACCCCAGCCCCATCCTTCCTCCACTACCTCCAGCCACACAACTCTACCACTACCTCCAGCCCTATGCCTCACCACTACCCCAAGCTCTATCCCTTGTCTACTGCCCACAGCCCCAAATCTCCACCACCACTACCAGTCCTACTAATCCTCCACAATCCCTAACCCCACCATTCCTCCACTATCCCAGCTCTATGCCTCAAATATTCTTGCAGTTGAATGTAATGTTCACGCCCAAGTTTCTATTGTTTCTCATAGGCCTTCTGCCTAAATACATCCCACACATGTCTCTATATTAAATTCATACTGACACTTGGCTGCCAATTCTACTGAGCTATGTTTGTGTCATCTTCACTCTTTACCACTCCTCCAAGTTTGGCATTGTCATCAGGTTTTGAAGTTCTACTCTATATTCCAAGATCCATGTTATTGAAATAAGGCAAAAATGGCAGTGATTCTTACAATGACCCTTGGAGAACACATCTATATTTGATTGTGCAGTTTGAAAAATAACCACTTAACATGACTGACTGATTTTATTCCATGAAGTTAATTTTGTTATCCAATATCTGATAGTCTCTCATTTCATGAGCCTCAGTTTTGTTAACTAATCTTTTATGCGACACTGTCAAATATGCTGTTAAAATGCATGCATACAACATCCATTACATTTGTATGACTATTCATCTTGGTTACGGCATATAAAATTCAATCAGATCACTAACTAATCCTAGATAATGGGAACTGCAGATGCTGGAGATTCCAAGATAATAAAATGTGAGGCTGGATGAACACAGCAGGCCAAGCAGCATCTCAGGAGCACAAAAGCTGACGTTTCGGGCCTAGACCCTTCATCAGAGAGGATGATGAAGGGTCTAGGCCCGAAACGTCAGCTTTTGTGCTCCTGAGATGCTGCTTGGCCTGCTGTGTTCATCCAGCCTCACATTTTATTATCACTAACTAATCCTAATCTGATTTTGTGTGATCATCATAATGGGTTGCAATTTACATTTCTAGGTATTAACCTTTTATACAGACACTTTCAGATCTATGGACATAATCTACTACAAGCTTATTTCCCTGTTAGTGTTATACATTTAAGTACCTAATTATATTTACCACTGCCCCATCTTCCCTCAAGTCTCTGGCTTTACAAAATCGAGAGATCTGGATGCTTTATTAATACCTCAAAATGCCTTCTCTTCAGACTTAGAGGGCAACAGATTTCTCAGTTTTTGATTAGATTTGTGATAGTCTGAGACCTGCAGATCCCTTTCTAACTTGGATTTCGTCTCTGAGAACTTCTTTTCTGATGAGCTAGGCAATGCTTCTTTACAGGATCCTGAATCTCTGAAAGAGGCAACTTTTTAGTTGTAGGATCTTGAGCCTTTGGACGCGTATAACCCCTTCTAGGAGTGCTAGTTTCCACGTTTGTACACCAGCTTCAATCTGTGTCAGCATACTTCCATTCTCAATCAGCCTATAGCTCTATCCTCAAATGTGTAGGCTCTTTACTTCAATTTGTCGATTGGGTTTGACAACATCAGTTACTCTCAATGATTGTATTATTATGAAACAGGCATGTTCCACTCTTCAGTTGTACTCTTCAGGGACTGCTTCTTGCTTGGCATGATCTCTGTCACAGTTACTAATGTTTCTTTCTGCAAAGATGAGGAATCGAAATATGTTGCTTGAACTTATCTCTTTGAGTCACCTCAGCAATTAACATCAGTCTTAAATCCAATATAGCTACTTATTCAACAAGCTTCCCTGCACTCCGCTGTGATCAGTTATGCATTCGTCAGGAAGCAGAGGAAAGCATTTCCATCAAACCAGCATGGTCTCAAGACCTAATCTCATTGACAACATGAAATATATACTATCATAGTTATTTCATTGATTTCTGTTTTCTGTCTAGGCTCTGCATGAGTCCAGGGGGTCCCAGGAAATCTGCTGCCAGTTATTCCTTGACCAGTTGTCTCTTGCCTTTAAATAGTTTAACTACGTTGAAGAAGATTGACGGCAGGACATGTCTTCTGATTGAAAAGTGGGAATTTTTGATTTTGAAGAATTTATAGGTTTCCTACATCTATGTTGGAGACTGGTTTGTGGATGTACTTGCATTATTATCAGTTGTTTTTTTATTAACAATATTTTCTTGACCACAGCTCATTATCTGAAAATATAGTGAATTTGAAAATCTGAAATTTGAGAAGCCCATTGACATAAATAACAGATTGCCAAAAAGCTATTTCAGGGTCATTCATTTCTCTGTGAACACTATAGATCTTCCAGCTATTATAGACTATTCCATCTCAGTAATCTCTTTGTGTCAGTAACAATTTGATTTATTGCTTTTTTGTAACTGTGCTCCACTTCAGCACATTTTCTGTGAATGATAAAAGATTTTGTGAGAGATAAAACATTTACATTTAATAGCTGGCCTACAGCTAGCATCTTCATCCAAGCAGTTGCAAAATAACCCCAAACCTACTGGATACTAAAGGACTCATCCTGCAGTGGTTTGAACAGAGGAGCCAGTTAAAAAGCCAGAGGAGTTTGAGACTTAATTTTCTAGTTTTCCATCTCTGCTAAGTGTGTGACTTATATAATTGTAACATAAAGCATTTTTGGTTGTGCCAAATAGTTAGGGAACTAGCTTTTCTGAAATTTGAATTATTAGTTGTCTATTAGGTAATCATGTTGATTTTAACTGTTCATATATATTACATATACCATGCCTTGTGCCTCAAGTTTCAGAAAAGTTTCACTTTCCCCACTTGTAATGTTGTAATATTTAGATATAAACACAAAAGCTGTTTTGATGAGTAATGCATACTCCTTCCAATACTTTGAGCCAACATCATGAAAAACAGCCCCAAACAGCCAGAAGTGTGGACTGAGGCAAAGCAATAGGGTCAAGGCTACTGACCCGAAAGTAGGACCATTACAGAGGTTCGCCCAATGTAGAGATCACATCTCAGGGATGATGTAGGAGGAGAGCCTCAAAGGAGCTGCTGTTGTGAGGCAGGAAATGGATGAAAGTCTTCTGCTGCTGAGAAGAGGCATCAATCAAGAGGCAGGTGAGCACTAACTACAGTCATGTCCAACTGGTTGCAGACAGAGTGATTCATCAGAATATACAGACATTGCCGCCACCCATTCACCTTTTAATGAAGGAGCACACTCCACCAAGCTAAGGCTGTAAAAATTTCACAAGGCACCGACCTGGTGATAACAGCATCTTGGCACCATCAGATGCTCAGGAAATTTTGTAGATACTTATACTGTGTCAAGGATAATCTAACCGATTGCATTGATAGACACTGCATGTAGAACATTTGTCCTTCAACTCACAGTGACTAATCAAGATGGATTTTTACAGATCTGTCCTGCCATTGAGGTCCATGTCCTATTCCCCATGTTGTTTGTTGCCTGGATAGTTTTTGATTTGTGTTGGTGAAAGAGTGACATGTAAGCCTCAATATGTCTATTTCCCAAGATTTCTTATTTTCAAATATGTAAACTTCATTCCCTTTGACTGCCTACCTGAACAGTTTGCTGTGTTCTACTCTCTCCTCTGGTCATATACATTTTGTCGTGTTGTTTCCTCACTCCCACAGTCTGCACATGCCCGCTCAGCCCACTCTGTGAATTGCTCAGGCACAACCCATCCTGCTACAAGGGTTTTCTCAACAACTTAATTCCTCCCCACTCCCAGGTTCATACAGCAGCCCCCATTACCCCATGAACAACAAATTAACTGCTGAGCCACTGAGATGCCAGTTTTGCAAGAGGACTGGCAGGGAAGTGCAAATCAACCAGCAACTTATAAGGCTTGGTTCTTTTGGCTAGGTTTCAGATGTACTAAGAGAGCAAGTTGTAGCCTAATTGGGTCTGTGAACTAAGTGCCTGTCCCTGCACAGAGTGTCCCTGCTGCAGCCATTCAATGCTAGTTGCTGGTACATCCTGCAAGGCTATTCTGCACTGTCAGAGTGAACTGCCAATGCTTTAGAAAATTATCAGGTGGTTTGCAATGAGTTGGCAGACATCAGACACCAAATTCGAGGTGCATGCATCTGGTGTTCGTTGATGGTGTCCTGGGCTGCAATTTGGCAGCAGGCAACATGGATTCCATTCAGAGCAAGAAGCCAGTTGAACTCTGGCAGATCAGCGCTCTGGCTTCCTTGTTGAGATTGGTAAATGAAAGACTGAATATTAATGAACTGAGTTGTGATAGTATCAAGGCCTTTAACAAGTTAAACCCTGTCACTGATCTTGCCACTGATTAATGATAAGCTCACCATGTCACTCGTCAAAAGCATAAAAGATGGAGTGAGATGATTTTGGCAATCAGATGGGCTTTGCCAGAGTTCTGAACTGATTACTCCTCACATCCTGCCAAACGTAGCCCACATCATCAGATCCTGAGAAGATTTGCTGTTTGGAAATGATCTTCACTACCCATGGTCAGCCATGTGCATTAATAGCAGTATGCATCATTCCCATACAGCTAATTTTCAACAAAAGCCAAGAGTAAATACTTTGCCAACAGCTTGTCACAGATATGCTTGAGAGATGAATATATCACCAATTCCTATGATCTTGGGATATAATTGCAAGTTCTACAGGCGTTAAGTGTAATTGAGTGGTAATTATGCATAGTTGCCACCCAACCATTAGAAAGTCATTAGCAACTTTTTATAGTCATTTCTTTCCAGCAGTAAACCGAGACTGCAAATCAAAATATTTAATGCAGCCTTTTTTAGAAGGATAGAATTTTGTGCAGGTTAGGAAAATGTTTGCTGGTTCTGGTGAACAATATTTATCCATTTCAAGCTCTCCATTTCTTTGTACATTAGCATCAGACATTTCCTCAGGGCTCTCCCAGTCAGCCGACAAGAAGATATCTGCAAAAACTCTGAATAATTCTCTTCATGGAAACAAGGGATCGGGAATAACGACAGCACTGAAGAGGCTGCTTGGTCCATCAGTGGCCCTGGGCAGCATAAACATAAGAAGGATGTTCCCAATGGCCAGACAGTCCAGAACCAGAGGTGACAGCTTAAAGAATTGGGGCAGGCCAAATAGGACTGTAATGAGGAGAAGTTCATTTTACAATGGCTATCCCATCTAACCTGCATATCCCTGGGCACTATGGCCAGTTGAGCATGGCTGATCCACCTATCCTGCACATCTTTGGGCTGTGGGAGGAAACCGGAGCACCTGGAGGAAACCCTTGCAGTTATGGTGAGAATGTGCAAACTCCACACAAACAGTTGCCCGAGGATGGAATTGAACCTCAGTCCCTGACACAGTGAGATAGCAGTGCTAAGCACTGAGCCAGAGAGCAGAGCTTTCAGACATCTCTCCTGAATAGTCTGGCTCTAATATACCTTCTCATTCTAGAATCCGCAACCAGTAGAAATAGTTTATCTTTATCTCTTGGTAACACCTTGAAGATTTCAATCAGATCTCTCCTTAACCTTCTAAATTCTGTAAAAATCAGACCTAATTGGTATAATCTGTTCTCATAACTTACAACCTGAAGTTCAAGCATCATTCTTGTGAACCTACGTTGTAGTCTGTCCAAGGCCAATATATCCTTCCTAAGGTGTGTATCTTAGAATCACTACAGTGTGGAAACAGGCCCTTTGGCCCAACAAGCCCACACTGACCGTCAGAGCATTCCACCCAGGCCCACCCACCTAATCTACACATCCCTGAACACTATGGGACAATTTAGCATGGCCAATCCACCTAGCCTGCACATCTTTGCACTGTGGGAGGAAACCAGGCCAAACCCACGCAGACACGAGGAGAATGTGCAAACTCCACACAGACAGTCACCCAAGGCTGGAATCGAACCCAGGTCCCTGGTGCTGTGAGGCAGCAATGCTATCTACTGTGCCACCATGCTGCTCCTGTGGTGCCCAAATCTGCTCTCAGTACTCCAAATGGCATCTAACCAGCTTCCTGTGTTAAATGCACCTTATCTGCAGGTAAAGTGATCTGGCAAAAGCATGTAAGTCACAGGTTTCCCTGAACCCCAAAGTGAGGGACTGAAGTAATGTGTGACTTGGTCTGAAAGTAGTTACAGTGATATGGTGAGGCTAATAGTTTGACAATGTCCACTCACATGGATGAAGGACATCTGTTCCCTATCAACAAGTCTCAAGTCAGGAGTGTGATGGAATATACTCACAGCTTCAACACCACTCAAGAAACCTAACACTGTTCAGACCAAAGCAGCCCAAACTTCATTATCATCATATTTACAAACATCCACTCCCTCCACCACCAATAATGAATAGCAGCAATATGTACCGTCTACAAGATGCAGAACAAAATTTTACCAAGGATCCTCAGATGGCACCTTCCAAATTAATGATGATTTCCATCTAGAAAGAGACGTGCATCCGAAGCATGAGATCAACACCAATTGCAGGGTCCTCTTCAGGATACTTACTACCCTGGAGATATACCATTGTTCCTTCACTGTCGCTGGGTCAAAATCCTGGAAATCCCTCCCTAATGGCATTCTATTGCAACAATTAAATTGGCTATAGTGGCTTGTAAAGGCAGCTCCCACCACCTTCTCAAGGTCAGTTAGGGATGGCCAGTAAATACTGGCCTAGCCAGAGAAGCTATCAATCACTGAATGAATTAAAAAAGAGGATGGTGCCCATGACTGATGAGAAACATTGGGCTACATGCAGAGGTTTTTGTAGAGCTGGAGAAGCAAGCAATCAGGCTTTCAGATCAGGCTGAACAACAAAGAATAAGGCTCAGTTTGGTCTAATTGGGATTATCCAAACTGCTCTTGAAGAAAACAGGAGCCGGAGTAGACCATTCAGCCCTTCAAGCTTGCCTCATCATTCAGAATGATCATGGTTGATCATCCAACTCAGTATCCTGTCCTTAAACCTTCTGATCATTTTAGCTCTAAACTCTGCATCTAACTCCTGCTTGAAAATGTTCAATGCTTTGGCCTCAAATACTTTCTGTGATAGTGATTTCCACAGATCCCCAGTCTCTGGATGAAGATAGGATGTGGGGTCGAGGGATGGTACTTTTTGGAGGGTCATGCAGACTCAATGGGCCGAATGGTCACACTGTGGGGATTCTGGAGATTTAGAATTCTCTTCTACAAATGGCAGTAGATATTAGATTAGTTGTTCATTCTAAATTTAAGGTCTTTTTATTGTTAAACAAAGGTAATAAGGAATATGGGCGAAAGGCAGGTAAATGGTGTTAGGTCACAAACAGTCATGATCTCACCGACTGGTGGAACAGGCTTGAGGAGCTGAATGACCTACCCCTGTTCCTATGTTCCTCTGAAACAACTTATTGTTTCTTGAAAAAATTGCACATTTCTGATTGGTGTGTGTATATAGAAGACAGCACAAGTGACATTTAGCAAAGAGGCTCACAGGCTCAGGCACAGCCCAATAATCAAGGACACCAACTCGAGCCCCTCATTTCTATGAAAACATTTATCTTTTTTATTTGGTCTTGGGATGTCAGCTTCACAGGTTGGGTCAGCATTTGTTACTCTCCCTAATAACCCAGAGAGCAGCTAAGAGTCATCCACAATTCAGTATACCCTGGAGTCACAGGGAGGCGGACTGGGGAAGATCGGCACACTTACTTCCCGAGATGGCAATGGTCAATCAGATTTTTTAAAAATGAAATGGACAGTATTTGCATTGTCATTGCGAGGCTAGCTTTTTAATTCCACATTCTTATTCAATTCAAATTTCACTGTCTGCCATGGTGGGATTTGAACTGATGGCCCCAGAACATTCACCTGGGGTCACAGGATTATTAGCTCAGTGACATTACCCTTACTGCGCGCCTCCCCTGGTCCTTTCTTCCCTGCACCTTCCTTTCCACCCCCAACTTTCTCACACACCTCTTTACTTAGGTCTTCATCTCTTAACATTATCCTTTGATCCCTAGCCCAGCTGCTTAGTAACTCTAACCAACATGCTTTAACTACACCTCTGCCAAGGCCAGGGACATTGCGGTTATTGATGATCATCCTACCCCAGTAACCCACATCCTCCAACACAATATTGTCACACCCACTTATTTGTTGAATTATTCCCCTTCATAATTATTTCCCCCTCTGCAATGAAACATGCTGCATCCCATTCCCAAAATTGATTTCCAGGACTTCCCAACACAGCAGTGGCCCTAGAAAACCCCCTCAAGATTCATTGTGCTGTCGCTCAGGACTGACCAGGCTTATCCCTCTGACCAACCCAGATGGACAGGTCTGACTAATGATGAAACTGTTCCCTGATTGGCATCCATGTCACTGCCTGACTGATCCGCTATAATTCCCTAGAGTGGTTTGCACTGGAACTGCAGGACTGTCTATGGGTCACACTCCGGGTGATGGTGAAATGGACACCTTGACCCTGACCACACCAAGTGGCCAACTGAGAGGGTCCAACCCTTTGATGGATTTGAATGTCGGGCAACTATGACAGGTCCATATTTAAGTTGCATATTAATGAGTCCACATACCTAACCTGCAGCAGCAGAGGCAGTGCAGACTTCTGAGATGTGATTCATCAAGAATCAGTGTGGCATATATCTTCAATAATCCACAGTTTCCTCCATGATCCATTTCAATGTCGGTAACAAATGTAACAAACTGAGCAATCGCTGAGAAGGAATTCTGGGAATTCTTGGCACAGAAGCTCGAGTGAAATGTATTATAAATAAATCTTAAATAAAGAATGTTGTTTTCCACTGTTTGCATTTAATACAATTTGAATTAGCAATGTTTACAAAATCAACATTTATTGCATGCCAAAATTAAATTCAAGTAAGAAAATTAAGAAACAATACAGCAGCTGTCCATGGTTGTGGGGAATGTTTTTTAAAGGAAATGCTGTGCTGGGTTGCAGGCTGCAGTTGATAATAACATCTTTATTATGCTTTTGGTTTTCATTAAGCAAGCTGTCCTCGCAACGAGGTTCAGTGCAGTCAGCAAGGAACGAAACTGAATTGGCAGGCAGATTGGTGCCATCATAAAGGAAAAGTGGGAATCAAATGAAAGCATTGGACATGCGAAAGAAAGGGATCATTCAGTATTTGACAAGAATGGACAAAGAAAGACTATTAAGAATGCAAGAACAGATTTGGGTTGCATGCATATAAATATACAAAGTGTAATGAATTAGGCTGGTGAGCCATAAGCACAACGGGTATAGGAATACAATGTTGTTTATTTTTGTACTGTCATGGGATATTGGTGTTGCTAATTAGGCCGGAATTTGTTACACATCACTGGTTACACTTGAAAAGGTGATTTTGAGATCTTGGACAACTGTAGGCTACCTGACATAGATAATAGTATTTATGGAAATAACTGAAAAATAGCAAGGATGAGGTGCCCAATATTCAAGGATATAAAGTGTTCAGGAAAATAAGGAGGTTGGCTAACAGTGTATATTTGGGAAGATATTGATAAGTCAAGGTCCATTTGGTAAAGGCTGAGAAATAATCAGGATATCAGTACAGTATTGGGGTATCCAAAGGTCTCCAAATAGAAACTGTTATTTCAGAATGGTGTATTGTTTTGTAGTTCCAATCTGAATTCATTTCAATTTTCCCCCATTTTTAATATTCCTTTTAAACCTTCCCAATAACGACTAAATGCGTCTATTTATTTATTTTCTTAAGATTTAAATTTTGCATGTTTTCATGTATATTGCATCGACTGTAGGAGTTGGGAGGTTATGCTGCAGCTGTACAGGACATTGGGCCACTTTTGGGATACTGCGTGCTATTCTGGTCTCATTGCTACAGAAACAATGTTGTGAAACTTGAAAGGATTCAGAAAAGATTTACAAGGATGTTGCCAGGGTTGGAGGGTTTAAGTTGTAGGGAGAAACTGAATAGGCTGGGGCTGTTTTCCTGGAGCATCGGAGTCAGGTGGGTGACAAAGAGAGGTTTATAAAATCAAGAGGGGCATGGATAGGTTGAATAGCCAAAGTCATTTTCCTCAGCGAGTCCAAAATTAGAGAAAATTAGTTAAGGTGAGGCGAACAAAATTAAAAGGGACCAAAGGAGAAGTCTTCCTGCGCAGAGGGTGGTGCATGTATGAGATGACTGGCCAAAGGAAGTGGAGTAGGCTGGTACAATTAGAACATTTAAATGGCATCTGGATGAGTATATGAATAAGAAGGGTTTAGAGGGATATAGGCCAAATGCCAGCAAATGGGACTAGATTAATTTAGGATATCTGGTTGGCATGGATGAGTTGGACCAAAAGGAGTGTTTCCATGCTCCACAGCTCTATGACTCTGTGCCCTTTAATCTGATTACTTTGCCTTTGTGTGAGTATTTCAATATAAGTGAGAATTCATAACTACATTCCAACAAGGGAAAAAGGTAGCGCAACAAAAACTAGGGCACATTGGTTCACAATGCAGTTGGAGAAGATGATGAAACAAAAAGAATGTATCATGCATTCTAGTTGAATTTTTCAAGTGACAACCAGGTCAAATACAAAAGTTAGAGTTGAAAGAAATCAAAGAAAAATAACACTGGTAGGGAGAATGGAAATGGAGGGGAATCACTATAAAAGGAGACCCTAAAAATCAAATCATAAGGAGGTAATAAGAAATGGGGTTGGTCCAATTGTGGATAAAATGGCTGACATTGTGTAGCACTGCTGCCTCACAGGGCCAGGGACCTGGGTTCAATTCGAGCCTCAGGTAACTGCCTGTGTGGAGTTTGCATGTTCCCCCCATGTTTATGCAGATTCCCTCCGGGTGCCCCAGTTTCCTTACCCAGTCCAAAAATGTGCAGGCTAGGGTGGATTGGCCATGCTAAATTGCTCCATAGTGTCCAGGGGTGTGCAGTATAGGTGGATTAGCCATGGGAAATGTGGGGTTACAGGGATTGGGTAACTGACGTGGGTCTGGTTGGAATGCCCTTTGGAGGGTTGGCGTGAACCTGAGGGGATAAATGGCTTGCTTCCACACTGTAGGGAGTCTATGATGAGTTTTGGGTTGAGGCAAGGGTGGAAATCTTAATGAATGTATCAGTGTTTATTTAAGGAAGAGGTATCCAAGAAAATATCAGTAGAAGCTGAGATAATATAGTCAATAGATTGGGTGATAATTGGGAGGAAAGAGTAGACAATAGACAATAGACAATAGGTGCTGGAGTAGGCTATTCGGCCCTTCGAGCCAGCACCACCATTCATTATGATCATGGCTGATCATCCACAATCAGTATCCTGTTCCTGCCTTATCCCTTGAATCCACTATCTTTAAGAGTTCTATCTATCTCTTTCTTGAAAGCATCCAGAGAGTTGGCCTCCACTGCCTTCTGGGGCAGAGCATTCCATATATCCACCACTCTCTGGGTGAAGAAGGTTTTCCTCAGCTCTGTTCTCAATGGCCTACCCCTTATTTTTAAGCTGTGTCCGCTGGTCCTGGACTCACCCATCAGCGGAAACATGCTTCCTGCTTCCAGTGTCCAATCCCTTAATAATCTTATACATCTCAATCAGATCCCCTCTCATCCTTCTAAACGCAAGAGTATACAAGCCCAGTCGCTCCAATCTTTCAACATATGATAGTCCCGCCATTCTGGGAATTGACCTTGTGAACCTACGCTGCACTCCCTCAATAGCAAGAATGTCCTTCCTCAAATTGGGAGACCAAAACTGCACACAATACTCCAGGTGCGGTCTCACCATGGCCCTGTACAGCTGCAGAAGGACCTCTTTGCTCCTCTACTCAATTCCTCTTGTTATGAAGGCCAGCATGCTAGTAGCTTTCTTCACTGCCTGCTGTACCTGCATGCTTGCTTTCATTGACTGATGTACAAGAACACCTAGATCTCGTTGTGCTTCCCCTTTACCTAACTTGACTCCATTGAGATAGTAATCTGCCTTCCTGTTCTTGCCACCAAAGTGTATAACCACACATTTATCCACATTAAACTGCATCTGCCATGCATCCGTCCACTCACCTAGCCTGTCCAAGTCACCCCATATTCTAATAACATCCTCCCCACATTTCACACTGTCACCCAACTTTGTGTCATCAGCAAATTTGCTAATATTACTTCTAATGCCTTCGTCTATATCATTAATATATGTCGTAAACAGCTGCAGTCCCAGCACCGAACCTTGTGGTACCCCACTGGTCACTGCCTGCCATTCCGAAAGGGACCCAATTATCACTACTCTTTGCTTCCTGTCAGCCAGCCAATTTTCAATCCAACTCAGTATTTTGCCCCCAATACCACGTGCCCTAATTTTGTTCACCAATCTCCTATGCGGGACTTTATCAAAGGCTTTCTGAAAGTCCAGGTACACTACATCCACTAGCTCTCCCTTATCCATCTTCATGGATACATCCTCAAAAAATTCCAGAAGATTAGTCAAGCACGATTTCCCCTTCGTAAATCCATGCTGACTCTGACCTATTCTGTTAATGCTACCCAAATGAGTCGTAATTTCATCTGTTATAATTGACTCCAGCATCTTTCCCACCACTGACGTCAGGCTAACCGGTCTGTAATTTCCTGTTTTCTCTCTCCCTCCTTTCTTGAAAAGTGGGACAACATTTGCCACCCTCCAATCCACAGGAACTGATCCTGAATCTATAGAACCTTGGAAAATAATTACCAACGCGTCCACAATTTCTAGAGCCACCTCCTTAAGTACCCTGGGATGCAGACCGTCAGGTCCCGGGGACTTATCAGCCTTCAGACCTAACAGTCTATCCAACACTATTTCCTGCCTAATATAAATGCCCTTTAGTTCATCCATTACCCTCGGTCCTTCAGCCACTACTGCACCTGGGAGATTGCTTGTGTCTTCCCTAGTGAAGACAGATTCAAAGTACCTATTCAACTCATCTGCCATTTCCTTGTTCCCCATAATAAATTCACCCGTTTCTGACTTCAAGGGCCCAATTTTAGTGGTAACCATTTTTTTTCTTTTCATTTCTTTTCACATACCTAAAAAGAGTACAAGGATGGCTGGCTATACTTAGCGTTATTAAGTCACCTGGTCTGGATGGCTTGCAACCCAGTTACTAAAGTCATGTTGGACAACAACTGAAGGGCCTGTCATAATCTTCCAGTCTTCTCTAGAAATTGGGAGATGACAGGGGATTGAAAGGGGGAAATGTAATGCCCGTATTCAAGGAAAGATGCAATTGCCCTGACAAATAAGTCAGTCAGTTTGACATTGTGATATATGATTATGGAACTTACACCGCTCCTTCAGTTAAGGTAGTCCAGAATTTTCAGGATGGGAAGGATGATTATCAGACTCCACATATGCTTGAGGATAGGCCTATATAATCTGTTTATCTTTGAAGAACACCAAAACCAAAGCCTATTGAAAGTCGAGTGATGTGTTTCACGACTCCACATTGAAAAGGGAGAGCTGCTTTTTAGAAATGGAAATGTAGAGATACTGAGAAAGAGGCAGAGAATGTAAATGTTGTGAAGAGCAGAAAAGAAAAGGAAGGAGCTGCTATTAGACAATAAGATCATAAGACATGGCAGCAGAAGTACTCCACTGAGACTACTTTGACATTCAATGAGATGCTCTGACGATTTGCAACTCCATCTTCCTGCCTTTTCTCCATAACTCCTGATTCCCTCCCGGACTATTGACCTGTTTACCTCAGTCTTGAAAATACTTAATTATCTAAACTTTGACAGCCCACTTCGGTAAAGAAGTTTACAGATTCAGTATCCTCTGAAAGAAGAAATTCCTCCTCATCTTTATCTTACGTGGACAACCCCTTACCCTGAAATGGCTCATAGGCTCTTCCAGAAGAAGGACTTACTTTACCATATCTGCCCTATCAAGGTCCCATAAAAGTTTTGTATATGTCGATAAGGTTGCCTCTCATTGTTCTAAATAATAATGAGTACAAGCCCAATGTACTCAACTTCTTCTCATAAGAAAATCCCTCCATATTTGAAAACAACTATGTAAATCTTCTTTGGACTGTCTCCAATCCCAGTCCATATTTCCTTAGATAAGGGGCCAAAATTGTTCACTGTTCTAACAGAGCCTTGTTATAGTTCTGGCAAGATTTCCCTATTTTTATTGTTCATTCTCCTCAAAATAAAGCCAACACTCCAAACACCTTCCCTATTATCTGCTGAACTTAGATGCTCGTCATTTTTTTGTGAATTATGTATGAGGACCACCAAATCCTCTGTTCTGTAGCTTCTGCAGTCTTTCTCCATTTAAGTAGTGTTTAGCTTCTCTATTCTTTCTACCATGCAGTAGAATCTCACGTTTTCCCACATTACATTCCATCTGCACAGTTTTGCCTACTGGCCTAATCTGTTTATAATCCTCTGCAACCTCTTTATGTTATCTTCACCACATGCCTTCCCACCTATTTTGTGAAAACTATAAACTTGGTAACAGTATATTAACTTCCCTTATCCAAGTCTTCAATATGTATACTATATATTTATGGCCCCAGCACTAATCCCAATGGTATTCCACTAGTTACAGGTTGATATCCTGAAAATGGCACTCTAATGCCAACTCTCAGTCTTCTATTGGTTAGCCAATCCTCTATCATGTAAATATACTACCTCCAAAACCATGAACTCTTATTTAGTAAGTAGCCTTTTGCCTGTTGGAAGTCCAAATGTATCACATCTGTTGGTTTCCCTTTATCAGTCCTACTTGGTACCTGCTTAAAGATCTCTAATCAATTGTTTAGTCAAGGTTACTATGTAATTCTAAATATTCAGCTAGGATATACTTTATAATAGATGCTCGTATTTTCCCAATGACAGATGTTAACCTAATTGGCCTACAGTTACCTGTTTCCTGTTTCCCTTACCTTTTTGATAAAGGTGTTACATTTTCATTGACCATGGGATTCTTCCAGAATCTAAGGATCCGTAGGCGATTGCTACAGTGCATCCATTATTTATGTAATTACTTCCTTTAATATCCTGGGCTATAATTCATGAGGTCCAGGAGACTTTAGCCCAATTATATACACTAGTATGTTTTTCCCCTAGTAACAGTGTGAGTATTTGCATCCTCCTCTCATTTTTTCCCTTGACTATTTAGTATTCTTAGAATGTTGTTTCATGTCTTCTACTACAAAGACTGATATGACTCCTCTGCCATTTCATGGTTCCCCATTGTTATTTTCCCAATCTCGTTCCCTAAGGAACTAGATTCCCTTTGGCCCTTTGCTTCCTTTTTATATACTTGAGGAAGAAATTACTGTCCATTTCTACAATACTTGCTAGTTAAACATCAAAGTTAATTTTCTCCCCTTTTTTCGTCATCTCTCATTGGTTTTTAAAACTTACCAAATCTTCTGGCTCAATATTGATCTTCGCTATATTGCACAACTTTTTCTTGAAATCTGATACTTATCTTTGATGATTTACTGCGGTTGGTTTATCCACTTAGAGCCATATAGCATAGAAACAGACTCTTTGGACTAACCAGTCCACGCCAACCATGTACCCAGACTAAACTATTTCCAACATGCCTGCATTTTGCCCATAGTCCTCTAAACCTTTCCTATTCAAGTACTTATCCAAATGTCTTTTTAAATGCATTCACCATTTCTGGCAGTTCATTCTATACACTAATCACTCTCCGTGCCCCTCATGTCCTTTTTAAATTTTTCTCCTCTCACCTAAAAATATGTCTCATAGTTTTGAACTCCCCTACCTTAGGGAAAAGACGTTTGTCATTCACCCTATCAATGCCCCTCATGATTTTATAAACCTCAATAAGATCACCCCTCAACCTCCTACGCTCCAGTGAAAAAAATCCCGTCCTGTCCAACCTATTTTTACTTCTCAAACCCTCCATTCCCAGCAACATCCTGATAAATTGTTACTTAACCCTCTTCAGTTTAGAAATATCCTACGTATAATAGAGTGAACAGAAATGCACACAGTACTCCAGAAGAGACCTCATCAACGTCCTGTACAATCTCAATATCATATCCCAACTCAAAGGCCTGAACAATGACAGCAAGCGTGCTAAATACCTTTTTAACCACCCTGTCAACCTATGATGCAAATTTCAAAGAATTATGTACCTGAATCACTATGTGTCTTTTTTTCTACAACACTCCCCAGGGCCCTACTGTTAATTGTATAAATTCTGACCTTGTTTGTTTTACTAAAATAGACTTCATAGAATCTTGCTTCCTCATTGGTATATTTCTTTGTTTCAGTATAAACTAGTTTCTTATGTCTGCTACTGTTCATCAACTGTCTTTTCTACTGAACTCCACTCCCAGTCCACCCCAGCCAACCCTACCCCTGTTCATTTGTTGTTTTAACCTTAGCACAGGTTTTTCTGACCTAAGTTTCTAACTCTCATAGTAAATGCTGAATTATAGACAATGTTTCCTAAGGATCTTTTACTCTGAGAACATTTATTAAGCCTACGTCATTGCACATTATCAGTTCCAAAACATCCCGAACCTTGATCCATTACCAAAGCTGTGAGTTTTATTGTCATTTACCTTTCTTATTACACATCGTAACTGAAAGGTTTCTTTGGAATACAGATAGCTAAGCCGAGCAAAAAAGCAAACTTTACAGAAGTTTGCATTGACAAACTTTTCAAAGATGTTAACCTAGAACTCAATAAATGGTTACAATTATTACAGTAAAGTACTTGATGAAATGCATAAATGGAACTGAAATAGAGATTCTCTGATGGTACAGCCAAGAAGCAGAAAGTAAGTAGAATTTATTTGAACATAGAACATTACAGCACAGTGCAGGCCCTTTGGCCCTCGATGTTGCGCCGACCTATGAAACCAAACTGAAGCCCATATAACCTACACTATTCCATTATCATCCATATGTTTACCCAACGACCATTTAAATGCCCTTCAAGTTGTCGAGTCTACTACTGTTGCCGGGAGGGCATTCCATGCCCTTACTACTCTCTGAGTCCAGAACCTACTTCTGACTTCGGTCCTATATCTATCACCCCTCAATTTAAACCTATGTCCCCTCGTGCTAGCCATCACCATCTGAGGAAAAACGCTCTCACTGTCCATCCTATCTAATCCTCTGATCATCTTGTATGTCTCTATTAAGTCACCACTTAAATTTCTTCTCTCTAATGAAAACAGCCCCAAGTCCCTCAGCCTTTCCTCATTAGGCCTTCCCTCCATACCAGGCAACATCCTGGTGAATCTCCTCAGCACCCTTTCCAATGCTTCCACATCCTTCCTATAATGTGGCGACCAGAACTGTATGCAATACTCCAAGTGCAGCCACACCAGAGTTTTATACAGCTGCAACATGACATGAACATATTTGAACATGACATTGGTTTGTCCACTTTTGGAATAGTGTCCAATTCTGGTCTCTGTGCTGTAGGAAGGATGTTATAAAATGTGGAAGGGTTGAGAAAAGATTTTAAGGATGTTGCCAGGGTTGGAGCATTTGAGCTGTCAGGAGAGGCTAGATAGGCTGGGGCTATTTTCCCTGGAACATTGGAAGCTGAGGGGTGACCTTGTAGAGGTTTATAAAATGATGAGGGGCACGGATAGGGTGAATAGTCAAGGTCTTGCACCTGGGATGGAGGGAGTCCAAAAGCAGAGAGCATAGGTTTAAGGTGAGACAGTAAAGATTTAAAGGGGACCTGAGGGGCAACTTTTTCATGCAGAGGGTGATGTATGTATGAGAAGAGCTGCTAGAGAGAGTTGTGGAGGCTGGTACAATTACAACATTTAAAAGGCATCCAGATGGATATATGAATAGGAAAAGTTTAGAGGGATATGGGCCAAATGGGGCTAGATTTATTTCGGATATCTGGTCAGCATGGTCAAGTTGGATGGAAGGCTCTGTTTCCATGCTGTACAGCTCTACAGCTATTTCAAATATAATCTGACAAATTTACAGCAGGTTATTGGTAACTTTATGCCAAAAATTCTTATTAAATTATTTCTTTTCTTCAAAGCCTCCTGAAATCTGAGAAAAAGCCATTACATAACCTTGACTTTTGTGACATGGCCTCATTCTGGATCAAAAATCACAGTAAAAACAATGATTTGAACTAAAGATTTGTATGTAGAATGTATATGCAAATGTAAAATTTGCAGAAGCTGATGTATTTTCTTTAAGTTGGAATATTTTCTGCCTCGATCCTTTGCAATCAGAAAGAACATGCCCAGGCACTGCCCCTTTTCTAAACAAATTAAAACTTGGAGGATAGACATTTCCCATGGCCGTGTCTTGACCAATCAGAATCAACTTGTCCCATCTGAATTCAAACAAGAGCCGAGTAGCTAACTGTTCTCCCTGTTAAAGTCTCTGCCAATCAAATCCACTTGCAAACCAATCAGCAGCCTCCTCTCATGCATGATAAATTGTTGTTCACTTTGACTTTGGTGCTCTTGAGATTCCATCAAATTGATAACAAGAATGTCCATCAACATATCTCTTTATTTCACTAACATTCAAATATTATGCCATCTTATATGCTCAACATCATCCCACCCAGAATTTCTGCAATATGGCCTAATTTCTATCATCCCTGTCTTTGCCGGCTTACATTGGTTCCTGAGTTCCTAATGCCATTAATTTAAAATTCTCATCTTCGAGTTTAATTCCCTCTGTGGCATCATCCTTTCCCATCTTTCTAAAGCCTTCCAGCAATATAGCTGTTCAAATGCTCCACTTCCTCTAAATGTAACATTTTATTCCATAACCCCGCCCTGATATCTCCCAGTTATTGTCAAACAGACCCTTAGATGCCACATTTTTAAATTCTTTCCTTAAGTTCCTTCTCTTAAGGTCCGTCCTGATGTGTACCTCTTTAATCAAACATTTATTTACCATTTCATATTGTAGTTTCTGATTACATTTGAAAGAATCCATTTTTATATTAAATCTGAAAACCCCAATGATTATTCATCATCTTTTGTTAATTGTCTTAATTGGTAACTATTCAACAATAAATGCCACTGACAAAACTTGAATTTGTCTTAAGGAATAATCAAGATAACTTGAATAATTACCGCTTTATAAATAGATATTAGCAGAGATTAATTCCTCCAATGATGGATGCCTCCTAAAATCATCAATGATAATACATCAATGTCATCCAATGATAATACGTTAACTGGACGTTTTAACTTTAAGATTTTCATTCATCACCAGATTCAAATTCTAAATGAATTGTTGGTGGTGAAAGTAAGAGCTACACAATTATGAAGTGTTGATGGTGTGATAACTTTCTTGGTTTATGGGTCCAGATCTCACTGTGGTTACATTTGAATTCAATAAAAATGTGGAGGGTGTGGGAGAAAAATGTGAGCCCTACAGCAACCATTGTCACTTGTCATAAAAACACACCTGGTTCACCTTGCATCTTCTTTAGGTAGAACAATCTGCCATCTTTAGCTGGCCTGGCATTCATATGACTCCAGACCCACACTAATATGTACAACTGTTACCTGCTTAATGGGCAATAAATGCTGACCTGGTCAGCAACTCCCTTATCCTTCGAGAAAATAAGGGAAAATGAATTATCCACAGTAGGTTCAGTTTTGAGGAGTGCATTGATGTAGCAGTGAAGGATCTTGCTCCAAGACAACTTTTTTCTTTGTGAGAGCTAGTTTTGTGCCAGTGAATCAATAGTCATTTATTTATTTTGATCCTTTCCAAATTTCCAGCATTCTGCAAGGGTGTTGTGGCAACAATAGTATAATATGCTGCAATTTAAATGCTAAGCCCATTTCCGTACCAACATAGAAAGGAAATCACATTTAAAGAAAACACTTTCTAGGAGCAGAAAGCAACCAACACAGGAGAGGAAATCAGCCAACAACAGCAATTAGTCCATAGTCAGTCCAGAACATTGGTCCAAATCAACAGGGCTGAGAGTTAACAGAATCTTTAGTTTCCCCCTGCTCAATTGAATCTCAGGCATTAAGTCCAAAGCAGCTGTTTCAAACCTTAAAAACACATTGCCCCCACCATATAAATGGACATGCCAAGAAATCTGAAGAACGAGCATACTCTCCACAAGCAAATGTGGAATTAAATAATACCTTAGCCTCAAAATTTTATGTAAAAGGAAAATATTGCAGGTGTTGGAAATCTGAAATAGAAACAGCAAGTCACATGTTTCTGGGGAGAGGCTTTTAAAGTCAATCCTTAATCCAGAAATCAACCTTATCTATCTGTATGCACATAGTCTTGAAAATTATTTAACTATGTACAACCAAAATATTAATACCAATTTTTAAAAAGATGATTACATTATATATACATAAATGCTGCCAATATTCACTTTCTCAGTGTATTGTGCCGTGAATAGTTCCTGAAGCTGGTTTACATTACACTTAAATTAATTAAAGTATATAAATTAAAAGGAAAACAGCATTCATATTACCTAAAGCTTGGGAAAAGCATTTGAATCACAATGCAAGCTGAGCTTTTGGCATTTCCATGCCACAGAGTGGTTATCTCTGGTTTGTTACCCGCTCCACGTGATAGTGAGGCAAAGAACAGGGAGAGATTTCAGCTGAACACGTGGCTGCAGGAATGGTGCGGGGGGAGGGCTTCAGGTACATGGACAATTGGGGCTCATTCTGGGGAAGGTGGGACCTCTACACACAGGACGATCTCCACTTGAACCAGAGGGGCACTAATATCCTGGGTGGGAAATTCACTAGTGCTATTCGGGTGGATTTAAACTAGCTCAGAAGGGGGGTGGGAAACTGAGGTGTAGTTCTAGTACACAGGAGGATGAGAGTAGGGAGGACATGGACAGGACCTCACTGTCACAGGAGTGTGCTGGAAGACAGCAAGCTGGGTTGAAGTGTGTCTACTTTAATGCCAGGAGTATCTGGAATAGGTAGGTGAGCTTGCAGCTTGGATAGGTACCTGGGACTTCGATATTGTGGCCATTTCGGAGACATGGATAGAGCAGGGTCAGGAATGGATGTTGCAGGTTCCAGAGTTTAGATCTTTCATTAAGGTCAGGGAAGGTGGTAAAAGAGGGGGAGGTGTGGCTTTGTTGATCAAGGACAGTATAACGGTGGCTGAAAGAACTTTTGATGAGGGCTCGTCTACTGACGTTGCCGAGAAAGGTTTGTCGACTGAGTCAGTATGGGTGGAAATTAGGAACAGCAAGGGAGCAGTCACCTCATTGGGGGTTTTCTACAGACCCCCAAATAGCAGTAGGGAGATCAAAGAACTCATAGGCCGGCAGATTGTTGAAAAGTGCAAACGTAGCAGTGTTGTTGTTATGGGTGACTTCAACTTTCCCAATATTAATTGGAACCTCCTTAGTGCAGATAGTTTGGATGGAGCCGTTTTTGTCAGGTGTGTTCAGGAGGATTTCCTTACTCAGTATGTGGACAGGCCGACGAGGCGGGAGGCCATTTTGGATTTGGTGCTCGGCAATGAGCCAGGACAGGTGTCAGATCTCATGGTGGGAGAACACTTTAGCGACAATGACCACAACAGCCTCACATTTAACATAGCCATGGAGAGGGAAAGGAGCAGTTACCAGGGGAAGATATTTACCTGGGGTAAAGGAAACTATGATGCTATCAGACAGGAGTTGGGAAGTACAGATTGGGAGCAATTGTTCCACAGAAAGGGCACAACAGACAATGTGGAGGCTGTTTAAGGAGCAGTTGTTGCGAGTGATGTATAAATTTGTTCCTCTGAGACACGTAAGAAGGGGTAAGAGTAAGGAGCCTTGAATGACAGGAATAGAGGTGCAGCTCGTCAAAAAGGAAAAGGCAGCTTATGTAAGGTAGAGGAAGCAAGGGTCTAGCACAGCTTTAGAGGATAACAGGCTTGCTCGGAAGGAGCTCAAAAGTGGACTGAGGAGGGCCAGGAGGGGGCTCGAAAAAGGCTTGGCAGGAAGGATTAGGGAGAACCCAAAGGCTTTTTACTCATACGTGAGAAATAAGAAAATGATCAGTGAAAAGGTAGGGCCGATCAGGGATAGCGTAGTGAACTTGTACGTGGAGTCTGAGCAGATAGAGGAAGCCCTAAATGAGTTTTTTGCTTCAGTTTTCACTAAGTCTTACGTCTGTGGTCAGCAAGGTTTTGGAAAGAATTCTGAGGGATAGAATTTATGACTATTTGGAAAAGCATAGCATGATTACAGGGAGTCAGCATGGCTTTGTGAGGGGCAGGTCATGCCTCACAAATCTTATTGAGTTCTTTGAGGAGGTCACGAGACAGGTTGACGAGGGTAGAGCAGTGGATGTGGTGTACATGGACTTCAGCAAGGCATTTGATAAGGTTCCCCACGGCAGGCTCATTCATAAAGTCAGGAGGTATGGGATGCAGGGTGATTTGGCTGCCTGGATTCAGAATTGGTTGGGTGACAGGAGGCAGAGAGTGGTTATAGATGGTAAGTATTCTGCCTGAAGGTCAGTGCTGAGTGGTGTCCCGCAGGGGTCTGTTCTTGGGCCTCTGCTCTTTGTAGTTTTTATGAATGATTTGGATGAGGAGGTTGAGGGCTGGGTTAGTATGTTTGCTGATGACACAAAGGTTGGAGGTGTCGTTGATAGTATCGGGGTTATTACACGCTTCAGCGAGACATTGACAGTATGCAGAGCTGGGTTGAGAAATGGCAGATGGAGTTCAACCTGGATAAATGCACAGTGATGCATTTTGGAAGGTCGAACTTAAATGCTGAATATAGGATTAAAGGCAGGATTCTCGGCAGTGTGGAGGAACAGCGGGATCTTGGTGTTCAAGTGCATAGCTCCCTCAAAGTTGCCTCCCAAGTGGATAAGGTTGTTGAGAAAGCACATGGTGTTTTGGCTTTCATTAACAGGGGGATCGAGTTTAAGAGCCGCGAGGTATGCTGCAGCTCTACAAAACCCTGGTGAGACCACACTTGGAATATTGTGTTCAGTTCTGGTCGCCCTATTACAGGAAAGATGTGGAGGATTTGGAGAGGGTGCAAAGGAGGTTAACCAGGATGCTGCCTGGACTGGAGGGCTTGTCTTATGAGGAGAGGTTGACTGAGCTCGGACTTTTCTCTCTGGAGAGAAGGAGGAAGATAGGTGACCTGATCGAGGTGTACAAGGTAATGAGAGGCATGGATAGAGTCGATAGCCAGAGACTTTTCCCCAGGGCAGGATTGACGGCCATGAGGGGTCATAGTTTTCAGGTGGTAGGAGGAAGGTATAGAGGAGATGTCAGAGGGAGGTTCTTCACCCAGAGAGTTGTGAGTGCATGGAATAGTTTTCCAGTGGAAATCGTGGAAGCTGAGTCATTAGTGACATTTAAGTGACTGCTGGACATGCACATGGACAGCAGTGAATTGAGGGGAATGTAGGTTAGTTTATTTTATTGTTGGATTAGGATTATTCCACGGCACAACATCGTGGGCCGAAGGGCCTGTACTGTGCTGTACTTTTCTATGTTCTATGTTCTATGCAGTAATTGTTAGTGACTGAGTGCCTTAAGGATGGCCCTTACGCTTTTGTGTCAGAAGAGCATCTTAAGACCCAGTCTTGGAACTTAAATACATCGAGTGGGTTGATGATCTTGTGCCGTAGCAAGGAAATGCAACACTGACAACACAACCAGCTTTTAGGTGACTTGGCTGGATGGCAAGCTTATAGTTCAGAATTATGCCAGCAGCACAGATTTGATTCCTGTTGCTGCTAAAGAGGATTTGGGACATCCCTCTTTACCCTCCCCTGAAAGTAGATAGCTTTAGCAAACCACCGCTGGCAGAAAAATATCATAATCTGACAACAAACTAAAGACCTGCCTTCAGGCACTGCACTCATCGTGTAGTGACGCTGTATGAAGAAAAGCAGGAGACGGTCTCCATTATACTGGCCAATGTTTATTCCTCAGCCAACAGTTTTAAATGACAATATCAGACCCTATTCTCAAGTCTCATTACTGTATACGTGACCTTGCTATATATAAATTGTAGTACTAGTTCTTTATATTATGGTGGTAAAGAACATCATCAAATGAGTGCTTCAATGACTGTAAAGTACTTTGGGAAGTCCTAAACATAATGAGGCTTTGAAAAGTGCTATATGTATGCAAGTCTTTCTCTTGAAATTTGGCACACCTGCCTGGTAGTGTGATCTGTCATTGTTGTAATATTAGCAATGAAAATACTTGAATTTCTAATTTTGTAAATTGTGCAATGCTGGAAAATGAATTGAAATGTTCTCACTGCTACACTTTATCAGCATGATGAGTCATTTTGGAAGTACAATTCAACAGTTATTTCTATTGAAGTTACTGAATTGAAATCATGATGGATCTGGACATTGTTGTGAACAACATTATCAGCACACAGTTTTGAACTCCTTTCTCTATTGTGGGGGGGGCGGGGATTGGACTCTGACAGTGGTGTTCAAAGCTGTAAGCACAGGGAAGATTTATATCAGAAGCCTACTTATAAAATGCAAAGCAAATCAGTCAGGATAACAGACTTGTGTTATCAGTTAGATCAAGCGTACGCAATATGCTTGATTGCAAATCATTTGTGCAAAGTAACTTCTGGAGTTCCAGCAATAGTTCTTGTTCTTCATGGATAAAGTTAAAAGTTAAAAAGTTGAACTTTTTTTCAGTTATCATAACTGATAATCCAGTAGTCTAGTGTAATTCACTTTATCAGACTTTTGGCATCTCTAAATAATGCTTCAGTTCTTGGAGAAGACAAAAGCATGAAGCCTCATGATTTATGTTTTGTTCATGTTGATTTAACAACAGACCTTGTGGTTTGTTATTTATAATGAAAGGCAGCTGCTTCACCATGTACAACACAGGAGAGGTTTTCCAGAGTGCGGCGTGCACAAAATCACCTGAGCATAACAATTACCAAAAACTGCACAGATTGGAGTACATGTTTGTTGAAGGAACCCAAAAGCTTCCTTCCTCCTATTTGATTCCTCAAGTTAGTTGTGTCCAAGCAAGCCAGTGACCTTTGTGCAGACCGAGAAACTCTGCCCTGTTTGCCTCTCCATATCCAGTATTTAAAAGTGCAAGTGCTAGTTCAACCAATTGTCCACAAAAGATCATCAGAAACTCTGAAAGAGTGGAAGAAAAAGCTGCTATCTATGATCTCCAGGAATTCTATTGAAGATTATTTCATGAGACCGGTAGGCCTCATCCCATGATCTTTAAAGGGAAAGTACAAAGGTAGATCTACCTTCCTTCAAGCATCAAATTGATTTTTTCATGCAAAAGGCGGTGTATGGAATGAGCTGCCAGAGGAAGTGGTGGAGGCTGGTACAATTATAACATTTAAAAGGCATACAGATGGCAACATGCGTAGGAAGGGTTTAGAGAGATATGGGCCAAATGCTGGCAAATGGGAGCTAGATTAATTTAAGATATCCAGTTGGCATGGACAAGTTGGATCACAGGGTCTGTTCCTATGCTGTGCATCTGTATGAATCCATGACTCTATGAGTCATTTTGTTTCACACATCAGCAATAACTTGCACTTATATGGTCAAGGAAATTCCAGGGGGTATTCCATGTACAAGAGAAGAAGAGCTATTAATGGCCCCAGTGAAAAGAGCCATGCAGCTGAGCTGAGGAAGAGGGAATGAAGTGTGCTATCCAATATTTTCCTCATTCCCTACACTTAGCCCACTGGATTTGGATCAGAATCCTGTCTACAAACAAGGAAACTTGGACGCATAACCAAAGCTGATAAAATGTATTTAGTCCATCCAATTTGTGTTTGAGACTCTAGTCCAGATTTCCAAGCCATGTGGGCAGGTAATGAGAGGCTGACAGTTAATTTGTTGCCTCTGCTCTATCTCGGAGCCATTTTTGATGGAGGTAGGGTAACGGGCAGGGACAGTTATCACTCTAACTCACTGCTGGTAGGTGGCAGATCAAACTCATTAAGATCTTCATTGAAGACATTTTAAGGAGGCCAACTGAAATTTTCCATTTGAGCTCTGGGTATCCACTGGCAGTGGGAGGCAGCTCAGGTGCTAAGAGATAGGTACCTAAATGCAGGTCGGGGTGTCCAATGCTTCAGGGTGATCGGGGATGAGGCAGCGATGAGGAAAGACAGCAGCAGTGGCAGTCGGTAGCAAAGCCTGGTGTGCCCAATGGAAATCAGGAACAGCGAAGGTGGCTGACAAGCACTGGTGGGTCTTAGCCCAGGGCGAGTGAAAGCACGGCCCAGCTCAGGGGAGTCTGAGATAACACAGTGTAGAGCTGGATGAACACAGCAGGCCAGGCAGCATTAGAAGGGCAGGAAAGCTGCATGGCCTGGAAGGGCCCAGACCCGAAACATCAGCTTTCCTGCTCCTCTGATGCTGCTTGGCCTGCTGTGTTCATCCAGCTCTACACCTTGTTATCTCAGACTCCAGCTTCAGGAGTTCATACTGTCTCTCAGGGGAGTGTGAGCCCTCTTGGAGAAAGCCAAGTTTGGAGCATCTGCAGGCCCATGGCTTAAGAAAGAACTGTAATGTTTGACTTTTTAACTTTATTTCTTCTGTTTTCCATTCTATATTAAGAGGACTACAATGCTGAACTTTTAAATTTATTTCTGTGTTCTTCCATGTGTATAATTAAGGCTTGTGCCTTGGTGCATTGTACCTCAGATGTTGCTGTGTCTGGCAAGATTGCACACTTTTCACTGTACTCCTGTACCCGATACTTGAGTACACGTGACAATAAATCTAAAATCTAAACCTAAGCAGTAACCCCTGCTTCAATTCACTGCAATGTGGAATCGAGATTGCTAGAAGAAAAATCACTGACCTTGATGAAAATGCAGAGCCAGAGGTGCCCAAAGGCTTTATTAAGCCCTTTTCCTCTCTTTGGTCTGGACTGATTCCTGCCCATTGTCTGATCTCCACTGAACAGTATTAGGGAGTAGCAATAAGAGGGTGAGGAAGGGAGATGGGATATGACTGTTGCCGACCCTCATGCACATGTGACTATGGTCACCATCAGCAGTGCTGCCAGTTCAGAGCAGGAGCTCAGCACGTGACAGAGTTGATCTGCCAGCCTTAACATTGACATTGATGGAAATTTCTGCAATCCCCAAAAAATCCATGGACAGTCACCTTGAATGAGTTTAAAATCAGCAGATCAGAGATTCATTTTCCCCACAGAATATGAACAGATATTTCCATATTTTACAGTGAGAGTGGGTATCAGTGAGATTTGACCAGAAATCAGATATTAAGATAATCCACTGACTTCAGTTTTTCAGCAGTCCTGAGCTACTCTGTCATCCCATTTGAGTTAGCCTTAGAAACAAGTTTGTCGAAAGACAACTCCATATTAACATCAGAATAATGCATTGCGTGGCTGTATGATTGCCCTGACATTTTCAAGCAATGTATCACTTCAAGACTCAGACAATCCTGCAGCAAATCCACCAGGATTCATCATTTCTGTTTTGCCAAATACATTTTCTTTTGCTGAGGGTGCATTAATACTTTGAAAGATTTGGTGTGATAATTAATGTGTAACAGGTCACCAGAAAAACTATTGTGTGAAAAGGTTCTCCAGCTCTGTGGAGAGTCGCAGTAATTGACAGTGCACGTGAAAATTTCTGATGTGTGCTTTCAGTGGGCTAGGCTCCACCCCCAGAGTCCAAGTTGGAAAGTATACCTATTGTGTAACGAATAAATCCTCCCGCTGATGCCAGGAAAACTTTAGTAGGAATGGAAGCCAGGACGTTTCACTTGCAGCTGCCCAAAGCTGTTTGGGGGACTGCTGGAAAATGGTTAGGAATTTCCAATTTGTTGGAATTCTGTCTTGTCTTGTGGCTGTCTCATCTCCAAACCATCAGAAATAGGTCATGTGTTCTCTTTCATTGAGCAAGGTGGGGGTGTACAGTCATTGGCCAGATTTTGGAGCCACAAAAGCTTTGCCTTACAAGGCAGTCTCATTGCAAACTTTAAGTGGGTTGACAACTGGCGTTCCTAACTTGCTGCCCCATATTACCCACCAAAGGCCATCACACCACAGATGGTAATGTCATCCTGAGTGAAATGGAACACCTGTTCCGAGTCCCCTGAAGAAAATCTTGAGCGTGTATCTCACCATGACTAAACCACCTCCCTGCATACTGTGGGGCTGTATAGGACAGACTGGCAGCTGATTTCATGAACTCATCTGCACTGCGAGTACCTTCTGGTCTGTGCAAATTTGAAGCTTTTTCTACTGACTCTCTACCTACAGTGTGGAAGCTGGACCTTTGACCCAACAAGTCCACACTGACCCTTGGTGCATCCCACCCAGACCTATCTCCCTATAACCCACACTCCCTAACAACTACAGGCAATTTAGCATGGCCAATCCGCCTGCACTGCACATCTTTAGACTGTGGGAGGAAACCAGAGCACCCAGAGGAAGCCCACACAGACATGGGGAGAATGTGCAAACTCCTTACAGACAGTCACCTGAGGGTGGAATTGAACTTGGGTCCTTGTTGCTGTGAGGCTGCAGTGCTCACCACTGAGCCACCGTGCCACCCCAAATTGGCAGTTGGCATTTAAAGAGGCTTGTGAGTTAAAACATTCCAGGGCCTCTTTTATTCTGAAACAAATGAATATTGAGCTGAGATCAAAAGTCAGTCTCTGAAAAGGCTAAACATGAATAAATAGATGAGGATAGAGTATAAAATGTGAGGCTGGATGAACACAGCAGGCCAAGCAGCATCCCAGGAGCACAAAAGCTGACGTTTCGGGCCTAGACCCTTCAACTGCACCTCCCAGTCGCAAACCATTTCCACTCCCCCTCCCATTCTCTTGATGACATGTCCATCATGGGCCTCCTGCACTGCCACAATGATGCCACCCGAAGGCTGCAGGAACAGCAACCCACACTCCGCCTGGGAACCCTGCAGCCATATATGGCTGCAGGGTTCCCAGGCGGAGTGTGGGTTGCTGTTCCTGCAGCCTTCGGGTGGCATCATTGTGGCAGTGCAGGAGGCCCATGATGGACATGTCATCAAGAGAATGGGAGGGGGAGTGGAAATGGTTTGCGACTGGGAGGTGCAGTTGAAGGGTCTAGGCCCGAAACGTCAGCTTTTGTGCTCCTGGGATGCTGCTTGGCCTGCTGTGTTCATCCAGCCTCACATTTTATTATCTTGGAGTCTCCAGCATCTGCAGTTCCCATTATCTCTGAGGATAGAGTATATGTTTTCCTGATCATGATAAGGCCAGATGCTTTTGTTGTAGTTTCTTACTAGCATTGTCCACAAGAGCCCATTAGATTCTACCATCATGATGTGGTATAATGACAAAGGAAATTGCAATCAGCTTTGCATTTTATCAAAGAAAGCAGTTGCTAAAGAAAATGTTGAGAATAACACCAAGATCTCAAAACTGTGTGACCTTGGTCTAGGCTATGCCCTCTGAACCTACCCTGGATTTCCCACATAGATGTGACAGTCAGGAAGACACAACAATGCCTTTTCTTCCTCAGGCTGCTCAGGAAATTTGCCATGTCCATAAGGTCCCTCACCAGCTTCTACAGATACCCCATAGAAAGCAAACTGTCCAGGTGCATAACTTCCTGGTACGGTAACTGCTCTGCCCAGGACAGTATGAAACTACAGAAGGTGGTGTGCACAGCCCAGCCCATCCTGGAAGGCAGCCTTCCATCCGTGGACTCTATGCTGCAGAAAGGACACCAACATCTTCAAAGGCCCATTACACCCCGGTAATGATCGCCTACAACCTCTTCCATCAGGCAGAAGGTACAGAAGCCTGAACACACGCACCATCAGGTTCAGGAACAGCTTTTTTCTGGTCATTATCAGACTGTTGAATGGACTGTAGCCTCAAATAATGTAACCTGCATGCCCCTAAGTCTTTTTGATCTGTACATCCTTTGCTTTCTGTGATCTGCCTGTGCCACTTGTAAACAAAGGTTTCTACTGTATTTCAGTATTGATAATAGTCAATCAATCAACAAGATTGGCAAGGGATGGCACAGTGGTTAGCACTGCAGCCTCACAGCACCAAGGACACGAGTTCAATTCCAGCCTCAGGTGACTGTCTGTGTGGAGTTTGCACATTCTCCCCCTGTCTGCGTGGGTTTCCTCCGGGTGCTCCAGTTTCCTCCCACAGTCCAAAGATGTGCAGGTTAAGGTGGATTGGCCATGCTAAATTGTCCCGTAGTGTACAGGGGTGTGTAGATTAGTTGGGTTGTAGGTGAATTGGTTTGGGTGGGGTGTCCTCAGGGTCAGTGTGGACTTGTTGGGGTGACGGGCCTGTTTCCACAATGTAGGGATTCTATGAAGAACATTGAATTCATTGACTGACCCTAGTATTTCATTCAGTAAATTGCAATGTGTTGTGCTCAGTCCTCATTGAGGGTGGGGTATTTATGGAGCCTCATCCTCCTTTTAGTTGTTTGATTTACGACTGAATGTGGCAGGATGGTAGAGGTTAGACCTGAACCATCATTTGTGTATTTGGTTATCCCTGCCTGTCACTCATTGCTTACACTGCTTGGTATGTGAGCCAGCCTGTGTTGTTGCTTCGTTAGGTTGACACCTCTATTTTAGGTCTGTGGAGTTGTGCTCCTGGCACGCTCCCTGCTCTTTTCTACAGATCAGGGTTGGTAACCTGGTTTGATGCAACGGTGGGTTAGCAGATACACTGTGCCATGAATTACTAACTCTTGCTTGCTGGTGCTCAGTATTGTTAAAACATGTCACTTCCACCTGATAAAAGTCTAACAGTACCAGTGCACATACACAGGACTGCAAAAATCATGGTTCTACCAAGCAGCACTAAAATTGTGTGTATCTGCAGACAGTGAATAGGCATTCCATATCAGACAACAGGAATATTAACGGCTGTTGATTACTCAGGAGCTTGATTCAGTAATCACGTTGGCATGGCTTCTCAGCATGTCTGCTATACAGTTGATTTTTTTGAAAAACCACCACAATCCATAGATTCAGCTTGAGCCTTTCATAATGCCTTTGATTAATACACCATATATTACAGCGACAAAGTAACAACAACTTGAGTGTGCTATTAGAAACCTTCCATTGCTGAGGGAACCTCACTCCACAATAAGCCACCTTTCTTCAGAAGAGCAGTAGCACGGAAGGAAAAATCAGAGGAAAATTGGAGAGAGAAAAATGAGGCATTCAGTACAAGAAAATAGATTAACAATATTCATAATCTGAGAACTATTTACTCTCAGTCATTGGCTTGGAACAAAATTGTGTTCAAGTCTCAAGGTAATTGTGCAGTACTTCTGTTTTCTGGATCCATGGCTTTTGCATAAAGTCTGGCCAAAACACCAAAAAGAAAGGAAAGAAAGCACAAATGTAATAAAGGGCTATTTAGTCAGTCTTGCATATCTCACATACCACCCTATGATTATGGACCTTGTTTTGAATCCATATAGATTTGTTTTGTGTTGCGCGAGAAGGTTCACGTCCATAGATTAATGAACAGTGAATGAAAATGTTTGAATGATTTTAAAGCAGTAATCTAATTAGGTCATGAAATCATTAGGCGCAAGAGCAAAATTTGAGCAGTTTATATCCATCATTTGAACCCCAAGTTTAAAAGAAACTTAAACTAGGCTTCTCTATCTGGTTTTGTTTATGATATTCACTGTTTCAATTTGATGTGGAATTTTATTTTGTTGTCATGCTGGCAACAACGAGAGCTGTGAGTGCCAGCTAGTGGAACATTCATGTCCAAGATTCAGAAAGACATTCTAGCAGGAGGATTAACGCCTATGATGTAATTGCTAAAGATTTACAGAGAAATAGGCTGCAATTGATTTCCAGGAAATTTTACACCCAGTAGGTATGACATGTTAATAAATTAATATTTGTGACAATAAGTTCAAATGTTACTGTGTAGCATTAAACATCCATAAACTGTTTTATTAGCTAAACTATGAAGTATAGAGGCAGGCCAAACGTTGTTGAGATATATTGTCATGAATGAATCAAATGGATCTCTACTGCCATCTAAAGGATGAGTCTTTCTTAGATTGAATTTCGGATCCGGAATGAACAAACCCTTTACAACAGAGTAAAAGCCCCTTCTTCCCAAAATGTCCGCGCCATTCACCAAGCATCTATCTGTCTTAGGCATTTAGAACAGATCTGTACCTTGCACCTGAGGAAAGACATAATGGCCTGGGATGGGGCACAACATAGAATGACATCTAGACTTCAAGGTTAAGTGATGGAGGATGATTATATAAATTAGGTCTGTTTTCTCCAGAATTTAGCAAGTTAATGTAATCTTTTTGAAGTTTTAAAGATACTAACAGGAAAATACAGGATATATAAACATAAACAATTTCCACTGAAGGGGACTCCAGGACAAGGTGACATAATCTGAGAATTAGGGCCAGACCATGCAGGGGAGATGTTAGGAAGCACTTCTGAACACAAAGGGCAGTAAATGTTTGGAACTCTTTTCCTCAAATGGCTGTGGATGAAGGATTAGTTGTTAATTTTAAAACCGAGATAGATAAATCTTTGTTAAGCAAAGGTATTAAGGGAAAGAGGCCAAAGACTGGTATATGGAGTTAGCCACAGATCATCGATGATGTTGTTGAATAGTGGAACAGACTCAAAGGGCTGAAAGGCATATTCCTGTTCCCACATTCCTATGTTTGTCTCTTAATCACATTTTTCAGCACTTCCTTTGTAGTCTCATGTGCTCTGATATTTTGAGTGTTCATCCAAACTTAATGTCTTGAGGTTCCCATGGTCTACCTCCCTTTTAGGCAGTGAGTTCCAGAGATCCATCAGCCTCTGGATGAAAAAGTTTTTCTTCATGTTAAGCACCTCCTGCTTTTCACCTCAAACTTGTGCCTCCTCATTATTGATCCCTCAATCAAGGCCAAAAATTTCTCCCAAACTCTGCCCCTTATAACTTTATAGTTAAAGAATCAGATTGCTTGCTCCTTTCGTTATGTATTTGATCATTTTAATAAAAAAAGTCTTTCTCTATTCTACTCTAAATAGAAATAGGTACAGCTATATTTCTGTTTACATATTCCTACCATGAACACTATTGGATGTCCATCAATTGGGCCAATGGAAGTGCAGTCATCTCCTGAAAAACATTGTAATTCCATCACTTAGGAAGGAATAAAAATATGAATGAAGTTTAACTGTACCACAGGCAGGTTTTAGCCAGGTGTAGTTCTTTTGTCATTGTTGGCAATGCCCAAGAAGATTGAAAGTTGTTATTGGGTAAAATTGGAGTTTTGCTCACTGAAATGTCGATGTCTCTCCAGTGATCCTCTGGTCATCAGTAAAACCTGTTCCCCAGCCCCCAACATCCAGTTACCAAAGACTCTGTCCACATCCAATTTCTGATGTGCCCCTCCCCCACAACATCCATCTACCGGTGACTCCCAACACCCAGCTAATAGTGACCCACTCCCAAAAACATGCTTCCAGTGACTTCCCTACTAACTTGCCTTGGATCCCATGAACTCTTATCTTTCAGACCGAACTTCTATGTGGGACCCTATCAAAGGTTTCACTGATGTCCATATAAACCACATCAACTGCACGACCCTTATCAATATATTAAGTCACCTTTTCAAAAAATTGAATCAAATTAATCAGACAAGATCTCCCTCTAATAAATCTGTCCTGACCATCCCTGATCAATCTCTGCCTTTTTAAGTATTGATTAATCCTGTCCTTCAGAAATGTTTATAATAAGGTTTAACATATGATGAACGGCTAAGGATCCTGGGATTGTACTCATTAGAGTTTAGAAGGTTGAGGGGAGATCTAATAGAAACTTACAAGATAATGTATGGTTTAGAAGGGGTGGATGCTAGGAAGTTGTTTCTGTTAGGCGGGGAGACTAGGGCCCATGGGCACAGCCTTAAAATTAGAGGGGGTAAATTTTGAACTGAAATGAGATGACATTTCTTCAGCCAGAGAGTGGTGGGCTTGTGGAATGCATTGCCGTAGAGTGCATTGGAGGCCGGGCCGTTGGATGCCTTCAACGCAAAGGTCGACAAATTCTTGATCTCAAAAGGAATCAAGGGCTACGGGGAGAGTGCAGGGACGTGGTGTTGAAATGCCCATCAGCCATGATTTGAATGGTGGAGTGGACTTGATGGGCCGAATGGCCTTACTTCCACTCCTATGTCTTATGGTCTTATGGTCTTATAATTTCCCTACTACTGACGTCGGACAAACTGATCTGCAATTACCTGGTCTATCCCTGCTGCCCTTCTTCAACAAAGTAACTACATTATCTTCCAGTCAGCTGGCACTTCACCTGTGACCAGCAAAGTATTAAATATCTCCTGTGCTGGGGCCCCAGCAATCTGTTCTGTCCCCTCCTATCGCAGCCTGGGTTACATCCCAAACAGTCCCTGGGGACTTATGGACCTTTATGCACACTAAAACATGTAATATCACCTCCTTATTAATCTTAACATGTTCCAAAGCCTTTTGATTCCAGTTGAAATCCCCAGCTATAATATTTGTCCCTTCTGTGAATACAGATGAAAAAATATTCATTTAAGACCTCACTCACGTCCATTGGCTCCACGGAGAGATTGTCCTTTTACTCTCTGACAGATCCTACCCTTTTTCTGGTAATCCTCTTACTCTTAATATCCTTCTGAACAGCTTTGGAGTTTTCCTTGATCCCAAAAATATTTCCTGGACCCTCTTTTCCCTCTTAATTCCTTTTTGAGCAGCATCCGACAGGCTGTACATTACTGAAAGGTCTCCCTTGTTTTTATTGTGCTGTATCTGACATATGCTTCCTTTGTTTTCTTTCTCAACCCTTTGATATCCCTTGACATCCAGGGTTCCCTGGACTCACTGCCTTTGCCCTTCACTCTTAGAGGAACGTGCTGGCCCCAAATTCTCACTCTATTACTTTTATTAATCCCACTTTCCAAATGTACACTTTTTCGCCAACTTTCAGGGCATTTAAATGGCCATTAGGTAAACAAATGGATGATAATGGAATAGTGTAGGTTAGATGGGCTTCAGATTGGTTTCATAGGTCAGCGCACATTGAGGGCCGAAGGGCCTGTGCTGCGCTGTGATGTTCTATGTTCTATGTTCTACCTGCTCCCAGTCTATGTTTACCAGATCCTGCCTGTTCAGTCTCCACACCTGGTGTCTCCATTTACTCTGTGTAGCTCAGTAAGCTTGTGATATGTTCAAACCCAGAACTGGCAGCAAACTCAGCTAGAACATTCATTGGCAAACTCAAGGCAGTTATCCAAAACGACCACCTCAGGGATACTAGGGGTGTTTCAAATATCTCACATTGCCCTAGTCATTTGGTCATCACTGTCCGTCTTCCATATAGCAACAACTTTTGGAATAGTGTGCACCCAAAGAGCACAATGTCTACATTTCTCGATTGCTATTCCACTTCAGGCCTGCATTTGGAATTTTTCTCTGAAATCTTTTTTGCTTGTTGAGTACTTTCAGCATTTTTCCTCTAATAACATTACTTGTCTTTTGGCACCTGCACAGAATTCTCAAGAAGCTTGCCTTCAGCTCTGCTTATTGGCAATGGGCAGGCCACCAGGTTTAGAGAAAGGTCTCAGTCTTTAAGCAACTCCCTCTCTATCAGTATTACAGTGAAGATATTCTGGTCCTAGTAACTGATGGGTGGTTTCCCTCTGACAATGATTGTGTGATTCTACCAACCTGCAAGCATGCAGAGAATTTCTGTCTTTCTGTCATTCCAATGCTGGGTGATCTATGTCCATTCTTACCTGCTCTCATTCCACTCACCAGTCACACCAGCTAGGAGGCTGGAGGTAGAGGAGGTTCTCGCCACATCTTGCCCACTTTCTTGTAACCCCAGAATCACTCAAACCTTTTTTTTTAATTCATCCATTCTTAGGTAAATTTACTCGGGGATGTGAGATGGAGAGAAAAGGTTTAGTGATGAGAAATTAATACCAGGGCAATCACAGGGAACAGTGCTACTAGAGGGACAGCAAAAGGTGCAAATGTGCTTCTTTTTAATTCATTTCTGGGATGTAGGTATCACTGGCTGTCCAATAATTGACGTCCATCTATAATTGCTCTTGATAAAGTGGTGGTGAGCTGTTTTCTTGAACCACTGCAGCTATTTGGTGAAGGTTGACCTACAATACCATTGGAGAATGACTTCCAGGATTTTGACACAACATCAGTGAAGAAACAATGGCACATTTCCAAGTTGAGATGGTGAGGGTCTTGAACAGGCACTTGCTGACGATAGTGGTCCCATGTATCTGCTGCCCTTGTCCTTCTAGATGCAAGCTGTCAGGACTTGGAAGATGCTATCTAAGGTGCCATGGTGAATTTCTGCAGTGCATTTTGAAAATGGTACATATTGCTGCTGCTGAGCATCAATGGTGGAGGGTTTGGGGATATTTGTGGATGTGATGCCAAACAAGAAAGGTACTTTGTCCTGAATAGTGTCAAGCTTCTTCAGTGTTTTTGGAGCTATGGGAATATTCCATCACACACCTAACATTACTTTGTAGATGGTGGACAGATCTTGGGAATCAGAAGGTGAGTTACTTGCTGCAGGATTCCTAGCTTCTGACCTGCTCTGGTAGCTATTATATTTGCATGGTTCATCCAGTTCAGTTTCTGGTCAATGGTAACTGCTAACATTTTGATAAATAGAGATCCATTGATGAAAATGCCATTGAATATCAAGCAGTGAAGTTTTCTTTTTGGAGATGGTCATTGCCTGGTACTTATGCTACTTGCCACATGTCAACCCAAGCCTAACTATTCTCCACATTTTGTTGTGTTCAGATTTGCACAGTGTCAGTATCTGAGGAGTCACGGTGCTGAGCATGGTGCAATTATCAGTGAACATTCCCACTGCTGACATTATGATGGAGGGAGCATCTACATTGAAGTAGCTGAGGATTGTCAAGTCTAGGACACAATGCTGAACATCCCCTGCAGAGATGTTCCGGGGCGAGCTCTTTGATCTCCAGCAACCATAACCATTTTCCTTTTTGCTAGATATGACTCTACCCAATGGAGAGTTTTCCCTGAATTGCCATTAACTCCAGTTTTGCTCTGGTCCTTGAGCAAATGCAGCTCTGATGTCAGGAGAAGTAACTCTCACTTTCACTTCAGGAGTTCAGCCCTTAGTTCATGTTTACCTACCCCAACAAAACTGGTTAACTGCAGCCTAAGACTTATAGATGTTCCAGCCAAAAGTCCTTTGAAGTCTTATCTCCAGCAAACAAGCACAATATTGCAAGAACATTTCAGAATCACACACAAACTGTGTAATTTTGAATCGAAAGAAAATTGAGTAAGCAAAACACTTTCTTCATTTGTCCTAACATTGGCCATTTGACTTCTGTCCAAGCAGCTGCCATCTTCAAAACTTTCAAAATTTCTATCACCAGTCGATAAATGTCATTTAAATGTGTCAATGTTCCAAAGAAAATAGCTAGGCCCACTCTGGTTATATGCTGCAATTTAGCTAAATACTACCCAGATCTTTATCATCATAAGCAAAAGAGGATCAAAACTTAATTATCAATTTATAAGAAAAAATGGCATTGTTCATAATTAAGTTTGCCTGGAATTTCCTGCCTGGCGTAAGGTTACGATAAAGGAATTAATGTGACATCTGTGAGATAAATTGGTGATGACAAATGTGGAGGAAATAAAACTCTCACTGAGGGGTGCCTAGTGATGTTAAATAATTTTCCTTACAGATTGTACTGTGACAAAGGGTGATCTTCTGTTAATATTGTAAAGTTAGCTACTAACAAGCTACGTAGTCAGGTGATTAATAAGAAAATGTCTAATCTCTTGCAAAAAGGGGTCTGGATCAATTAAATTAACAAATTAATTCATACCAGATGCCACATGAAGTGAAGAAATGTAATGTAATAGATCGTGGAACATGAAACCTTTCATGGCATAAAGGTGTTCACTAATAAAAATGGAAAGGCATTTGATCGCTCAAGTTAAAGCGAGTATCTGGTCAATGTAAACAGCGGTTATTAAAATTAGATCAAGGACTGGAATGTATCCCAAGATAACTTGATTGTAAATCAGAACAAATTATTTTAAGCTGAACAGATGAGGCCATGTTTGAAGAATCATGTTCAATCCGACTCTCCCCTTCCAAAGTTTGTACTGATGAATTAGAAAAAAATACAGACGATCCAGGATCAAAGTTACAACTTCTGAAGAGAGACCATCCGAGCGTATCCATTTTCATTAGACAAAATGCATGGAGGAGTATAATTTTTAAGATGAAGATGTGCTGTATAAAATGTTATTACCACTCTCACTAAGTCTGGTATATTTATTTCGAAGGAATATCACAGAATCTATACTATGTAGGAAGGAACCATTTGGCCCATCACGTGCACTGAACCTCCTGAGAGTTTCCCACCCAGGCCCATCCCTGCCTCTACACCCATAACTCCATATCTACCATGTCCAATCTACCTTACCTGCATGTCTTTGGACTGTGGGAGGAAACTAGCACACCCAGCAGAAACCCTCACCGACACAGAGACAGCGTGCAACCTCCACACACACAGTCACCCATCGCTGGATCCCCGATACAGTGAGGCAGCAGTGCTGACCACTGAGGAACCGTAGCCTTGAATATCATGCTGCCAAATTACTCAGCTGAATCTGAGAATGGACTGGATAAAGAATGTGTCTGTTCTGTGATATTTATTCTAGTATAGTTACTGCACCTGACCACAAACAGAAATATGAATATCTAACCTGATATGGCCTGCTAAAGAAACTACAGTATCATTCTCGCAGATTCAACACCATTGTTGTGATGCCAAATATAACCATATTTCTAAACAAACCCAGAATATCAATCATCTGCAAGCTCTTGGTTTGTTCCAAGTACTTCAAACTGCCTGGTGGTTGATGACTTACACTTTGTCAAGCCAGCAACATAAGATACTGTTCAAATGCAGAAATCTTGCTATTCTGCTAATCAGGGTGAATGCATAATGTTTCCCAGAATCCAAATGTCAGCATTTTCAGGACATTTTGGTGAGAAAATTCTAAAGAAAACCAAGGCATCCAAAAATGTACGTGAACACACCACCATCAATTTTTTGGGAATGCTGAGAAATTCAGGCTCATGTTTACAAAGAGAAAGCAGCAGATTGACAATGTCACTGGATTGGAAAACTAGCCTCATTTTCATGGTCAATATAACTGTCATTATTTGTTGTAAAAACACATCTGTTTCATAAATGGCCTTGCAGAGAGGGAAATCTGCTGTCCTTTCCTGGGCTGGCCTACATGTGACTCCAGAGCCACTACGATGTGGTTGACTTTTAGCTGCCCTCTGAAATAGTCTCACAAGTCATTCAGTTCAATTAGCGATGGGCAAGTAGGGTCGGCCTTACTGCCGAGTCCATCGCCATAAATAATGAAAACAATGGTTTTGTCTAACTCCTGTGGGTGTTAAGTATGGGGTTGTAAGAGACTGCAACTGTCTTATACTTCCTTCCACACCAGATGTACCACATTTTTACTGAACTTTGTTTTTTGCACTGATCCATATCCCTGCTCTTTCAACTATCACATCCAAGAAACAGGAGCTCCTGCCCTCTCCACCCCCACCTAGTTTTCAGTAATTTTATTTTAATTTGTTCTTGGGATATGGCTTTGGCCTGCATTTATTGTTCATCTTTCATTGCCCTTGAGAGTGTAGTCAGCATGAACTGCCAGAATCTGGGTGGTATGAATAAACCCCATCAGCTGGTAAGGAGGAAATCCCATGATTGGAATGTAGTTGGTCCTCTTTCAATTAATATCTACGAGAGTAACAGTCCTGATTGTTGTAGACCAGTGGCCATGCTTAAAGATCCATTTACAATACAGTCAGGATCGATTGTCACTATGATGTCACATAGTTGATTGGCATTTGATACTGTTCAAGATTGGCTAGTTAGAAGAGGTGCCAACGAGGCAAATATGGAACCCAATCCCAGCTAAAACGATATCCCAGGAGATATGAAAACAGAAGAAACTCTTAAGAAAGGTAACTTTGTAAAATATGACCCTGTAATAGGAGGCACCTGCCCAGCCTCATTCTAAGTTATATTGTTCAATTCATCAAAAGTTTGTTAGATCCACAAATCTTAGTGAGACCGTATTTAACACAGTGGGTGTTACTATCAGCAACACACCAGGCAAGTCCCCAGAGTGATCCGTGATTAAGAATTTGTGGGGGGCCAATAAACGTGGAGCTAGAAAAGCACAGCTAGTCAGAGAGCATCTGAGGAGCAGGGCAGTCAACATTTTGGGCCTAAACCATTCAAGAGGACTAAGAATTTGTATAACTTTGTCTGTAGCTGCTTTTATTTGATGACTATTTCAATTTTAAAATAACCAGTAGCACACCCTTGTAAATAAATGAGATAAAAGATTAGATTATTACGAAAATGTTGCTAAAAGTTGCTTCAGCAAAAGGTGATAAAGTTATCAATGAAAATACAAATAGAAGACAAGTGAAGATACGTATTCTATATGAAGATGAAAATGAAATCAGTCTCCATTATTGTTGTAAGCTTGGCTTGTTTGAAGGTTCTCTCTCTGGGGTGAAGTGGTTAAAAGTTAGATTCAACAGCTGTGATAGCATCTGTAGTTGAACAGATGGAAGTTGCTTCTACCTGTAGACCTAGCAAGTTTCGGGAGTGAGTGGAGGCTCCTTTATTTTACATTTATGGCTGTGACTGTTGCTAACCTAGTTCAGTAGAGCCATTTGGCATACTTCATTCTAGCAAGTTTTGTGAAGATTTGTCGCTCAGGTTGAGGTTCTGGATGTGAGTTTGCTCGCTGAGCTGGAAGGTTAGTTTTCAGACGTTTCGTCACCATTCTAGGTAACATCATCAGTGAGACTCCGACGAAGCGCTGGTGTTATGTCCCGCTTTCTATTTATCTGGTTAGGTTTCCTTGGGTTGGTGATGTCATTTCCTGTGGTGGTGATGTCATTTCCTGTTCTTTTTCTCAGAAGATGGTAGATTGGCTCCAAATCAATGTGTTTGTTGATGGAATTCCGGTTGGAATGCCATGCTTCTAGGAATTCTCGTGCATGTCTCTGTTTGGCTTGTCCTAGGATGGATGTGTTGTCCCAATCAAAGTGGTGTCCTTCCTCATCTGTATGTCAGGATACGAGTGATAGTGGGTCATGTCGTTTTGTGGCCAGTTGATGCTCATGTATCCTGGTGGCTAGCTTTCTGCCTATTTGTCCAATGTAGTGTTTGTCACAGTTCTTGCAAGGTATTTTGTAGATGACGTTCGTTTTATTTGTTGTCTGTATTGGGTCTTTTAAGTTCATTAGCTGCTGTTTTAGTGTGTTGGTGAGTTTGTGGGCTACCCTGATGCCAAGAGGTCCGAGTAGTCTGACAGTCATTTCGGAAATGTCTTTGATGTAGGGGAAAGTGGTTATGGTTTCTGGGCCCGTTTTGTCTGTTTGTTTGGGTTTGTTGCTGACAACACATAGAAAACCCAGATGCCACTCGATCAAATTCCAAAATGTTAAAATAGAGATGAATCACATCAGACATCACACCTCCCATCTCCTATTCAATGCTAAACATGTTTTCTGCCTTTAAAACTTGTAGGGTTCAATGTACAGACCTGAATCATTTAATTTTTCAATAACGTTTTGTAATTGCCTCTTAAAATAACACAGTCTATCATCTGTTTTTGGCTCCAGTTGAATCTACAAGAAAAGGCAATGGGGGGGGTGCAGCAACCATTTAAAAACAGACCATCTTTATTAACAAAGTCTATATCATAATATAACTGTATATTCATGGCATTTGTCTCCACATTAACATTTTTAATTGTTTTCTTTTCCTGAGATTTTTAAAATAATTATTTAAAATGACGCACTCTGATAAAGGGGTGTGTAGCATTTTTAGCATTCTGAAAACTTCCCTGGCTCCTCTTCTCTTGGCAATCAGTTAAAACTTGGGTCCTTGAGCATTGAACATGCAGTATTAAGTTGACTTCTAAAATGGCAAAATAATGAAATTACTTTCATATGAAATATGTTTCTGATTCGCATATTGATAGAACCTACCTTCTAAGGCTGGTGGGCATGTCTTTGATGATAGAATTGACTGCAGTGTCATTCATTCATAAGCAGGCTTTCACTTCCTACCATGCTTGGGCATTCCCAGCCTGTTTCCAACGAGTGAGAGGCTTCAAAATCTCTTTGTATGTTTGAGTTTGTAACATTATTCAGAAGCTTAGAATTAACTAAGTACTTTAGTACAGGAATCATATCATTTGATACATTTTCTCCTGTTACAACATTATCTCCCCTTCCTGCCAATAAACAAAAAGGTTTATAGCCAATCAGATAGTGCAGCATGGGGTCTGGGTTGTAGTGACCATCTGAGATTTTGACAGTCCACAAACAAGAAAAGTTGAAAGTCTGTTGAAAGTATTTGTGAATGAACCATCACATTCACCAATTTTTATCTCCCTCACTTTTAGGTTGTGATCTCTGGGATCTCTGAAATGTTCTGGTATTTTTCTTGGTGTCCCAGATTCATGAAGAAATATAAGTGTGTATCTAATCAATTTGTTTTTTCAATGAAGAAGCTACAGATAACAAGATTAAAAGGATAATGGTTAGAAACTTTGAAAAATTGGAAACTGATTTGGATCAAACTTGACTACTTTATTCATTTTATTGAATGCAAAAGCATTCCAATATTATTTCACTTCAAAGTTCTAAGTTTTCAAGAAATTATCCACTTTCATTCTAATATCCTAAGCTGTAATGAAAAGCTGTAAATGGTAAGGTCTAATTGAGCCAGTAATTCTTTCATAGTGTTTGCTAGATTTATGTTCAAGGATATGAGTTCAAAGGATCATTCATTCAGAAATGGTCAAAAACTTTCAAAACTTTGTATTCCTCCTTTGTACGTTAGCTGATATGTAATGTGATCAGTGCCTTTATGTCAACAAAATTAGTAAGCCTGTTTTGTTTGTTACAAGGTGTGTGTTAAGGACATTTTTTTTCAAAATAAACTGTGTACACTTAATCATGCAGACAAACACAGCATGTAGCATTTTAGGATGCTTTTTTCCTTTCAATATGTATTTAAACCTTTTGATTTGTTCATTCATGTATTCAATATTCCTAAAATCCATCATCATTTTCACATACCAAGGTTTCTCTTTCCACTTTACAGTGTTAATGCAAAAATGTTCAGATGTTTCAAATATGCTGATATGAAATTACTGAATCTCAAGTTGGCAAAGAGAATGTATTGTGCACAAAAAATTCAGAGAACTACTGAGTATTCAGGAGGTTACATATCAAATTCAAAAACTGAAATGTTGCTTTTAAGGAATTATCTTGCATCTGAATGTTTCTTAATGAAATGAAAAAAAGCAAGATTGTTTACCTTTAGACACCTGAACGCAGACGTTACACCATGTGCTGCGGTTGTGGTTGTTAGTTTATTCTGTAACAGAAGAATTTGTCAGAAATTGCTGCAGTAAAACTTTTATTTTGTCAGTTTAAAGACTCAATAAGCGTTACTCCTACTGTAGATAAGACATCAGTACCAGATTATTATCATTTATTGAGTATCTTGAGAAGGTGCTTCTTATATGTAAGATTTAAAGAAGAACCAAGCTGACAGCTAAAAGCAGCTAAAAGTAACTTATTAATTAGTTAGAAACATTATTTACAATTAAATAAGTTCTAACAGTCTATTGTAATCTCACAAGATAAACCTTTGCAGCAATGCGTCTTTTTAAAAATTGTTTTGTGCAATTTTAAACCTAAATAATGCTTGGTAACAGTTAGAAGTTTATTTGGCTCATTATCGCAGTAATGAATTAATCACATATATTTGAGGAGCTATTAGTTGATTTATGATGTAATAACATTTATCAGTGTCTTGTCATAGTCTGTTGAACACAGCTATCTAGAATTAACCAAAATCATGCTTTGTCATTCTCGCTGGCAGCGACTGCAGTCATCAATCTTTTCACATGAAAGATTAAAGTGTCACCATTTTTCAATTCACCAGCTTCAAATATGTAGTAAATACCATAATATTTAGTGTGATTATCAGAATTAGCTTCTGTTGTCTATTTTTTGTTCTTGTAATCTGACTCAAGATTGAATTAATATAAGTGAATTTAGTGAAGTTGTTTGTTTGTAATATTGTTAGATGTAGCTGTGTTCTGAGTACTTTTATGAACTTGCAGGTAACACTTTTAACTTTGTCGATGTGACTCCAGGATTGAGAACTGATCATTTTAAACAGGCCAAATACAAATCCACTGTGAATTTCATTGTCATGATTTCAACAGGACAAGTCACGAGACCTATCCTGGAGTCGATCATGTTCATGTCAATTCTAATTTTCATTTGGAACAGCAGTACAGTCCATATGAGAGACACTTTAGCATCTTCTTGATAAAAGAGAGGAGTTAGGAATAATCAGTAAATGTCTTAAAACACAGCAACAAGGAACAGAATCTTGAAGGGTTTGAGCAACATGAGCTCTGGGGATATTTGTGGCAGAATTACTTGAGAAGTCCAGTGAGCCCCATTTTGATATTGGGGGAATCTCAATGCAACTTTTGAGCATTTTCCAAGCTGCCAATTAAGGGAGTTATAGCTTGTTAAACAGCTTCAACGCTGCATTCGTCTCATTAATATTCATCGTATTCTGCGTATTGCCAACACAAGACAGGGAACACAGTGGCCTTTGAAAGATAGTGGGGTTCAAGGGATACCACTTCTTTGGCAGGTATTTGCTGTGTGGTGAGCTGCTCCAAGAATGGTGCGTGGTAAGATAGGGCTAGAATCAGATCTGAGGGTTATCATAGGGATGGGGCAGGAAGTGAGTTGAGTAAGACACAGCCAGGGGCAGGAAGTGAGTTTAGTAAGACACAGCCAGAAATCCTATCGGACCTTACAGTGAGAACTCCTTCAAAAAACTTGCTGCGATTTGCACTTAGCCAAAAAGCATAAAATTTAGCCCAAGGTTACTTTTAATTGAGCGCTAACAAAGCAGCTCATTTGGCCTCGGGCTCAGCCGGGACTCCTCATTGTCTATTTCACAATATAAGTCTTGACACAAGTACCCCGACACATTACGAAAAATATTTTGGATTTCTAAAGAATACAGATCAGGTTTGTCTATGACACTCTGCTGTCCATCTCCTACAATGTCCAGATATAATACGTGTTTGCGAATGAAAATTTATGATAATTTCACACCCTGTTGGGATATTAATGTTTAAGAACACATGGGAAACAACCATAGAAGATTCTTGTTGATCATTTTGCATAATATATTTGTACATTTCATGATTTTTAAATGGACATTTGAAGCACATGTTTTTCACAATGTCCATATGGAACTATAAAATAGTTAGCAATGTTGCTCTTTGAAGTATAAAGTAATAATTAATATGAATGGTGACAACACTGTAATTTGAGTTGCATGGTCGGTAACAATGCCAACAAGAACTCCCTAGCTTTCATGACATGTTACTCTCTTCCTGCTGTCTGGTCCAAACTGGGAAATATGAGGCCCCTTTCCCCTTCCCCCACCTCAAACCCTAATGACCTACCCCAGAAAAAAAAATCACAGCCGCTCCTTTGCCTCCATAATCTCACTTTCTCTCATGCATCATTTCTATCACACTATTACAGTAAATCACTGAAACAACATTTCACAATTCTTCTATTGAAACAGCACGCCTAAGGCTTATCTTGATTTTTCCTTCCTGCTTCTGCCAGGGGACGACTGCTATTTCCCTAACTCAGACCACTGTCCTCTTTCTCAGTAGTTCCTACTTCTTGCTACCAAATTGCTGACCCCAATCTTAAGCATGAAACCAAATTGTTTTCTTTTAGTTATAAAAGTTCACCCTGTTTCTTCAAATACAGTCAACATCCTGTTTCTATTATTAAACGGTTGTCCTAATTCTCAATATTGAAGCAGTTGTGAAATCATACAAACTGAGTTCCTGCCACAGCAGTTGTTCTTAGTGGATCTCACATGGGTGGAAAATACCAAAAGAAACTTAAATAAACTAAATAAGAAAGAGCACAGATCAATAGTAATGGAACACTTCAGCTTCGAAATCACTATCAATTTAAGTGACTAAATGCTAACATTAAAAATAAATAGATTAATATCTCCATTAAAATCGTGAACAGTGGCATGTCTTCAGCATTGTTTATTTGTACAGTAACATGACAGTCTGCATTAGCAGATATTTGCCACCAATAATTAATCAGAGTCATGTAGGTCTACAGCATGGAAACAGGTCCTTCGGCCCAACTTGCCCATGCCGCCCAGTTTTCATAACTGAAGCAGTCCCTTTTGCCTGTGTTTGTTCCCATCCCTCCATATTCATCCCATCCATGCACCTGTCTAAATGCTGCTTAAATGATGAAATTGCACTTGCCTCCTCTGCTATGTCTGGCAGCCAGGTTCAGACAGTCACCACCCTCTGAACGCTTTTGTATCTCACCCCTCTCATCTTAATGTTGACTTTCCTGCTCCTCTGAAGCTGTCTGGTCTCCTGCATTGCTCCAGCTCCACTCTGTGTTTAAAAGTATCAATGTTTACAATGCATGGTTAGTCAGTGTTAGTGATTCAGGGTCTTCCTACAGCAGGATCCAATCTGCTGAGCTGACTTAGTAACAGAAAACAAAAACATAAACAACTTGAAAAATCGGAATCAAGACTGACTTCCTGAGGGGCAGGGGCATAACACGTTAATAGCTGCCCCAATTTATCCAGCATAGGTTAACTATTCATTGAAGAACATTCAGCTGCTCATAATGATGGCTTTATTTAAATTGTGTAATGCATACTCGTAAACGTATTCATTCTGTCAATGTTTCAAGCAAAAATGGTTACTCCCTTCAGTCAGTTACTTCAGCTGAAAATACTTTAAGCTTCTGTGAACAGTGAATTAAAAATTGCCTGTAAATTTGATCCAGTGGTGTTTCAGAGACAAATAGGACTGTATTTCTCTGAGCTGAATGTGATACCTTACGTGGTTGTTCATGCATCAAAATATACACAGCATTCATGACAATGCATTAACATTCGGTGAGGAAAATGTTTAAAATTTTGCAAGTATTGGGGATGTAAATATTGGAAGAGATATTGGCATAATGGTAATGTCATTAAATTTGTAACCCTAAGGGCAAGGCTAATGCTCTTGGGAAACAAGTTCAAATCCCACCATGACAGCTAGTGCTATTTAAATTTCGTTAATAAAATGAGGAATTGAAGCCAGTTGCAGTAATTGTAATAAAGGAGCCATCAGTGTTTATTGTAAGACATAATGGATTTCCTTTAAGTTAGGACCATGCCAGCTCTGGCCTCAGACCCACAGCAATGTGTGTGATTCTTATATCCTCTGCAAAGCTCTTGGCATTTAGAGCTGGGCAACAAATTTGACGCTCACACTTCTTCAAAATACAAACCAAAAACTGAAGTCATTGGATGGAATCTTATGGGAATCTGAACAACAGGGTCTAGAGCGGGAAATATGGCAGAAATGTGAGAGATGTCCTGGAGGCCAGTCTTCGTGTCAGGAATAACTCACAGCATGGTATAACTATGTTCGCAGCATCAAGGTGAGATTGTTGTTACACAACGATAAGCTGCCCCTTAAGGGAGATTATTGCTGTCTGACAACTTTATTACCAGCACAACCCATCTCAGATTTCTATTGTACCTTCACCAGGAGCATGCTGGACACCGAGAATTCCTGACATTGAAGTTGGAGTGGGTACCTGGTGGCTCTGAATAACCTCCATGTCAGACACAGGGACCAACATCTTTTGGGGAAGCAGCCCGTCTATCGACAGACGCTAGCATCTGATGGGCGCAGGCCTCCAAGTGACATGGTACATGGTATATTTCCCATCCACCTACAGGACATTTTTATGATCAATGCTATCCCTCAGGCTGGCCCGGTAACTCTCATTGTAACACTGCAGCATGGATACTAAGTGCTCAGGGACGCAGCCCCAGCTCAGGGGCTGCAGCAGGCTGTACCTCTGGTCTCGTCAGTCACTGTCAAGGCACTCACTCACCCTGAGCCTACCCTAATGCTCACAGCGCCTCTGCTTTGCCTTCTAAGACCTCACCCTTCAGCCAAACATACCAGGCTCACAGTACTGCTGCATTGCCTTGCCAGTTAGCACATACACAAAGCTTGGAAACATGGTCTGGGTTGTCAGTTATGTTAAGGAAGATAGCCCTCGATCAATGTACGCTGACCGATTAAATCAAGGACAGCTTCTGAATCCAGTCCAGAGGCTTGGACATAGCCAGTCATCCACTCAGGGTGTTCAGAGCCAAGATCCTCTCCTCATAAGTGATGAGAAGCCAAATGTCAGGCAGTCCACGAGCCGCCTTGATTCTTTCCGCCCTTTTGGGGGGCCTAGTGGGGTGAGGAGCACTGGCCAGGGTTTTGGGAGGGGTGAGTGGGGAGTACTAGCCATGATTTGGTTACTGGGGAGATCTGCCCAGGTTTTGGGGATGGGGTTAGGGAGCGCTGCCCAGGGTTTGGAGAGGGGTGGGGAGCACTGACCATGTTTGGGGAGGGGGGGGTTGAGCATTGACCATGTTTGGGGAGGGGGGTGAGCACTGTCCAGGGTTTGGGGAGGGGAGGGTGAGCACTGTCCAGGTTTGGGGAGGAGGTGCTGATCACTGCCTATGTTTGGGGAGCGGGGGGGGGGGTGCGATCACTGTCATGTTTGGGCAGGGTTGGGTGAACACTGCCCACATTTGGGGAGGGGGGGTGAGCATCGCTGCAGCTACTTTAACATAGCAGTTCCTTTTACTGCCCGATTATTTTCCACCATGACCCTGCACACCAGTAAGAACTGGCCTCCTTTCGCTCTCCCATTTCACTGTGTGCTAAAGGGCTCTGTGACCCACATGGGGGTTAGCACCTGTAAGGCTGTGCTGAATGCATGGTAAGAGTGTGAACTAGAAGCAAAAAGATGAGTTTATGTGGATACATGAGATGCACATGTGTGTTTTTGTGTGCAAAGGGACCTGCTAGCCATACGAGTCCCTGATCTTCAAGTGTAGAGGAGCTGAGGTGGTAGCACAGTGTAGGTACGATGATGTGATTTGCTGCCATTGAAATATTGAGGAGGATGATGGCCATGGCGCAGGGATGTGCTGAAGGAGAAGCAGTTGCATGATGGACAGGACAAGTATTTGGCAAAATGCAGCCACCAGGTCTCTGCTCAGATTTATAAATCAGGACGGCACTGTCTAGTTGGTAAGGGAAGGAGAGGAGAATTGGAATGGAGTAAAAATGATTTTGAGCTTTAATGTGATGTAAGTGTTTGGAAGTAAGGCAGTCACTGCTCAATGGCAAGATTCTGAAGTCACCATTTAAGGTCTGAGAGGTAACTCACAAACATTGTCGAGATCCTGATTTTTCTCAATCTGTGTATTTTACCAATTTTACCATCATTGCTCACGCCACACTCGGGAAGAAAAATTCCAACCTTATACTCTTAGATTTGAAAATGTATGAGTTTGCTTCTGTTGAAATGTTTTGCAACAACCTAATAGACAAATATTTCCACTTACTGCATGCCACTGTATCTTGGGCAGACCAAAGGATGTGTGTTAACAAAGTGTGGAGCTGGATGAACACAGCAGGCCAAGCAGCATCTCAGGAGCACAAAAGCTGACGTTTCGGGACTAGACCCTTCATCAGAGAGGTGCTTGATGGATGCTGCTTGGTCTGCTGTGTTCATCCAGCTCCACACTTTGTTATCTTGGATTCTCCAGCATCTGCAGTTCCAATTATCACCAAAGGATGTATGCGACTGCTTTAAGAACCGAATGAACCAGAAACCAGGATGACACCACATGGCCAGTAGCCATGGGGCATCATGGCTGCAGTATGTAAGACAAAAGCTGTGGAAGTAGGGCAACATGGCGGCTCAGTGTTAGCACTGCTACCTCTCAGCACCTGGGTTTGATTCCACCCCCAGGCAACTATGTGGAGTTTGCACACTCTCCCCGTGTCTGCGTGGTTTCCTCCTTGTGCTCCAGTTTCCTCTCACAGTCCAATGATGTGCAGGTTAGGTGGATCAGCCATGCTAAATTGCCTGTAGTGTTCAGGGATGTGTAAATGAGATGGGTTATAGGGGGAATGGGTCTGGGCGGGAAGTTCTGAGGTTTGGTGTGGACTTGTTGGGCCGAAGGGCCTGTTTCCACACTGTAGGGATTCTATGAAAAAGTAAGTTTCTCTGTGGAAATGCAAATTACCACTTTGTCTCTTCAATAAACTTGTTGGAAATATTCAAGCAAGTTGAACTTCTACTAGTTACCATACCAGCAAGCAAGTGGTAATCCTGTATTAAGCAACACAACTTGAGTGCAGGAGTGTTATCTACATTGCTCTACAATCTGTACTATCTCAAAGACAGTAATCTAGCTCAGTTTATGCTGTCTGAATTCTTCCACTGACAAAAACCTTACTCAATCTAACAGAGATAATGGGAGCTGCAGATGCTAGAGAATCCAAGATAACTAAGTGTGGAGCTGGATGAATTCAGCAGCCAAGCAGCATCTTAGGAGCACAAAAGCTGACATTTTGGGTCTAGACCCTTCATCAGAAAAGCTTTTTTGATGAAGGGTCTAGGCCTGAAACGTCAGCTTTTGTGGTCCTAAGCTGCTGCTTAGCCTGCTGTGCTCATCCAGCTCCACACTTTGTTATCTCAATCTAACAGACCCTGTCAAAGCATTCCAGGCTGCATTCCCATATTTCACACAAGCAGAAATTGCCAGAGAAACTCAACAGGGCTGGCAGCATCTATGGAGAGAAAGCAGAATTGACACTGCAGGTCCAGTGACCCTTCTTCAGAACAGATCCGAAACAGTACCTAGTCACTGGACTAGAAATGTTAACTCTGATTTCTCTCTGCAGATATGCGGCTTGACCTGTTGAGTTTCTCCAGCAATTTTCGTTTGTGTTTCTGATTCCTAGCATTCCTCTCCCATATTTAACCTCTGCAAATTGACGTCACCCAATCCCCTGCTGTGTGTGTCTTAACTCACAGCAGCTCCCATCTCCCTATCACCGTCTGTGCCTGCCAACCAATATTCGCTACCAGTCAAGCAATGTTTGATACAAGCATTCTAATTCTTGTCCCCAGATCCCTCTCTGGCAAAGCTCCTCCCTCACTGTGAAATTTCCTCCTATCACTCCCCCCAACCTCTACATTGGCAGCAGGTCAACAAAGAGCAATAAATGGAATGAATGTGGAACTACAGGCAGGTCGATGGGGGAATGGTGAAGTGAGAAGGGCTGATCATTCTTTCATACATCCCCGAGAACTGAGGACACCTTCTCCACGTCCACCACAGCTATCACCACCCTCCTCTATACTGGCTAAGTGGGCTTGATGCTATCCTCAACTTTCTCCACCCCCAAGCCTCCACAGACGATGAGATTCTACACCTTTCCACCGAGTCATGTCCAGTGAGTCACAGCTCCACACCTCGGTCGTGAAAATCCGGCCCTAGGAATGGAAGTTGCTGACAGCTCAAAACACTTCTACTTGGTTATATTCTGGGGGCAACTGAACACTGCTCTCTTTGGAGAAGCAAGTCATCACTGATAGTCACATCCACAGCATGTGCAGACTGAAAGTTGCTGTCAGCTTCACAGGCAAAATGACAGTGAACTCTGCAGTCATTACTTGTGTAAAAATCAGGCCATTAAAATGATGATAATAAAATGTGAGGCTGGATGAACACAGCAGGCCAAGCAGCATCTCAGGAGCACAAAAGCTGACGTTTCGGGCCTAGACCCTTCATCAGAGAGAGGGATGGGGAGAGGGAACTGGAATAAATAGGGAGAGAGGGGGAGGCGGACCGAAGATGGAGAGTAAAGAAGATAGGTGGAGAGAGTAAAGGTGGGGAGGTAGGGAGGGGATAGGTCAGTCCAGGGAAGACGGACAGGTCAAGGAGGTGGGATGAGGTTATTAGGTAGCTGGGGGTGCGGCTTGGGGTGGGAGGAAGGGATGGGTGAGAGGAAGAACCGGTTAGGGAGGCAGAGACAGGTTGGACTGGTTTTGGAATGCAGTGGGTGGGGGGGAAGAGCTGGGCTGGTTGTGTGGTGCAGTGGGGGGAGGGGACGAACTGGGCTGGTTTAGGGATGCAGTAGGGGAAGGGGAGATTTTGAAACTGGTGAAGTCCACATTGATACCATATGGCTGCAGGGTTCCCAGGCGGAATATGAGTTGCTGTTCCTGCAACCTTCGGGTGGCATCATTGTGGCACTGCAGGAGGCCCATGATGGACATGTCATCAAGAGAATGGGAGGGGGAGTGGAAATGGTTTGCGACTGGGAGGTGCAGTTGTTTGTTGCGAACTGAGCGGAGGTGTTCTGCAAAGCGGTCCCCAAGCCTCCGCTTGGTTTCCCCAATGTAGAGGAAGCCGCACCGGGTACAGTGGATGGAGTATACCACATTGGCAGATGTGCAGGTGAACCTCTGCTTAATGTGGAATGTCATCTTGGGGCCTGGGATGGGGGTAAGGGAGGAGGTGTGCGACTGGGAGGTGCAGTTGTTTGTTGCGAACTGAGCGGAGGTGTTCTGCAAAGCTTGCGACTGGGAGGTGCAACTCTCTTGTCTTCGGTCCGCCTCCCTCTCTCACCCTATTTATTCCAGTTCCCTCTCCCCATCCCCCTCTCTGATGTAGGGTCTAGGCTCGAAACGTCAGCTTTTGTGCTCCTGAGATGCTGCTTGGCCTGCTGTGTTCATCCAGCCTCGCATTTTATTATCTTGGAATTCTCCAGCATCTGCAGTTCCCATTATCTCTGATACTATTTTAACCTCACTGCGAAGCCTCTTCCAGGGATGCCTAACCTGAAGAAGTTACCCTCCTCCCTCCGGACCAACCTCAGGGAATCTCTCTCCCATTGCAACTCTCTTGTCTTCGGTCCGCCTCCCCCTCTCACCCTATTTATTCCAGTTCCCTCTCCCCATCCCCCTCTCTGATGAAGGGTCTAGGCCCGAAACGTCAGCTTTTGTGCTCCTGAGATGCTGCTTGGCCTGCTGTGTTCATCCAGCCTCACATTTTATTATCTTGGAATTCTCCAGCATCTGCAGTTCCCATTATCTCTGATACTATTTTAACCTCACTGCGAAGCCTCTTCCAGGGATGCCTAACCTGAAGAAGTTACCCTCCTCCCTCCGGACCAACCTCAGGGAATCTCTCTCCCATTGCAACTCTCTTGTCTTCGGTCCGCCTCCCCCTCTCACCCTATTTATTCCAGTTCCCTCTCCCCATCCCCCTCTCTGATGAAGGGTCTAGGCCCGAAACGTAAGCTTTTGTGCTCCTGAGATGCTGCTTGGCCTGCTGTGTTCATCCAGCCTCACATTTTATTATCTTGGAATTCTCCAGCAACTGCAGTTCCCATTATCTCTGATACCATTAAAATGATGAAATGCCTTGTGCTTTATTGTGTTGCCAAAAGACAGATGGACATTTGAAGTTCGACGGTTTTGGACTGTGGGAGGAAACCCACACAGACACAGGGAGAACATGCAAACTCCACACAGTCACTGAGGATGGAATTGAAGCTGGGTCCCTGGCACTGGGAGGCTGCCGTGCTAACCACTGAGCCACTGTGCTGCACCGGCTTAAATCTGAAGTATGTTACAGTAACAAAGGTAAGACCAGAGCTCCTTTGGCGTAGTGGTAGGGTCCCTGGTGTGGAGCTAAGAGGCCTCAGTTCCAGTCCTGTCTGTTCTAGAGCGTGCTATAACATTTCTAAGAGGCCTCAGTTCCAATCCTGTCTGTTCTAGAGCGTGCTATAACATTTCTAAGAGGCCTCAGTTCCAGTCCTGTCTGTTCTAGAGCGTGTTATAACATTTCTAAGTAAGTTGATTTTAAAGGCGGGGGGGGCGCGGAATTAAAGGCAGGGCCATACTCTTACCAGACCATGAGCTGCTCTTTCATTAGAGAGAGATGTACTGGTGGTGGTAGTTTAACCTGAGGGCACAAGAGGTTGAGAAGGAAAATCCTTCATGGTAATTCTAGCCAGTTCAGAAATTTAACCCTTGATGTCACTCTGCATAACAAACCAGCCAATGGAGGAAAATGAACTCCTGATCAATACAGGGGTCAGCTCAGTTGGAACAATTTTAATGTTAGTTAACATTCCATAGCATTGCATGTCAAAATTCAGGATCACCTCTCTTCCTTAACTAAATTAAGGTTAAAAGATTGGAGATAATTCAGATCCCATTTAAACTTTGATGTAAACTGTCTTTGTTCTTAATTAAATAACAGATTAAGCAATTTGGTAAGTAGAAAAGTATAGAATTTTGGAGCATCAGAGTTCTACTACATTGACTGAGGAGCTGTGGGTAGTAATATTCACATTGTCAGCCCTGTTCACAGCGTGCAATTATATCTTTACATGTTCATGGAGGCAGTTTCTATTGTCACTGCTGTCACAGGAATTTATAATGATGACATTTCACAGGAAAATGAAACGAGTGAATGAAAAGTTGTAGGCAGGAAACAGAAGACTGATGGAAATTCTGATATTGTGAGTGTCAGGAACATAAAATACATCCCTCAGATAAGTGCAGTGATTGTAATCTCATAAATGATTCAGCATTGTGCTGTACATTTTAAAATTGTAAAATTGTAAAAATAGTTATCAAAAATATCTTGATGCATGTTATAAATGTAGGAATGAGGTGGGTTTTGACGAAAGGACGTGACAGAGAAACAAAGGATGAGGGTGAATAGAATGGAGCTGGTATCAGAGGAACAGAGCAAGTTTGGGTGTTACCAGCTGCAGGAACTTGCATGGGCATATCCAAGGAGGCCTTTAACAGGAGGAAAGTTTCAATGTAGAGGCTTTAAGAAGGCTGAGGACCAGTACAAAACAACACAAACTGCCAACAGGTGGATGGGATTAGAGCATGAGGATGTAGGGAGTGTAGTGAGAAATGTTGACAAGTGGCAAGTGCCGATTGCCATGTTGCATTATGATATGGTGGTGATAACATAGACCAGGCTGAAAGGAGGGTGTGACTGGCTGTAATAACACTTTGGGAATGATAAGAAAAGATGAAAAGGCGAAGGGGTGGCTGTTTTGATGAAGGAGAGAACCACAGGACTGAAAAAAAAGTCAGACGCCTCAAAAATTCAAGAATGGAATGAATTTGGCCAGAGCTAGGAAATGAGAAGGATATCATTACATCGCTTGGTGCAGTGTCCAGGCCACCAAGATCTACCATGCAGCTTTATTAAAAAGGGGCATCGAGTACAAAAACAAGGAGGTTATGCTGAACTTGCATAACACACTAGTTAGGCCTCACCTGTAGAGTATTGTGTGTGGAACACTTGGAGAGAGTGTGGATCATCACACAAGCCAACCTTCCTCCCATTGACTCCATCCACAATTCTCATCGCTGTGGGAAGGCAGCCAACATCATCACAGACCTGTCCCACTCCAATTACAATCTCTTCTGAACTCTTCCATCAGGCAGAAAGTATAAAAGCTTAAACACACACACCAAGAGGATAAAGAACAACTTCTTCCCTGCTGTTATCAGACTTCTGAATGGACCTCTCAACTTCAAAATCCAATACTGATCTTGCTTTTTCTGCACCTTCTCTGTACCCAGAACTTTGTATTCCTCACTCTGTTCAATCACCCTGTGATCTTTGTATGTTATGATCTGCCTGTACCGCACACAAAATGAAACTTACTTAGGCAAATGCAACAATAATAAATCAAATCAAAGAAGAAATGTAAGACAATGGTTCCAGCCATCAGAAAATTCAGTTACAATGCTAGGATGGGGGACTTGGGACTGATTGCCTTGGCGAGGAGAAAAATAAGGGGAGGTTTGATAAATGTTCACAAAATCATGAGAGCTCTGGGGCAGACAGGGGAACATGGTTAGGGAGAAGGTAAAGTTCATGGAGGGTATTGCATGTGAAGTTGTCAAGAGAACATTGGAATAATCCAGTTTGTATATGACGTGGGCATGAAAGGTAGTTTCAAAAGCAAATCATCTCAGGTACTGATGATCACAAGTGATGATCAGAAAGTGGATTCAGGCGATCTTTGACAAAGGAAGATCTAGGAAATGTCGCTAATGGTGCCCAGTAAAATTCTGTGACATGGGTGGAGACTGACAGAAATTTGAACCAATCTACTTTATCACACTCAAAAGGCCTGATGTCAGCTCCTGGGTTAAGATCCCAGAGACAGGGTATTTTCCAGCTTCACAAACCTAATCTGAGAAAAACCAGAGACAGTATGTTTCTGCTGTGCCAGAAATTCAGCTGAAATATGTTGATGTATATTTTTGTGCAATAGGAACAATGCAGAAGGCCAACATTCGTTCAGGGTCTGAAAGAAAAACTGACACAAACTGGGAAGAGAAAATGCTTTATTTCAATTCAGCCAACAGCTTCACAATCAAGTTTTGTTTGCGGATAATCATTCATTTGTCCTCACACAAATATGTTTTACGATCATATCCTGCTTGATAGTCAGGAACTTTCTGGGGGCTGCATCGTAATTGTGAGGTTGGCCCATTAGCGCCGAAGAGCATCCCCCCATCCAGCTTCGGACAGTGCAGGTAACTGGGGGCAAAGTAAGTTAGTTTAGGAAGGAGTAAGTCTTTCATCTTCAATGCACTTTCAATAACATTTGGTGCTTTAGGTTGTAAGATGTCTGCTTGGCAGTTTGTTGTCTGCAAAACAACAAACCGACTCAGCGAGCGAACCAACCTCACCACCCACAACTCAATTTAAAGCATAGTTAAAGTATCAGACTCACTACAGTTGAGGTGATTTGCATTTCTATACTATGGGGGAGCCTCAATAAATACACGAGAGAGCAAGGAACAGAGTATGTTGATGAGCGTATGGAAAGAAGGGTGGGAGCAAGCTCATGCAGAGTATAATATGATGTGGAATTCTAGAATGAAATTTATTGCATTCTAGAAAGGTAGGTACTGGAGAATAGAACTGGAGCCAACCTTTATGTACTTTTGTAAGTGTTTATTTGTTTAACAATTGCAGATAAACTGTTACTATTTATAAGGGCATAACTGAATCCCTACCGCCAGCATATATTGAAAAGTAATTTCATACGTTCATACAAATTAGGAACTGTAGGCCATTCAGCCCATCACATTTGCTCCACCATTCAATAAGATCATGACTGAAATTATTGGAATCACAAATCTGCTTTCCCAACTGATAATATTGCATCCCCTTGTACCAGATTATATCTACCTCTGCCTTAAAATATTCATAGTTAACAGAAAGAAAGCTCCATAATCTCAAGACTTTCTGAGAAAAAAGTGTGCCTAATCTCTGTTCAAATGGACGACCCAGGATTGTAAAATGGGAAGCCCCAAGTTCTAGATTCTCCCCAAGGAGATAATATTCTCCCAGTATCTGCTGTGTCAATATACAATGAACATTAATTGTTGATTTTGTAATATATACAGTTTTGCAAGTATAATTAATGTTTTTTTTCCCTTGAAAAGAGTTCTGGCCTGCTGTAATGCTATAGAAACTGTAAAATGCTGCAATGGTTTTGGCAGTTTAGTCCAATATTGCTCTTTTGAATAACTCTCCTAGATTTGCTATTGCAATTCAACTAGGACCTAGATTTTTTGGGCAGTGCTATTTAATCGAGCAGAACAACATTAAACGCAATTAATGGAACAAAGTTCTCACTTATGAGAGAGATCAAAGTAGGCATCATTTAAATACAAGATGGTCACGAATAAAACCATTGAGGAGTTTGTGAGGAACACAGTGATTTAAAGAGTGGTTTAAGTATCAAACTCACTACAGTTGAGATAACAAGGTATGGAGCTGGATGAACACAGGCCAAGCAGCATCAGAGGAGCAGGAAAGCTGACGTTTCGGGTCTAGGCCCTTCTTCAGTTGAGGTGATTTGTGTTTCCATACTATAGGGGAGCCTCAATAAATACACGAGACAGCAAGGAACAGAATAAGTTGATGAGTGTACAGAAAGAAGGGTGGGAGCAAGCTCATGCAGAGTATAATAATAACATCGACTACTTAAGATGATTGGCATCTTTCCATGCTGTTAATACTTTGTTTACTGTTCGCTGAGCTTCCCAATGGGCATCTAACATTATTATCCTTATTATTAGAGGTAAAACAGCACCTTTTAAACACAGCGCATTCTTCATTAGCACTGTCTTAGCAATTCCTGAAGTTAAAAAGAACATCCCGCATAGAAGGTAGACGCTGTGTGACATTTATTATGATCAGAGATGTTTCCTGTTGTAACATTAATTACCAAAGGAGGTCAGGTAGAGTTTTCTCCCCACCCAACTGGCCTGTGTGTTTATCAGGTTTCTCATCTCTGTCAAGAATTTCAGGAGAGGTGAGAGGTGAACATATTGTAAAGGACAAGGCACTGTTGTTGTGACCGGCAGTCTAATCATCGTTCTTTTCATTTCTATCCTTCTATCTTTTGTTTCATAGACTATCTCCTTCAATTTACAGAGATTGTATAGAAATGTTATTACTTGGATATGCCTAAATATGTTTGGATGTCCTACCAGGTATCTATAGGATTAGTCTTTTCAAATGTGAGAAGGGTTATTTACATCTTATTTACGAGGTCTCCTGGATTAAAACGAAACCTATGATACTGCTCCTTGACCATTGTTGGTCTGTGTACTCACGGTGGTGCAGCCACAGCGCCTCCTGCCTGTCCTTTTGAAGAGATGCACAGAGCAGCCTCCAAATTATCTTTGCAACGTTTTTCCAAATACTCACGAGGCCAAGCCATATAGTCTGGGGAAGGACACAACCCTTTGTTTCTTTGGCTGTTTGAAAATAATTTAGCACAATATATGTTATTGTAGTTTTCATTCAGCTGCTGTTTGTTCACTATTCCATTATTTCTTCCTTTTCATGGAAATTGGGAATAATACAAACTAATTGGAATTAATTCAATTCCGTGCATTAGCTAGCTTTTTTATAAAACATGTTCAGAAGAAGAATCAGATTGGGTTAAAATATAACACCATTTTTCTCTCTCCATAGACATTTTCAGACCTGCTGAGTTTCTATAACATTTTCTGCTTTTATTTCAGATCACCAACGTCTGCAGTTATTTGTTTTTATCTGTTTTCTTTTTAAGTTGAGTTCAATGGATGGCACTCAAACGATTTCAGTGAAAATGCCAGCCAATGTGATTGTATTTATTATAGATTGAATCAAGCCTGAAGAATTCAAGAATACTAGGCCTTCTGCTACAGAATTCAGCAGCTTAAACACGTTACTGTTCCTGTACATCAGTGTTCACACAGCCATCTCAGTGTAATGTTACAACAACAGAAATTGCTGGAAGAGCTCAGCTGGTCTGGCATCATCTGTGGAGACAAAGCAGAGTTAACATTTCCACGCAAGTCGAAAAGGAAACTCAGATTTCTTCCACAGATGCTGCCAGGCCTGCTGAGCTTTCCCCGCAATTTTTGCTATTGTTTCTGATTTACAGCATCAGCAGTATTTTGCTTTCTTTTATTCAGTATAGTGGTTAAGTGCCTCATTTATCAACATCTTTTTATGTATTGGAAATGAATACATTTGTTATCAGTTGGAGAAAAACCTGAAAGCATTTGAAAAAAAAATCAGACCCGAGATGTATACCTGAATCTTCAGATTGTTTCTCTGTTATTAAATCATGTATTTTATTAATTTGACTTTCTCTCTCTGATCACTAGATGGTGCTGATAAATCATCAAATTACTGTTTGGAGCCACTTTTAGTCTTCGACCTAACCAGTTTACCAAATCTGTTTCATGTGCCTTCAGTTCATAATAATTTACACAAATTTTCTTGCCTGCAATGAAAAATGAATGAGGGAATTCATGTTTTTGAGTATGTGTTTTTCATCACTCTATTACTGACAGCCACATCTGGAATTCCAGCTTGGGGAAAAGAACTGCCTCTCTGCTTTCCTCTCCTTTAAGCTTCTTAAAACCAATCACTGGAAGCAAACTTTCAGTTACACATTCTAGTATCTCCTTATATGGTTCAGTCTCAAATTTTAACCAATTTAGTTTCAAGCGCAGCCTCTTGGGCCATTTAGTTATATATTGGATAAGACATAACACTGACGCTCAGTAGCAGCAGTGTGTACTATTTACAAGATGCACTGCAGAAATTTACCAAAGATCCTCAGACTGCACCTTGCAAACCCAAGACCACTTCCATCTCGAAGGACAAGGGGCAGCAGGTACATGGGAACAGCACCCCCTGCAAGTTCCCCTCCAAGTCACTCACCATCCCAACTTGAAAATATATCACCGTTTTCCTTCATTATCACTGGGTCAAAATCCTGGAATTGTCTCCCTAATGTATTGTGGCTCTGGACTGCAGTGGCTCAAGAAGAAAGCAGTTAGGAACAGGCAGTAAATGGTGACCCAGCCAGCGATGCCCACAAACAATTGAAAACGAAATCTCTGCCTCTCCAAAGGCAGATTATTCCTGTCCCTCAGAATTGCTTCCAATAGTTTCCATCCCACTGAGGTTAGACTGACTGGTGTATAGTTTCCATTCTCCCTTGCTTCCTTCTTAAATAACAGTACTACATTGACTGTCCTCCAGTTCTTTAGCACCTCTCCTGTGACCAAAAAGGAGCTGAAAACTATTGCAAGCATCATGCTATCTCCCTCTTTGCTTCACTCAACAACCTGGGATACATTTCACCTGACCCTGGAGATTTATCTACTTTTAAAGCTGCCGGACCACTCAGCAACTCATCTCTATCTATGCTGATTTATTTACTTGTGTCACAAACCTTTTCCCTGACTTAGATGCCTGCATCATCCCTCTCATTAGTGAACACTGGCCCAAAGTATTCATTTAAACCCCCACTTACATCCTCTGGCTAAATGAACAAATTACCACTGTAGTCCCTAACAGACACTACTCTTTTCCTAGTTATCCTATTGCCTTCAACATACTGGTAAAATAACTTAGGATTTTCCTTTATTACACCTGCCATTATTTCTTCCTGCCCCCTTTTTGTTCTCCTGATTTCCTTTAAAAGGTTCCCTTCTGCACATTCTGTACTCCTCCAGAGTTCCTGTTATTTTAAACCCTCAGGTTCTGCCTTAAGGGTCCCTTTTCCTCTTTATCCAAACCGGATCTCCATTGGTATCCGAGGTTCACTAGATTTGTTGGTCCTACGCTTTGTGTTTATTAGAAGCTGTCAGCTCTGTATGCTATTGCTGTCTTAAACACATCCCACAGCTCTGACACAGAATTACTCAAAAATATCTGTTCCCAGTCCACTCTGGCCAAAATATACTAGACCTTATTAAAATCAGCCTTCCCCCACTTTGGATAGAACTTTCAATTCAGGCCCATTCTGACGATAAATTATTTTAGCGAAATTTGATTTACAAAGCTGTCCTGATCAAAACCAAATTTACTAAATTATTTTTTTACCCAGAAGGCGCATAAAATGAGGAAGGGTCACCGGACCCGAAACGTTAACTCTGTTTCTTCCTTCACAGATGCTGCCAGACCTGCTGAGCTCTTCCAGCAACTTTGTTTTTGTTCCTGATTTACAGCATCCTCAGTTCTTTCGGTTTTTATTTGGCACATAAAATTAGACAGTTTATATATGTTGTCAACATCTCATCGTTATTTTCATAATGTGAAATTGTGTGATTCCCGGTGAGAAAAATTAACCTTGCTTAACTTCCGAAGGGAAATCTTTGCTAAATTTGCAAATATTGCACAGCAAGGAGTTCTCAGTTTGCATTTTTCTGGCATTATATCACATTGAAAAGATACAAAACACAAGTTACCTGTTGCAAAATATTAAAATGAAAACAAAACATGTAGTGTGATCAAACAACCAAAACTACAATTTGTTTAATGAAATTGTTTCCCAGTTTAGTTACAATTATTTAAACAGCCATTAGTCTAAAATTCTCCCGGCCCATCAAGTCTGCTCTGCCATTTAATCTTGGTTGATTTGTTTTTCATCCCCATTCTCCTGCCATAACCCTGATCCCCTTACTAATCAAGAACCTATCATTTTCTGTCTTAAATATGAGTTGGGCTCCACATTCCTCTGTGGCAATGTGTTTCACAGGGTCACCACCCTCTGACTAAAGAAATTCCTCCTCATCTCAATTCTAAAGGGTCATCCTTTCACCCTGAGGCTGTGCCCTTTGGTCCTAGTCTCTCCTACTGGTGGAAACATCACCTCCAATGTCCATTCTATCTAGGCTTCAGTTTTGAGTAAATTTCAATCAGATCTCCCTTTATCCTCTAAACTCCATCGAGTACAGACCCAAAGTCCTCACCAGCTCCTCGTAAACCATCTGTCACTGAATTAGTAACCAGAAACTTAACTAGACTGGTAACATAGATACTGCAATTACAAGAGCAGGTTGGAAGATATTAGTATAGAGGTGGAAATATGTGACCTTAGTGATGGTGCAAATTTATGCAGGAAGCTCATTTCAGAGGTCAAACAACATTCAACATTGTGAACTGTTTTTTACAGCCTCCGACAATTGCCAAGGAGAGAAATTGAGTCATCAATTTTCTGTCTATCAATGTGAACTCTGAACAAAAGCAATAACCTGCAGGTAATCTGCTTTGAAGCAGTTGTCCTGGTAAGAGACATTATACCAGTAAACGTGTGAAAATCAAACTGTACTTTTAACAAAGGACTCAAAACTAATCCTGTCCCCTTTCGAGCTGAGTGAGTGTGAAGGGATTTTAATTACGAATATGCTACTTGTTGCTAATCTGCAAGCATCAGTATGATAGATGCTGTCTTTATGCCTGTGAATTGATTGTTTTAATCCATTCAAAATGATCAACAGAACAGCGTATAAAATTTGGATTTGTATTTATCTCTGTCTGTCAGTTTAATTAGGTCAATCATAAGCATGATACACAACTAATACGAGGTAACAGAATTTTTTAGAAGCCTGTACAATATGAGCTCTGGCACAATTTACGGCAAAATCGTGTGCGAATTCCAGAGGGATCTATCTCAATGTTGGGAACAACTCACTACATCGTTTATGCATCTGCCAGGCATCGAGGCAAATACCAGATGCCAGTATCTGTGGATGAAAGGTGGATGCAGCTGGTACCAGGGTGGTGTGTGTATGGAACGCGCTGAAAGAGGTGGAGTTGAGTGCAATTACAACATTTTGAAGACATTGCAACAAATACATGGGTAGAGTCATAGACTCCTCCAGCGCAGAAACAAACCCTTCAGTCTAATGGTCCATGCCGACCATGTTCCCAAACTAAACTAGTCCCGCCTACCCGCACTTGGCCCATAGCCCTCCAAACATTTCCTATTCTTGTATTGATCTAAATGTCTCTTAAACATTGTAAATGTACCCACATCCACCACTTCTATGAGAAGTTCACTCCACATCCATTTATCAAAGACAATGAACACCTAAAAAACTGGATCAGAAGATGCCTATTCGACGCACGTCAACAGGAAGATACTGCCCACCCCGACACACTCATCATGCCACCTTACAGCAGGAACATGTCTGAACTGGTCACAAGACTCCTACAACCACTGGATAATGGAGTAGCACACAAACCAACATCAACCCGACACTAACTGCTCACCCGAACCAAAGACCCACTATCCACTATGGGCGGGACCAATGTCATGTACAAGATTCCTTGCAAAGCGTGTGACAAACACTACATCAGGCAAACAGGAAGGATATTAACCACAAGGGAACACAAACATCAATTGGCAACAAAAAGACATGACCAATACTCACTCATCTCCACACACATGGATAAGGAGAACCACCACTTCCATTGGGACAACACCAGGGTCCTGGGACAGGCAAAGCAGAGACAAGCCTGGGAATTCTTAGAAGCCTGGTACTCCACTAAGAAAGCCATCAATTAACACATAGAGCTAGATCCCAAATACACTCCACTACGAAGGAAAACCAGAAATGAGGTAATCCAAATAAAAACCAAAAGAACTGTGGACGCTGTAAATCAGGAACAAAAACAAAGTTGCTGGAAAAGCTCAACAGGTCTGGTAGCATCTGTGGAAGAGAAAACAGAGTTAGCGTTTCAGATCCAGTGACCCTTCCTCAGAACAGTGAGGTAATCCAGCTCAACAGACGCCAGGGTTTACAAACCAGGCAGGAAAACACAACAGCGCTTCATCGGAGGATGCACTGAGGATGTTACCCAGCAGGGTAATGAAGCTTCTGCGAAACAACAAAGCAGCTCGGTGAGCCAACCGACCTCAACATCCACAACCCGAGCTACAGATCTACTCCAAAACCTGACCTTCGTCTCTCTGTGTTAAAAAATTGCCCCTCATGTCATTTTTAAATCTTTCTTCTCTCACCTCAAAAATATGCCCCTGGTCTTGAAATCCCCCACCCGAGGGAAAAGACATCTGCCACTCACCTTATCTACGATTCTCATTATTTTACTAAACTCTATCGGGTCACCCCTCAACCTCTTATGCTCCAGTGAAAAAAATCCCAGCCTATCCAGCCTCTCCTTATAACTCATATCGTCCATACCCAGCAACATCTGGAAAATCTCTTCTAAATCCTCTCCAGCTTAATAATATCCTTTCTATAACTAGGTGACCAAAAGTGAACACAGTATTCCAGAAGAGGCCTCACTAACATCCTGCACAACGTTCACATAACATCCCGACTCCTCTACTTAAAGAACAGGAAAGATTTGGAGGGGTAGGAGCCAAATGCGGGCAAATGGGAATAATTCAGTTTAGGAACCCTGGTCAGCATGGGCAAGTCGGGCCAAAGGATTGTTTCCATGTTGCATGACTATGCCTCTATCATTGCAGCCTGAGATACTGTTTGGTGCTGAGCAATGAGGACATTGTTCACAGCCAGCGACATGGGAGTCAGAATAGGTACCTGATGACGTCAGCTTGTTGCTGATGTGAACAGCTCCCCTGTTGCTCAGCACCAGACACCAGTTCAGGGCACAATCCACGGACACCGACCACACACAATATCACCCATGGACACTGCCATCTGATGTTTGTAAAACTCTTGTGGAATGTCTCTGATTCACTTGTTGGCCAGTTAGGAAGATCAGACCTGTGTTACAGGGTGTCCCAGTAAATAATGTTGCTGCAAGGGGCTTTCGAATAGACACCCAGCTCACAGGCTGGACCAGGCTGCATCAGGATTATTTGCTTCACACACACTCACCTAATGTCTAGCTGTGTGTTTGAAGCAGCCAAGCCATATCATGCCTAACCTCAATTAAAAATTTCATGGTTAATGTAGGTCTGGGATAGGAAGAGGGTCAGAGTTCAGTAAGTCTTCCCTTTCACAATGTGGCTTTCTCAGCCATTGTAGAACCCCCACCAGCTTGGTGTTTGTGCTGTGACCAGGACCAGATATGTTTAGAGGGTGTTAATTATGAGGAGATTGGACGAACATGATTTGTTTTCACTTGAACATCAGAGGCTGAGAGGCAACGTGATATAAGTTTACAAAATGATGAGAGGCGTTGATAGAATTGATAGTCAGAGTGTTTATCCCAGGTTAGAAATGTCAGTTCCCAGGAGACATTGGCTTAAGGTAAAAGAGGCAAGTTTCAAGGAGATGTAAGAGGCAAGTATTTTACACAGAGGGTGTTAAGTGCCTGGAATATGCTGCCAGAAGGTGTGGTGGGGGTGGTACAGTAGAAATGTTTAAGAGGCATCTGGACACAGACATAAATAGACAGGGAACAGAAGAATATGGGCCATGTAGAGGCAACGGATTTTTAGTTCAGAAAGTCATCATGTGCCAGCATAGGCTTGATGGGCAGAAGGGCCTGTTCCTGTTGCTTTACTGTATTTTTTTCTTTTTTCTCTAACACTCCGTGTAAAAGGTGCACGATAAGAATAAGTCTTTGCTGTTTCTGCCCATTTTCTCCCTTGAGATGTTGGTGCGAGGATACTGTATGAATGTGGATTATTGGTCTGATTCATTGTGGTAAAAGCTGCATTCAATTCCCAGGGAGAGGAAAAGAAAATCAATCTCCCTCAGTTCTTTAAAAAGAGAACAAGAATAATAATTCAGTGGGAGGCTTGAAAAATCTTGTCCAGCTGCAAACAGAATCGAGGATTAAGTCTTTGATTTCAGTTTCACGTCTGAAATATTAGGATGCAAATTTTACACTGGCAGCTAACTAATGTGAAATCGCATACATCTAGCAATTTTCAATTAACCATACTCCCCAAGATGAGCAAGTATAAAATGAAAAGGTGTACACTGGAGCAATCTCATAAAATACTAACATAGTCAAACCTCCTGAATTTCATCCATCGAATGGGAAATGTCAAATGAACTTAACCAAGTTTGCTGTGGACTTACGTATTAAGCCGAGATTTACACAGAACCATACATCAACTGGAATAAGCCAGGCTGTGCCCCGTAACTACCAGCAATATTCTTCCTTGTAGTTTTACAATCACCTTGTAATTATTTTTCTGAGGGCACATCAATGCGGGGAGATTTAGACAAAAGCACCATTTTAAACTAAAGTTTTTTTTTCTCATTCAGTTTTACTCAGTTTAATTATTTCTTCGTTTATGAAATTGAGGTCTGCTGGCCCTCCATCAATATTGTACTGGTATGTTATGTCTATTAAACCTTATAATGGCAAAGTAAATCTAAAAGGAATTGGACAATTTTGGAAGCTTCTGCAAATTCTTTCACAGAGACTCCTGAACAAAATTAATGCTAATAGCATACCATGAACCTCTAAACCTTTGGGATACCATGAGAATGAGCATTCTTCAACAAAGGGTGTAAATAAAACGGGACATAAAGCAACTTGTTTCAAATAACAAAAATCTGTAATGCTATGTGTTCAGTGCTTGCAATATTGTCATATTCCTGACAGAAACTTTAACTTCGATGTTATTCAAACCTGTATATTTCAAATACGACACAACAGGAACAAATGACAGAATATTACAAGTGTAGACAAATTAGATTGCAGACAAACGCTGCCTTAAAAATTGGCCAAAGATGTTCATGAAGGCAGTGGCACTCTAGCTAGAAATTCATGGATGAGCATACCTCTGAGGAGCCCGGAAGCGGCAACTTGATTTGATGGCTGCCTGGCTGTTGAGTGGCTGAGGATGTAGCCTCCACCCTTATCTGGGAAAATGCTTCAAAGTTCTCAGAGTCAGGCCAATCAATTGCTGGCAGCTCTCTCATCTCAGCAATGCCACCTGGACCAGTGGACACTTCTGCAACAGCAGCCAAGAGGAGCAGCGTGAAGGCTTGACCCAGAAGGTAGGGACCAGTCAACAGTGAGAGGGATAGGAGGCCATGATGAGGGAGAACCTAAATGCGACAGTCAAGAAGTCACATCAACACCTCTTCTTCCTCAGGCGGCTCAGGAAATTTGCCGTGTCCATAAGGACCCTCACCAACTTTTACAGATGCACCATAGGAAGCAAACTGTCCGAGTACATAACGGCCTGGTACGGCAACTGCTCTGCCCAGGACAATACGAAACTACAGAAGGTGGTGTACACAGCCCAGTCCATCACAGAAGCCAATCTTCCAGCGATGGGCTCCATTTACACAGCTCGCTGTCGCAGAAAGCAACATCATCAAAGACCCATCACACCCCGGTAATGATCTCCTACAACCTCTCCCATCAGGCAGAAGGTACAGAAGCCTGATCACATACGCAAGCAGGTTCAATAACAGCTTCTTTCTGGCCGTTATCAGGCTGTCAAATGGACTGTAGCCTCAAATAATCTAACGTGCAATGTAACCTGTGTGCCTCTAAGTCCTTTTGATCTGCACATCCTTTGCTTGCTGTGATCTGTCTGTGCCGCTCGTAAACAAAGCTTTTCACTGTGTTTCAGTACATGTGGCAATAAAACCAAAAATCAAAATGAAAATCAACACAGAGCAGGGCACTTGCATCACCCATTTGGAGCAGGGACTCCAGTGGGCACAGATCACAAATGAGGTACTCTTCTCTCAAATGCCAGGAGATTCCTGGTGATATTGTCATGAAAAGCAGGGGCAGTATCCTTGCCCAATTCTCATGGCAGCATTCCAGCAGTGGCACGGGGATGACTTTAACGATCTGGGGAAGGCGGTGTCCATTAGCAATCCCATTGGGAGTAAAAGATAATCCCACACCCAAACCCCCTCAAAAGAAATCCCTATGGGGGAATGCAAAATTAGCTCTAAGGAAAAGGACACATTCAAAATTTCATTGTTAAAAAATGTGAATATCATAATATATATAAATTCTTCATACAGAAGATGGTGACCATCCTGGGAGACTTGTCAGGTAGGATGGGAGGTTATGGTGTAGTGGTATTGTTATTGGACTAGTGATCCAGGGATACAGAAAATTATCTGAGGACTTGGTTTTCAATCCCACCACGATGCTCTAATGGGACAGTTTTGACCAAGTGTGGCAGCAAGGAGCCATAACTAAACTAGACTCCTGGGATCTGTGAGGGAAAACTTATTGGAGAAATACCTAGCACATAGGAAGTTGTTTCCTGTTGTTGGGCATTAGCCAACACAGTTCCCAGACACCTCTACAGGAGTTCCTCAGGGTAGTGTCCTAGGCCCAACTTTCTTCAGCTGGATCATCAAAGACCACCCTTCAGTCAGAGCAAAGTTGGGGATGTTCGCTCATGTTCAGTACCTTTCACAACTCCTCAGATACATGGCCAAATACAATCCACGTTCGGGTCAATAAATGGCAAGTAATATTCCTGCCACAACAAGCTAGGCAATGACTATCTCTGAAAAGACACAATCTAACTATTTCCCCTTTACATTCAATGACATTACCATCACTGAATTTCCCACTAACAACATCCTGAAATTACAACTGACCAGAATCTGAACTGCATCAGCCATATAAATGCTGTGACTACACAGGAGATCAGAGGCTGGGAATCCTGCAACAAGCAACTCACCTCATGTTCCTAAAGAGATAGCAAGAACTGCAGACGCTGGAGTCAGAGACAACACAATGTGGAGCTGGAGGAACGCAGCAGGCCAGGCAGCAAGGGAAGAGCAGGAAAGTTGGCATTTCGGGTTGGGACATTTCTGAAAAAGCTTGACATCATCTCAGGTAATGCAGCTTGGATTGACACCATATCCACAAACATTCACTCACTGCCCTACTGACACTCCTTAGGAGCAGTTTGTGCCATTTGCATTGTGCCCTGCACACATTCATCCTGAGTCAAAACCTTCTACAACCACCACTACCACTACCTGGAAGGTCAAAGGGAACAGACACACGGGGATACCAACATCTGCATGTGTGTCTCCAAGTTTCTCAAAATCCTGACTTTGTGCTATGTTGCTGTTCCTTCACTGTTGCTGGGTCAAAATCCTGCAACTCCATCCTTAGCAGCAATGTGGATGTGTCTACACCAAACAGAATAAAGTGATTCAGGATTGCAGCTCACCACAACGTTATCATCCAGGTTCGCAAGAGGCAAGGAAGGCAGGCCCAGCCAGGGAGCCCCACGTGGACAAACAGTTTAAAATTGGTTGTAGTAATTTCCTTTACATTAGCCTGTGTCACATACACCATGAACATATTTGATGAGGTTTGGCAGTGGCCTGTCGATAGTTTGCAGCGATATGCCATCACTTGTGACTGCTATATGATCATACCTTGAGATGAGATTTTCAGTCATACCAATTACACTATCTTGTTTGCACATTCTCTCCATGGGTTTCCTCCCACAATCTAAGGATGTACAGGTGAGATGGATTGGCCATGCTAAATCACCCATTGCATCCAGGGATGTGCAGGTTAGGTGGGTTAGCCATGGGAAATATAAGGTTATAGGGTTAGGGTAGGAGGGTCTAGGGTTAGGGTCTAGGTGCGATGCTCTTCAGAGGGTTGGTATGGACTCAATGGGTTGAATAGCCTGCTTCAACACTGGCGTTCTAGGTGTTCTATGACTAAACCCATAAGGTATAAAGAAGTCCCTCCACTACTCATGGAAAATGTATTTATTTAGGAGTACCCACAAAATGCTTTTGGAAATTCTTTGCCATTATTTGCCAGTACACGATTAGTGTATAAATTGTACTGAAATATACATTGTGCATGTAGATGTTAATTGGGAAGGAAATAGAATCTAAATTTCTGGCTTTTCTTAATTCTTAAATAATGCCAAACAGTAAGGAATCTGTTAAACATTATTTCACCAAATGATCTGTTTTAATAATAGTCATAATTCATTTTGAGTTTATTCCATCTATAACAGTCATAATTTATTTTGAGTTTATTTCTTATGAAATAAACCTTATCATACTCACATATTCGGTAAACATGGGAATTTGTCCACCTCTGTTCCAGCCATCACAAAATGACCTACTCTGTGTATCGTGCCTGTCTTATCCTTGTAGTTCTCCCGGTGTTGTTGGGCTAACTGTGATGAAAATATATTTTAAAACAGATTTCATAAAGAATTAACAGGTGTTATTCCTTGTTCCTACTTTATTAATGTATAATAATGTTTAGGCCCTCTTCATAATTTATTCTCCCACAATTTTCTTTGGCAGCACTGTAAGAATTAATCTTTCCTTTGTTACTTAAACTCAGCAATACAATAGCCTGATTTTGCGTCCAAACACTAAGGTATTCGCGCTGAACACGAAGTATATTATGCTCGAGAGATCTAGTGATCTAACAACATCCTGAGATTACAACTGACCAGAAGCTGAACTGCATCAGCTATATAAATGTTGTGACTACACAGGAGATCAGAGGCTGGGAATCCTGCAACAAGCAACTCACCTCACCTCATCTGCAGAAAGCTTCACATCTCTCCCTGTGCAGTAATATTGTAACTGATGGCAGTAAGTACCATCAGACTGGTTAATCAGCCAATCCTATTAAATGATTTCAAGTGATACACAAACAGGAAACTGCAAACACTATTTTTACATCAAGTGTTAACTAAAGATTGGGATGTACATGTCTGTGGTAAAAATGGAAGTTTATTCTAGAAAGAACTTTTTAAACAAATTAAAGCTGCAGCCATTGTATGGCAGAACGGTTAGGAGTGAACAGAAAATGTTCATTTAAGAAAAAATGATTTCAGATAGACCAGCTGAAGGTGATAAAATTCTCCCTAAGATGATAAAAAAGATTTTCTGTGCATTGAAACAAGATCAACTACTAACAGTGTGTGTGCTCTTTTAAAAAAAATTGTGTTGTAAAGCATTTTCATGAAGATGTAATAATATTTGTGTTTGAGAAAAGCCACTCATGAGGTTAATGGACCTTCAGTCTATGTTGACAGTTTGAAAAAAAAATACACATAATTTTAATGCTAGTAGTTTTAATTTTCCTAAACAGTCTTTTCTCTTGTTGTTAGGTTGACAAATGTGTAACTGGTTAATGAAATCAGTCATAAGAGTGATAATGGGAACTGCAGATGCTGGAGAATCCGAGATAACAAAGTGTGGAGCTGGATGAACACAGCAGGCCAAGCAGCATCTCAGGAGCACAAAAGCTGATGTTTCGGGCCTAGACCCTTCATCAGAGAGGGGGATGGGGAGAGGGAACTGGAATAAATAGGGAGAGAGGGGGAGGCGGACTGAAGATGGAGAGAAAACAAGATAGGTAGAGAGGAGAGTATAGGTGGGGAGGTAGGGAGGAGATAGGTCAGTCCAGGGAAGACGGACAGTCAAGGAGGTGGGATGAGGTTAGTAGGTAGGAACTGGAGGTGCGGCTTGAGGTGGGAGGAAGGGATGGGTGAGAGGAAGAACAGGTTAGGGAAGCAGAGACAGGCTGGGCTGGTTTTGGGATGCAGTGGGGGGAGGGGACGAACTGGGCTGGTTTTGTGATGCAGTGGGGGGAGGGGAAGAACTGGGCTGGTTTAGGGATGCGGTGGGGGAAGGGGAGATTTGAAGCTTGTGAAGTCCACGTTGATACCATTGGGCTGCAGGGTTCCCAAGCGGAATATGAGTTGCTGTTCCTGCAACCTTCGGGTGGCATCATTATGGCACTGCAGGAGGCCCATGGTGGACATGTCGTCTGAGGAATGGGAGGGGGAGTTGAAATGGTTCGCGACTGGGAGGTGCAGTTGTTTGTTGCGAACCGAGCGGAGGTGTTCTGCAAAGCGGTCCCCAAGCCTCCGCTTGGTTTCCCCAATGTAGAGAAAGCCACACCAGGTGTAATGGATACAATATACCACATTGGCAGATGTGCAGGTGAACATCTGTATGGTATGGAAGGTCATCCCTGGGCCTGGGATGGGGGTGAGGGAGGAGGTGTGGGGGCAAGTGTAGCACTTCCTGCAGTTGCAGGGGAAGGTGCCGGGTGGTGGGGTTGGAGGGGAGTGTGGAGCGGACAAGGGAGTCGCGGAGAGAGGGTCTCTCCGGAAGGCAGACAAGGGTGGGGATGGAAAAATGGCTTGGGTGGTGAGATCGGATTGTAGATGGCAGAAGTGTCAGAGGATGATACGTTGTATCCAGAGGAAGGTGGGGTGGTATGTGAGGATGAGGGGGATCCTCTGGTTGTGGTGGGGGCGGGGTGTGAGGGATGTGTTGCGGGAAATGTGGGAGACGCAGTCAAGGGCGTTCTCGGGGGGAAAGTTGCGGTCCTTGAAGAACGTGGACATCTGGGAAGTGCGGGAGTGGAATGCCTCATCCAGGGAGCAAATGCGGCGGAGGCGGAGGAATTGGGAACAAGGGATGGAATTTTTGCAGGAGGGTGGGTGGGAGGAGGTGTATTCTAGGTAGCTGTGGGAGTCAGTGGGCTTGAAATGGACATCAGTTTCTAGCTGGTTACCTGAGATGGAGACTGAGAGGTCCAGGAAGGTGAGGGATGTGTTGGAGATGGCCCAGGTGAACTTGAGGTTGGGGTGGAAGGTGTTGGTAAAGTGGATGAACTGTTCGAGCTCCTCTGAAATCAGTCAGGTTGTCTCTTGGTCAATGATGTGGCATCACTTTAACAGCCGTGGCAGAGTTACAAACTGTAGAAGGTTCTTCTGCTGCCAACTGTATCACCTGCAGAGTTTGTGACCTTGAATTTAAAACTGACTAATGTTGGCAAGGAATCACTGATCCAAAGCACTTTTGTAAACAAGATTTTTACACTCTATTATCCACAGCTGAGCTGAGTCCTGTGATAACATTCTGACTTCTGGAGAGAATGGCTATCCATGCAAAAACCTGCAAACATAAGCCCAACAATTTGCTGCGGAATATCAGGAAGCATTTGCTTTGTATAGCCAAAGAACGGTGTGAAACCGTACAGAATGTCAATCACCTCTGTTCAAATCAAAACTGATTGTCCACTTACTTGATCTTACCTTATCAAACTTTTTCAATTCTTCATTCCTGTCAAAATCCACATCATATCTGGACCATTTTGGGGCATATAACCATCTATTGCGGTTGTGGGACCGATCTGCTATTACAAGGGTGGGGTCATTGGAGTAAACTGTTGGAAATTGCCCTCCTTTGCTGTAAGGACTCTGACTTGTACTCAGAGCTGACAGGCGGAAATCTTGGAAATATTTCTTCGTAGCATTTCCATAAGTATCACCATATGTAAAATTTATAGTAGGGACATAGCCACGGTATCTGGAAACAAGAATATAACAAATAACAGGAGTTCAATTCAGTTCTTACATGTCAATGATTCTTCAATGATGCTTAAGGATTTAAACAGAATGAGTATGGTGATCCGGTCTGATATTTATTACATCTGCATGCTCCAGAAGGAAGTTCTGGAGTGGCATTTTACCCCATCAAGAAGGTACTTTAGGCATTCCAGCTGAACGGTCAGCTGTGGAGGTATCAACATGTACGGTTTGGAAGAAAATAATCAGGCGATGAGATAGCAATTGGAAATGGCTAGTACCAACTTGTATTTGAGAATGACAAATGATGACAGTAAACGTAGTAGTTGTTTCAGTTATCAAAAAGGGTGGCGTAGAGAATTATAGAACCCCTTGAAGAAAATGTAAAAGAGGAAACTGTGTGAGAAATGAAACTAAGAGGATGAGTACGTAGGAACTGATGATAGGTATCCTTGAATAATAAGCAATGTACTCCTGCCATGGGATAAGTGCTGAAAAAAACTTACATGACTAAATCAGGAATAAGAAATTACAGTTTTGAGGAAAATCTCAACACTATGGAACCTTTCTTCACCAGAAGATTGAAGGATGTTCCAATAAGAGTTTGTAAAATCTAATGGATGATGTTTAAGATTGGGACCCTTCTTCAGATTTCTGAAACATCAACTTTCCTGTTCCCGTGATGCTACCCAGCCTGTTCTGTTCCTCCATCTCCACACTGTGTTATCTCAGACTCCGGCATCTGCAGTTCTTGCTATCCCCCTGTAAAATCTGAATGTTTTGATATGGTTTCTTTCTACTGAGTGATACACTGAAGGCAGGGTCATTGAATATTTTTAATGCAGAGGTAGATATATCCTTGACAGATGAGGGAGTCAAAGAGTATTGGGGGCAGATGGGAATGTGGAGTTGAGACGACTATCAGATCAGCCATATCTTATCAAATGTGGAGTGGGCTTGAAGGGACTGAATGGCCTACCCCTACTTCAAATACATATGTTGATAACAAGAAAATTGCAAGTTTGAATGAATGGATGGTTTTATTGTCATGTCTATTTTAGAGCGAGAAGAACAGTAAAATACAGCGAAAAGCTTTTCCAATATCACCATGACCCGATGCCATTTTGATTAGTTGAAGGATAATGGGAAAAAAAGAAAGATATTGCTTAAACAGAGTCCATCAGTCCTGAGCCAGCTCATCATCAATGATACCTGTGCTGCCGTCCCTCCTCCACCACTTTGCTGCTGCTAGCGCCAGACTCATCCATTGCTGAAGTCACTGATCATCAGGTGCCATCTTTCACTGATAGGCATACCTCACCGACGTTGCCTCCACTGAAGCTGTAGAATCACATTCCAATGCCACGTCCCATGCTCAGCCTAATGATGTGAGTAGGAGCTCACTCAAGTCCACACTGGGCTCCCTCACCACCTACACAATTCTACACCCAATTCCCTCACCAACAACACAATTCCACACTGGATTCCCTAACCACCAACACAATTCTGCACTGGGTGCCCTCACCAACAACACAAGTCCGCGCTCAGCTCCCTCACCACCAACACAATTCCGTGCTGGATTCCCTAACCACCAACACAATTCTGCACTGGGCTCCCTCACCACCTACACAATTCTGCATTCGGCTCCCTCACCACCAACACAAGTCCGCGCTCAGCTCCCTCACCACCAACACAATTCCGTGCTGGATTACCTAACCACCAACACAATTCCGCACTGGGCTCCCTCACCACCTACACAATTCTGCGCTCGGCTCCCTCACCACCAACACAATTCTGTACTGGGCTCCCTCACCACCAACACAATTCTGTACTGGGCTCCCTCACCACCTACACAATTCTGCACTGGGCTCCCTCACCACCAACACAATTCCGCACTGGGCTCCCTCACCACCAACACAATTCTGTACTGGGCTCCCTCACCACCAACACAATTCCGCACTGGGCTCCCTCACCACCTACACAATTCTGCGCTCGGCTCCCTCACCACCAACACAATTCTGTACTGGGCTCCCTCACCACCAACACAATTCCGCACTGGGCTCCCTCACCACCAACACAATTCCGCACTGGGCTCCCTCACCACCAACACAATTCCGCACTGGGCTCCCTCACCACCAACACAATTCCGTGCTGGGATCACTCACAGCTGTCAACACCATCCGAGCTCAAGACAAGAGGTAAGAGAAGAAAATATGTAAGAAAAGAGGTAAAAAAAGAAAAGAAAAGCATTTGGAGTGGACAAGCCCCAGCTCAGGAGCCTTACTCCACTGCTGTGTTGATGACACTTTGTACTCCTTATGGCGACCCTGACCCATCAGAAATATAGATCAGCACTTCGGCAGAAACTGCAAAACCCACCCTGACTAATGAAATAAAAGTGTCTGTGACCAGATTGTCACCTTGTACAGATCTGAAGGCTTACTTCGAGTTATTACAGTTCTCCAAATATATTTATTGTGAGATGACATGGGCCAGCTGCTCAAATCATTCCAATGAAATAATTATTTCAGTAATCTCAGCAGAAAGAAATGCTATTACTTTGATCAAATAAGGGGCTAATGATAATTATTCACTGAAAGTTGTTCCATATACAGAATTTAACCTCCTTCATGTTTGACATTTTGTTACATTATAATGTTCTGGAAGTCCTTCACCTGTTCTTCCATGACAATCATGTCTCAGCCTCACACTATTATTGCAAAATGGATCGGCTTTTCATTTTCAGCAGTATGAATACGAATAGCGTCAGAAATATTTTAATTTACATTTTATTTAACGTGACAAAACAACATTTCACAGTGCTGGGATTACTGTCTTAGTGAGACTGCATCAATTTAAAAAATGAGACAGGTCAGTGGCTCAGTGGTGAGCACTGCAGCCTCACAGCATCAGGGACCCAGGTTCAAATCCACCCTCAGGTGGCTGTCTGTGAGGAGTTTGCACATTCTCCCCGTGTCTGTTGAAGTGGCAAGCAGCTGGAAGCTTACAGTCATTTTTATGGACCGTTTTTCCACAAAGCAATCACCCAGTCTGCATTTCATCTCCCCAGGGGACAGCACGGTGGCTCAGCGGCTAGCCCTGCTGCCTTACAGCACCAGGGACCCGGGTTTGATTCCAGCTTCGGATGACTGTCGCTTTCTGCTAGGCGTTGTGGTTTCCTCCCGCTAACCAATGATGTGTAGGTTAGGTGGGTTGGCTATGTTCCATTGCCTATAGTGTCCACTGAACCATAGGTTGGGTGGATTAACCTTGGTAAGTGCAGGGACCGGGTGGGGGCGTGTGGGTCTGACTGGGATGCTCTTCAGAGGGGCAGTGTGGACTTGATGGGCTGAAAGGTCTCTTTGCAGTGAGAAATCTGCAGAGATTCTATGATTCTAATGTACAGGGTACTGCACTATGAGCAGCAAATATAGTAGACTAGAACCGGAGCATGTAGTTTAAAAATAAAGAATTACATTTAAAATTGAAATTAGAAGTTTTCTTTTAGAGAGTTGTGAAACTCTTTGAAACTCTCTTCTCCAAACAGCAGTGGAGGGAGAGTCATTAAACCGTCCCCTAAGGTGGAGGTAACTAGCCTTTGACTCCCTTCTTACTCAAGAATCAGGAATGTGGGCGTGAAGATACAGTCTGGTCAGTCATGTTCTTATTGAATGGCACGGCAAGTTTGAGGGGCTGAACGGCCTACTCCAGCTCCTAATTTTCATGTATGTGTGAAGGCTACATGTGATTATTTCTGTCTCCTGGCTGTTTCGGGAGTTTTCAGCCAGCTGGGTCAATGCAGAGATCCATGAAGAAATCCATCCAGCACAAAAGGAAATGGATAAAGAGAGGGTGCCTCTCCTTTTCCTGGGACTAGCTGCAATATTCAAACAAGTTTTAAAGGTGTCAAGTCATTCAGTGGGTGAAAGGGTAGTTGGATCAGAAGGTAGCTATGTGGGGGAAAAGCAACAGGTTCGATTTCTGAAGAAGGGTCTAGGCCCGAAACGTCAGCCTTCCTGCTCCTATGATGCTGCTTGGCCTGCTGTGTTCATCCAGCTCTACACCTTGTTATCTCAGGTTGGGATAGCTGATTTCTGGGGCTGATGATTTGGGTTGGGTAGAGATTGGAATATCTGTAGTGGTGGCCAGTCTAGTTATGCTGGTTGGAAATTGTGTCAGTCCAGGTACAAACACCTAATATTTCCTGCTCAGGTATCCAGCAAAGCCCCAGGGTAGCTGGTCCAAATCTCTGACACTTAGGTTAGCATTAGAGACATTTTTCAAGTTCCAGTTAAGAAATAGCACATAGATAGAATTTATTTGAACAGGTCATTTGTTCGGCCATATTTGAAATACTGTGTGCAGATCTGTTCTCCCTGCTGTCGGAAGGATGTTGAAAGGGTTCAGAAAAGATTTGCGAGAATGTTTGCGAGTGTTTGAGCTATAGGAAGAAGCTGAATAGACTGGGGCTATTTTCCCTGGAGCATCGGATTGTTCTCCATATGGTAGACCAAACCAGGAGGTGATTTCTTGCAGGTGCTCAAAATTTTGAAGTGTTTAGACATTTATTTTTATCTATGTTGTTTCCAATGACTGAAGGTTCAAAAGAGCAGGAATATACTGCCTGATAGGCTGGTAATGACTTATTTAATAGCAATCAAAGAAAAGGAATTTGAACAAGGCAGTAAAAAAGAAAAAAAAGCTGAGAAATGGTCTGCTGTTAAAAAGAAAAGGTGCAGACATGATGATCTGTGCTATATAAGTTAGCATGTGAGTTCATTTAATCAGCACATTAGATACACCTGTGCCACAGGTGGGACATGGACCTGGACAATTTGGCCCAAAAGTAGGGACTCTATCATAAGATACTATTACACAACCCTCTTTGAGTTCATTTGAGATTGGCTAATCAGTTTGTCAGTCATTCAGTTCCAGGATTGCCAATCATTCAGGACTGACCTGAGGTCTCCAGAAAGCAAACATTAATCTCCAGGGAACTGTTGTTGCTTTCTTGTGTCATTATTTTACAATCAATTCCCCTCATCAGTGAAAATTGGGGAAATAAGGCCTGACAGACAAGTATCGGTTTGTTGGCAGTGAGATGTCATGCTATCCGATTGGAGTGGGGAGACAAAGCATCACAAGGATGGCTCCATTGGTTAACTAACGCAGGTAGGTGGGGCCAAACACATGAAATGAATGGCCCTCTCTAATTTAAAATCTAATGTTGATCTTGCTTTGTGCGCCTTCTGTGCAGCTGTAACTTTGTATGCCTTGCTTTGTCTAAGCACCCTGTGATCTGTATTGTCTTTGTACGTTATCTCTGGCCCGTTCTGCTCGCAAAACAGAACTTTTCACTGTACTTAGATACATGCGACTGCATAAATCAAATTGACTTCTCCAGGAATAGATTGGTCAATTGTTGGCAACACCATTCACTGGGCACTCCAACAGCTGGAATTGTAAATAACAAGGGAGAACATATACATATATCTGAACATTTCAAAGTGAATATATAGTCCACGCAGCCTGATGACTTCACAAATTTAATACAATCTAAACTAAGGTCCATAAATCTAAACGCTAACCAATTCCAAACAATGCATATTCATTACATTTGTATCAATGCACAGTACAGGGTCAATCCCTGAATTTTCCTTTCTTTTGTTAATGGGGGACAATAAGACCATGAAATATAGGAACAGAATTAGGCTATTCAGCCCAGTGAGTCTAGTCTACCATTCGATCATGGCCAATATGTTGCTCAACCCCATTCTCCTGCCTTCTCCCCATAACCTCTGGTCTCCTTACTAACTATGAGTCTATCTATCTCTGTCTTAAAGACATTCAATGACTTGGCCTCTATAGCCCTCTGTAGTGATGAGTTTCACAGTCATCACCCTCTGCCTGAAGAAATCCCTCCTCATCTCAGTTCTAAAGGGCCATCCCTTCACTCTGAGGCTGTGCCCTCAGGCCCTAGTCTCTCCTACGATTAGAAACATCTTCTTCACATCCACTCTATCCAGGCCTCTCCATGTTCTGTAAGTTTCAATGAGATCCCCCTCATCCTTCTAAACTCCATCAAGTACATGCACAGATCCATCAACCGGTCCTCATTTGATGAGCCCTTCACCCACAGGGATCATTCTTGTAAACCCCCTCTGGACCCTCTCCAAAACCAGCACATCCTTCCTTAGATGTGGGGCCCAAAACTGTTCACAATATTCCAAATGCAGTGTAACTCAACACTTCTACAACCTCAGCAGTACGTCTCTCCTCTTATATTGTAGCCCTGTTGAAATCAACACAAACACTGTATTTGCCTTTCCACCTGCCAACTGAATCTGCAAGTTAACCTTAAGAGATTCCTGAACGAGGAATCCCAAGTCCCTTTGTGCTTCAGATTTCAGAAGATTATCCCCATTTAGAAAGGAGTCTATACCTCTATTTTTCCAACCAAAGTGCATAATCTCACTCTTTCCCACACTGTATCCCATCTACCAATTCTTTGCCAACTCTCCTACACTATCTAAGTCCTTCTGCAGCCTCCCTGCTTCCTCAAAACAATCTGTCCCTCCACCTGTCTTTGTGTCATCTGCACACTTTGCAAGTATGTCCTCAGTTCCTTCATCCAGATCATCAATGTATCACGTGAATAGTTGTGTTCCAACATGGAGCTCTGTGGAGCTCCACTAGTCACTAGCTCCATCCTGAAGAAGCTCCCTTTATTCCTACTCTCTGCCTTGTGCCAGTCAGCCAATCCTCTATCGGTGCCAGGCCCTTCCTCCTGACACCATGGGGAGGGGCAGTGCTTTTATTTTTATGTGACTATTTCAGGACAAACCTGGATGGGTTTGGAACTAACTGAATTCCCCAGGAGGCCTTAGGCAAGAGCAGCTTCAGCAGCATTATGAACTGGAACAGAAATGCTCAGTAACACACCATGGCAAACACTTTGTTTCTCTGACAACAAAACCGTAAAACATATAAACGTAAAGATATCCTTTATAACAGACCAGAAAAGTAACAAAACATCTCTACTGAGGCTAATATAACAAGGTGTAGAGCTGGATGAACACAGCAGGCCAAGCAGCATCAGAGGAGCAGGAAAGCTGATGTTTCCGCTCAGATTTTCTGAAGAAGGGTCCAGACCCGAAAGGTCAGCTTTCCTGCTCCTCTGATGCTGCTTGGCCTGCTGTGTTCATCCAGCTCTACACCTTGTTGTCTCAGATTCTCCAGCATCTGCAGTTCCTGCTATTGAGGCTATATTATTTCTGTAGTGGTTGATAATTACCGTCCAATTCTGGGTTGCTGCGACTGAGCGGAGTTAATCGATAACACTTGGCGGTGATCACAGTCATTTCTGCGACACCCCGATCAGTACAAGTCCTGACTTCGAGTATTCTCAAGGTATCGTTAATCCTAAACTAAAACGAAAGCATTGCGGATGCTGGAAATCAGAAACAAAACCCGAAACTGTTAGAAAATCTCAGCAGGACTTAAGTTCTGCGGAAGGGTCACTGGACCCGAAACGTGAACTCTGATTGCTCTGCACAGATACTGCCGGAGCTTTTCCAGCAATGTCTGCGTTTTCACTTTCATGTCATTCATCTTACCCTGGCATTAAGGCAGGAGGAATGTAGGTGGCATTGTAGTTAGTTATGAGTGTCCCGGCACTACGGGAAGCCATGATTTCAGGGAGGTTTGCCTCGGAAAATAACAAGCCGAGTGGGAAATCCTTGCTGGGGTGAGGAGTGTTGAACGCAGCATTTCCCCCTGAGCTGTCCTGGTGTAACAAACTGTCTCCAGGCAACAGCGCCACGCCGACAGCGCACAGTGCGCTGCTCTCTCCTCAAAGCCTGCAAAGGCAATCTGAAACGATCTGAAATGGAGAAACTGAGCAGGTCTGGCACCGGCTGTGTGGAGAGAGAAAGCAGAGCAGCAGCTTGAAGAAGACTCACTGGGCTTCTTTGTTTTTAATCGTTCCCTTTGAGTTTCTCCTGTTTTTTGTTGTTGCTTGGTGCTGTGGGTTGAGGCAGGCAGAGCTCGACACCGTCCCCAAAAACATTCTGCACACAGACCGAGTTAGTGTCGGCGTTATCGAGCTTTCATCTATTTCCCCCGAATGCACTGCAGTTCTGAACAACGGTCACTCGACCCGGCACGTTAATTCCACAGATGCTGCCAGACCTCCTGAGCTTTTCCAGCAATCTCTGTTTTTGCTCTCGGAATACATATCCTTGTTGGTCCCCCTACAACAGCCACATGGTTGTCATACAAAACGGACTGGCCATCCAGGATAATAAAATGTGAGGCTGGATGAACACAGCAGGCCAAGCAGCATCTCAGGAGCACAAAAGCTGACGTTTCGGGCCTAGACCCTTCATCAGAGAGGGGGATGGGGGGAGGGAACTGGAATAAATAGGGAGAGGGGGGGAGGCGGACCGAAGATGGAGAGTAAAGAAGATAGGTGGAGAGGGTGTAGGTGGGGAGGTAGGGAGGGGATAGGTCAGTCCAGGGAAGACGGACAGGTCAAGGAGGTGGGATGAGGTTAGTAGGTAGCTGGGGGTGCGGCTTGGGGTGGGAGGAAGGGATGGGTGAGAGGAAGAACCGGTTAGGGAGGCAGAGACAGGTTGGACTGGTTTTGGGATGCAGTGGGTGGGGGGGAAGAGCTGGGCTGGTTGTGTGGTGCAGTGGGGGGAGGGGATGAACTGGGCTGGTTTAGGGATGCAGTGGGGGAAGGGGAGATTTTGAAACTGGTGAAGTCCACATTGATACCATATGGCTGCAGGGTTCCATCCAGGAATGCGAGTTCAGAATCCTTCCAGCCCAGCTTGGGAATTGAAGTAAAAACCGAAAGAACTGTGGATGCTGTAAATCAGGAACAAAAACAAAGTTGCTGGAAAAGCTCAGCAGGTCTGGCAGTATCTGTGAAGGAGGAAACAGTGACAACGTTTCGGGTCCGGTGATTCTTCCTCAGAAGGGGAATTTAAGTTCTGCTTATTGCATGAGACGGGGATAAAATAGACTGGTGACCCTGAAATCAACAGGTCCCAATAAAAGCAAATTACTGCCAATGCTGGAAATCTGAAACAGACAGTGATAGTGCTGAAGGAATTCAGCATCTGTGAATAAACAGAGACAGTAGGAACTGCAGATGCTGGAGAACCTGAGATAACAAGGTGTAGAGCTGGATGAACATAGCAGGCCAAGCAGCATCAGAGGAGCAGGAAAGCTGATGTTTCCGGCATTGACCCTTCTTCAGAAGGGTCTTCCTGAAGAAGGGTCCAGACCTGAAACATCAGCTTTCCTGCCTGTCTGATGCTGCTTGGCCTGCTATGTTCATCCAGCTCTCCACCTTGTTATATGTGAATAAACAGAGTTAGCATTTCAAATGTGGAATGGCATTTCTTCAGAATGCTTGGTAAATTCCAGCCAATTCCCCAATGTCCATTTTTTAAAAAAGATCTGCTTTTCTGTCTTAAGCTGGACATTTTCCTGACTGCTTGTTTCTTGACCGATCTGTGAAATAGCCCAAGAAACCATTCTTTTGTACACAAAAAAACTGGCTCACCACTAAGTTGTCAAGGACATTTGGACATGGGCAATGAATGTGGCGTCAGTGAGACTCTGCACCACCCCCGCCCTGTCTCAATGGTGCTGAGGTGGCAGTGGTCAACAGCTTCAAGCTCCTTTGATTAGATTAGATTTGATTCCCTACAGTGTGGAAACAGGCCCTTCGGCCCAACAAGTCTACACTGCCCCTTGAATCATCCCACCCAGACCCATCCCCCTATAACCCACACACCCCTGAACACTATGGGCAATTTAGCATGGTCAATCCACCTAGCCTGCACATCTTTGGACTGTGGGAGGAAACCGGAGCACCTGGAGGAAACCCACACAGACACGGGGAGAATGTGTAAACTCCACACAGACAGTTGCCCGAGGCTGGAATCGACCCCGGGTCCCTGGCGCTGAGAGGCTGTAGTGCTAACCAATGAGCCACCATGCCACCCGTGCCTCCTAGGAGTAACTATCACCAAGAATCTGTACTGGTCCATCTGCATTGATGCAGCAGTCCAGGTAGCACACCAACATCTCTATTTCTCTGAAGGCTAAGGACATTCAGGATGTCCACAAGGACTCTTACTAATGTTTATAGATGCACTATGGAAAGTATCCTATCTGGGTGCATCACAGTGTCGTATGGCAACTGCTGTGCCCAAGACGGCAAGAAATTACTTTCATGAAAACCAGCCTTCCTTCCACTGACTCCATCTATACTTCCTGCTGCTTGGGAAAGCAGCCAACATAATCAAAGACCCCCTCTCCCACCCCAGTAATACTCTCTTCCATCCTCTTCCATCAGGCAGCAATACTAACATTTGAAAACACGCACCAACAGATCAAAGAACAGCTCATTCCCTAGTTATCAGACATATGAATGGGTCTCTCATATATTAGAGTTGATTTTTCTCTGTAGCTGTAACACTAAATTCTGCATTCTGTTCTATTACCCTGATGTACTTGTGTAAGGTATGATCTGTCCAGATAGTGTGCAAAACAATACTTTTCACTGTGTCTCAGTACATGTGCCAATAATTAATCAAAATCACCCAACCCTCCAACATGAATGAAGAAAAGGTTGTTTGAAGTTATTGCAGTCCTAATATAGCAAATTAAAGGACAATTATTATTACAATGCAATACATTGGTTGGATTAAAGAAAGTATGTTTTAAGTATTAATTCTGTATACAATGCTGTAGCCTATTGAGAGTAGAGCACAGTGAATTGAATGTCACTTTGTCCTGCTCACATCATTCTGATGTGTACTTCAGTGGAATTTTTAAAGATGACGTTGTATGTTTCCAATCAAAAGAAAGGATGATCAAGCTTATTTTCACCAGCATGATGTCAGACTGGGCTGATATGGTGACCATCACTGGCATTTTGTGGGATCTGTGTTCATAGAAGAACTGTGGTGAAAACACAGCTCCAGTGTTGCCATGATGACTGTTGTGTAAATTCATCCAGCAATGTATCTGGTCAGTAGAAAATTTGCAAGTGTCTTTGTTCTTGTTTAATAATGTTATGCAGTATCTATCCAGTAATATGCACCTATAACACAATAATGTTTTATAGTCACTGTGTGACTGCAGGAACTTGTTGACAAGTAATATGTCCTGAGTGTTATGCCTCCCTATGTTTCAATAACATTTGTCTTTAAATAGAGTTGATGCTAAAATGTGAGGCTGGATGAACACAGCAGGCCCAGCAGCATCTCAGGAGCACAAAAGCTGACGTTTCGGGCCTAGGACCTTCATCAGAGAGGGGGATGGGGTGAGGGTTCTGGAATAAATAGGGAGAGAGGGGGAGGCGGACCGAAGATGGAGAGAAAAGAAGATAGGTGGAGAGGAGAGTATAGGTGGGGAGGTAGGAAGGGGATAGGTCAGTCCAGGGAAGACGGACAGGTCAAGGAGATGGCATGAGGTTAGTAGGTAGGAGATAGAGGTGCGGCTTGGGGTGGGAGGAAGGGATGGGTGAGAGGAAGAACAGGTTAGGGAGGCAGAGACAGGCTGGACTGGTTTTGGGATGCAGTGGGGGGAGGGGGAGAGCTGGGCTGGTTTTGGGATGCGGTGGGGGAAGGGGAGATTTTGAAGCTGATGAAGTCCACATTGATACCAGTGGGCTGCAGGGTTCCCAAGCGGAATATGAGTTGCTGTTCCTGCAACCTTCGGGTGGCATCATTGTGGCACTGCAGGAGGCCCATGATGGACATGTCATCTAAAGAATGGGAGGGGGAGTGGAAATGGTTTGCGACTGGGAGGTGCAGTTGTTTATTGCGAACTGAGCGGAGGTGTTCTGCAAAGCAGTCCCCAAGCCTCCGCTTGGTTTCCCCAATGTAGAGGAAGACACACCGGGTACAGCGGATGCAGTATACCACATTGGCAGATGTGCAGGTGAACCTCTGCTTAATGTGGAATGTCATCTTGGGGCCTGGGATAGGGGTGAGGGAGGAGGTGTGGGGGCAAGTGTAGCATTTCCTGCGGTTGCAGGGGAAGGTGCCGGGTGTGGTGGGGCTGGAGGGCAGTGTGGAGTGAACAAGGGAGTCATGGAGAGAGTGGTCTCTCCGGAAAGCAGACAAGGGTGGGGATGGAAAAATGTCTTGGGTGATGGGGTCGGATTGTAGATGGCGGAAGTGTCAGAGGATAATGCGTTGTATCCGGAGGTTGGTGGGGTGGTGTGCGAGAACGAGGGGGATCCTCTTTGGGCGGTTGTGGCGGGGGCGGGGTGTGAGGGATGTGTTGCGGGAAATGCGGGAGACGCGGTCAAGGGCGTTCTCGACCACTGTGGGGGGAAAGTTGCGGTCCTTGAAGAACTTGGACATCTGGGATGTGCGGGAGTGGAATGCCTCATCGTGGGAGCAGATGCGGCGGAGGCGGAGGAATTGGGAATAGAGAATGGAATTTTTGCAGGAGGGTGGGTGGGAGGAGGTGTATTCTAGGTAGCTGTGGGAGTCGGTTGGCTTGAAATGGACATCAGTTACAAGCTGGTTGCCTGAGATGAAGACTGAGAGGTCCAGGAAGGTGAGGGATGTGCTGGAGATGGCCCAAGTGAACTGAAGGTTGGGGTGGAAGGTGTTGGTGAAGTGGATGAACTGTTCGAGCTCCTCTGGGGAGCAAGAGGCGGCGCCGATACAGTCATCAATGTAACGGAGGAAGAGGTGGGGTTTGGGGCCTGTGTAGGTGCGGAAGAGGGACTGTTCCACGTAACCTACAAAGAGGCAGGCATACCACTTACCACTTTAAATAGAGTTGGTTTGTTTATCTGTTCTTATGTGCAAAATGTAAACATTAACTGGAAATATTTGGAAGGAATTCAAATCCCTGAATATTGTATCATTAGTCATTTTCAGAACATGTTTCAGCTTCACCATTGAGTCTCCTCTTACTGAATGTGTCTTCTGTCAGGCTTGTAAAGTGCCTCTTCCCTCTTAATTTCATTAATGAAATATAACCTTCTTCCTTGCCTAGAAACACTGCCGTTTCCATCTTTCATCCATGCAGTAGGTACCGTCAAATCTGCAACCTTGTGGTTGATTTCAGATGAATGCACACAGCACTTCAGCCTTCCAGGGCTTTGTTTTGGGCTGCAGGGAGATTTACAACTTTCATACTTATGCCAAGTTACTTTGCCCATGGGGACATACACAAATTTCATTCATCTACACAGGAGGCATTTAATAGTTCTTAGCTTCCTTTTTTGCTCTTTTTGTGGCTGCCAGCTCCTGGTAGCTTGCATTGCCTTTACAACAGGAGAAGAGGACACAGTTTGTATCAATCGGGAGCAGTGAGCAGTCAAGGGCATGTACAAGCTTCAATACACATTGTGGTATGTCAACATTATATCCACAGCATGCGCCAGCAACTTACACATCAAACATGTGTTTCAACCAATTGGCCATGTCTGAAAATCAGACAGGACCAGTTCTTTATAGACTCAAACAGGATTACATTCAGTCAGGGGTACCAACACAGTCAGTCAAGTGCTTTTTCAATTCCAGTACATGGGATGGGCCAATTCTTACTGCAATGTGACAAAAGGAAGGATTTAGTACGATCATTGCGATGGAAGGGTAGTTAATGGTGATTTTTGAGCAGAAAATAAGGTATGACACTGAATAAATAAGAAGAGCAGAGAGCAGGAAGGGATTTCACTTTGGAAGTGTGTGAGAGCCAGGGATGAGTAAGATACATAGAAAATTGAAAGGTGTGGTCCATGAGCCTTGCTGAATTGAGTGCGGTTGCAGAGTTGGGGTGGTAGTCCTGTAAGCATGAGATAGCAGAGAGAAGATCATGGCAATCAGCCTTGTAGAATACATTATTAACATAATTAACCTTCTCCCTGCATTGCTGTGCATTGCATTTCATCCAAAATACTGCACAGACCTAAAACACTATCTGAGCCCATGGTAGCTAAGTCTGGAATCAAAGCCTTCTTGCTGGTCAGCAGTTGCAGCACTGCCCTCTCTCCACATCCTCATCCACCTGCACCTCATGGTCCCTGGGGGGTGAATAGAGAAGGTAACCTACTTTTTCTGGGCTATCTCCTTGGGGTTAACATTGCAGGACCACAGTGTGAAGAACAATTCCTACCTTGCAGTGCCTGAAGTGGCATGGAGCCATGGTTTAACTATGGCACAGTAACATAAATATCATAAAGTCCCAGCAGTGATGAGTGCTTCAGCCTCTTGTACAATTCCAGGAGATGGACAGCAGGCAGGCTTGATGGCTCAAGGCCATATCATTTAGCACCAACCTAGATTTTGCTGAAAATGTGCAGTGATATAATGTAATATCAGTTTTAAGTACAAAGGTTTAACAAGGTCAGATGATAGCATACGAGTAATTCCACTGGACTCTAATCCAGAAGATTCAGATTCATATTCTGATCATATTGATTCATCTCTGGCCACAACAGCTAGTGAAATTAAAGGTCAATGAATGAATCTGGGCTAAAATATTCTCAGCAATAGAGGCCATACATCTGTCATTGAATAGTTGTAACAACTCATCTGGTTCATTAATATCTGTTTGGGAAGGAAAACTGCAACGTTCACTGGTCTGGTCTACCTTGGGCTTCTGATCCACAGGTAAATTTTTAAATGCCCTCTAATGAGCCATTCAGTTTAAATGTTGGCCCTGCCCATAGTCATGCCCACATCCTATGAAAGAATAAAGCAGCGAAAGGACATTTTATCTCAAATACTTACAAAGACCAAGGGCAGAGACAAAAGCCTTGGGCTCCGTGCTGCTTCTGATCCAAACAATGTAAGCCCTGTGGTAGGCTTGGATCCTATGGTAGCCCATGCCCCAAGATCTAACTTAAACACATCTGCAAATGCCCACCTTTTCTCAATTGTTTATATTGATTCCACAAAACCTTCAGTGTTCTGCTATTCTGTCATTGACCATTAGACCATCGGATATGAGGGCAGAATAAGGTCATTTGGCCTATCACATGTACTCCACCATTCAATCGAGGCTAATATATTTTTCAACCCCATTCTCCTGCCTTCTCCCTCTAACCTTTAATCCCCTTACTAATCAAGGATCTATCAATCTCTGTATTAAATACACTCAATGACTTGGTCTCCACATCCCTATGTGGCAATGAGTTCCACAGATTCACCACCTTTTAGCTGAAGAAATTCTACCTCATCTCAGGTCTACAGGGTCAATCGTCTATCTTTGCCAGTACCTTGCCCCGAACACAATGGGCTCTTCTCTTATTTAGCAACATTCTCTGTGGCACCTATCAAAGGCCTTCTGGGAATGATATCCCATGTGAAAGTAGTCCCTACGAAAAAGTGCAGCTTGCACAAATTTTCTGAATTTACACCTGCTCTGAAAGGGCTGTAAATTTATTTGGAAGTTTTATTCCTTGTCTTTCATAAAATGTGTCCAGTAATTTGTTTTATTTCTTCTCATTGAAACCAATTACTTTGTTTTATCTTTGAAATACCTTGATGGTTTCAAAATAGTTTGCAACAAAATTGGAAAATCAATTAGAAAACCTCTATGGTTATATTTTAATACATAGTATGGGGGCAGAAATTAATTTGTATCATGCCGCAACTTAATACATTTCCTTAGAATTATGCAGATTCGAGAATATCTAGCTGTGCAGCTCACACCATTATTTCTTAATGACTTTAGTGAAGAACAATGCATGGGCCACACCAGCTGCACAGATTACATTGCCTACCCACTAGGGTGCTGATGTAGTCTCAGGAGAACAGCTAGAAATGGCGTCATGCAACTGAAGTTCTGCTCCAGTGTGCCTAACAAACACAAATGTTAGTTTGATGGCTACAAACTTTCATTTTTATATTCAATGTATGTTTGTCACTTTCCTCCATGCCTGATAGTTTTTTTGTGCTCATTTTATGCTGGGTTTTATGTTCCATGTGAATGAGATTTTGATGAAATTTTGACACAGTTCACTAACGATAAAATTGGCATAAATGTCTTAGCTTCAGTTCACTCCTGTCACACTGTTCTGGAAAATTCTGACCGATACTTTTACGTGGCAAAGTTCACATTCAGACTTGGTTAAGGCTTGAATCATAAAATGCAAACGAGAATGTGACAAGAATGCAGCAAGCAATCATATACAAATGCCACCAAGTGGAAGTTCTATCATTTAGGCACGAATATGAAGTGTCAACAGTATTTACTTTAAAATTCCCAAGTTGGAACCAGGAAGATTTCTATAAATTATAGAGTCACAGAGTCATATAGTATTAAAACAGAGCCTTCTGTCCAACCAGTCTGCACTGACCATGTTCCCAAACTAAACTAGTCCCACCTGCAAGTCATTAAAAGAATGAGCAAATGCAAATTTTCCTTGATTGTGTGTTGTTCAAAATTCGCAAATTGTTAACAACAGCCAAAGGACAACCTCTGACCCTCATGGCTTACTGACGAGCAATTCTAGTAACAAAACCAGCGCCTAACTGCAGTAATGGACACAATTGCTAAAGCAACCCATCCCATATTGCACACTGCCCAGCGTACAAACAAAACAAAGGAGTTTATGAGATTCTACATAATACTTTCTACCATTGCTCCATATCAAGTAACTTCTTTCTGATGAAGGGTCTAGGCCCAAAACTTCAGCTTTCCTGCTCCTAAGATGCTGCTTGGCCTGCCATGTTCATCCAGCTCCACACCTTGTTATCTCTGTTCACCTACTTGTTCTTTTGCCGATATTCAGTTGTAAACTCCCAAGTATCTGTCTCAGTATCAGTATCAAATCCTAAAAGAGGCATCTGAATAGCCTAATGTTTATTTGTGCTGATATCTAATGCTGAAGCTGTTATGTTAGCTGACTGTTGGTAACTGAAAACTGTCATGATTTTCTGTTTTACCACAGAGTATGTTTTATTGAAAATGTTGGAAATATCCCGAGAGATCTTTGGTCATAGAATCCCAACAATGTGGAAACAGGCCATTCAGCCCAACAAGCTTATACTAACCCTCCAAAGAGCATCCCACCTAGACTCACACCCCTTACCCTACCCCTGTAACCCTGCATTTCCCATGGCTAATCACCTAACTTACACATCCCTGGACACTATGGGCAATTTAGCGTGGCCAATCCACCTAACATTTTCCATGTCTGTTCCCTTTGGATCCTTTGTCAGTGCCTAGAAATCGATTAATTTTTCTTTTCTGTTCTGGCATTTGATTTCATAGAAAAGGAAATGACCAGTCAATAAAATGGATGGATAATGCAAAACAGTGAATGCAGGAAATCTTATTTATAAAGCAATTGAAGAAGAAATAATAGCTCCAGAACATTTATGCTCTGTCCATTAAAATGATCCTGAGCCTCCAATTGTGAGTCATTTGAAAGCAACACTGTGTTCCCTGGCTAACATTTCTGTCTCAAGCCTGGTGTAGTGCTTCAGTGAATCTTACCGGAAGCTGAGAACAACACCATGTCATCTTCTGCCTGAACACTTTACAGTCTCCAGAAATCAACATTAAGTTGAACAAGTTCAGAGTGTGTACACACTCCTCCATATTGTACAAAATGCGGAGGAATGGGATTGTGGGAGATATAGCAGTTTGGATCGGAAATTGGCTTGCTGAAAGAAGACAGAGGGTGGTAGTTGATGGGAAATGTTCATCCGCGAGACCAGTTACTAGTGGTGTACCGCAAGGGTCAGTGTTGGGTCCACTGCTGTTGGTCATTTTTATAAATGACCTGGATGAGGGCGTAGAAGGATGGGTTAGTAAATTTGCAGACGACACTAAGGTCGGTGGAGTTGTGGATAGTGACGAAGGATGCTGTAGGTTGCAGAGAGACATAGATAAGCTGCAGAGCTGGGCTGAGAGGTGGCAAATGGAGCTTAATGCAGACAAGTGTGAGGTGATGCACTTTGGTAGGAGTAACCAGAAGGCAAAGTACTGGGCTAACAGTAAGATTCTTAGTAGTGTAGATGAACAGAGAGATCTCGGTGTCCATGTACACACATCCTTGAAAGTTGCCACCCAGGTTGACAGGGCTGTTAAGAAGGCATACAGTGTTTTAGCTTTTATTAATAGAGGGATCGAGTTCCGGAACCAAGATGTTATGGTGAAGATGTACAAAACTCTGGCACGGCTGGACTTGGAGTCTTGTGTACAGTTCTGGTCACCGCATTATAAGGAGGATGTGGAAGCTTTGGAAAGGGTGCAGAGGAGATTTACTAGGATGTTGCCTGGTATGGAGGGAAGGTCTTACAAGGAAAGGCTGAGGGACTTGAGGCTGTTTTCATTAGAGAGAAGAAGGTTGAGAGGTGACTTAATTGAAACATATAAAATAATCAGAGGGTTAGATAGGGTTAAATAGGGAGAGCCTTTTTCCTTGGATGGTGACGGCGAGCACGAGGCGGCATAGCTTTAAATTGAGGGGTGAATGATATGGGACAGATGTCAGAGGTAGTTTCTTTACTCAGAGCGTAGTAAGGGAATGGAACGCTTTGTCTGCAATGGTAGTAGATTCGCCAACTTTAGGTACATTGGACAAGCATATGGACGTACATGGAATAGTGTAGGTTAGATGGGCTTGAGATTGGTATGACAGGTCGGCACAACATCGAGGGCCAAAGGGCCTGTACTGTGCTGTAATGTTCTATGTTCTATGTTCCTTAGCTTCCCAGGTCCTGTTTTTTATGGTCTAATGAAGGGTCTAGGCCCGAAACATCAGCTTTTGTGCTCCTGAGATGCTGCTGGGCCTGCTGTGTTCATCCAGCCTCACGTTTTATTATCCTGTTTTTATGGGTTGCTCCCAGCACAGCCAAAGAGTCTTAGAGTCATGGAGCATGGAAGCAGACCCTTTGATCCAACCAGTCTGTGCCAACCATAATCCCTAACTGAACTAATCCCAACCTGCCTGCACTTGGCCCAAATCCCTCCAAACATGTCTTATTTATGCAATTATCCAAATGTCCTTTTAAACATTGTAACTGAACCTGCATTCATCACTTCTTCTGGAAGCTCATACCACACATGAACCTATTTTCAACTATCTACATTTCCTGTTAGCAACCAATCAGCATTTATTTCCCTTCCAGCTCATCCCTTTGTTTGTGTTTTCTTATTATTCTCTCGCTCTGTCTCTCAGCCCCACCTGCATATACTCACTCCTGCTTACTCCCCCGCACCAGAAAATCCCCTCCTTGTCCATCATCAACACAGATGCAATCACTTCTCAGCCACTTTCAGCTCTGATTAAGGCTCACTGGATGCGAAAAGTTAACCCTGCCATTCTCTCTCCACAGATACTAACAGACTTTCTGAGTTTCTCCAGCACTTACTATTTTTCTTTTGAAGAAACGTAGTGTATTGCTCTCTCAGAACTGGGTTATTCTGATAAAGAGTCTCAAAGAGTTTGATGAAATCTTGTTTTTAGTTCAGAATACTGATTAACCTACTGTCCAAAACAACAGCACACAAACTCCAGAAATATTTTAGTGCAGTTTTGTGAGAAACTAAAGGCATCCTCCGATTTGCAGCCTGTATGTACACTGTTCTTCTAAGTAATTCATTTCACAGAACTACTTTGAAATATTTCTCAGACCCACAGCAAGGTGTGATAAAAATACAATTATTTTCGTTTTATTTTCTGACACTTTATATTTTTTATGACCCCTGAGGTGTTGGAAGTTTTTTTTCTGCATTACTATGTATAATATTCACTATACCCAAAGAAAGCATTGACTCCTTGCTAGCATTGGCCACTTGAGAGTGAATCCACAGATTATGAAGTCAAATTGCAATCTTTACACAAAGATTTTCTCACTGCCTTATTCAACTTTCCATCTCTCCATAGTCATGCCATCGGATATGTTCTATAAAGGGCAGTCAATCCTCTCCACTAGTCTAAGTCCCAGGGGGGTAAACCAAACATCTACTGAAGTAACTAGATGTCTGAACTTTAATGAAATGACTGGTGTTTTTCTCACCCCCAACTTTGCTCCATAGTCTTGATGAACTGTTGTTTGCTACATAAAAGTACCATTTCAATGATCATCATTTTGGATATTAAAGAAAATATTTTACAAAGCTATAAAATAGGGATTCATAACTTTTCAGTTGTTTTGCAAGAAAAGTGGTGCACATGGTTTGTAACCATTTTAGCAAACAATGTTCCTTTCATTTAGTTTTTGGGTTTGAGAATATTAAATCTTGGCTTACGCTTTTAAATCAACAAGAGAAATCATTGTTTCAACAACAGCTGAGTGAGCAGTACTTTTCATCTGTGCAACACAGAAAATATTATGAACATAATCAATATATGCTTCTGAGATATTAAATACATTAATTAATTTGCTACAATCCCTTGGATTCAGAAAAGGCTCTATCAGATGAGAAATTATCAAATGTGACTCCACTATGAAAGAAATGAGGGGCACACATAGCTACAGGCCAGTCAGACTAACATCTGTCATACAGAAACTGCTAGAATCTGTTATTAGAGATAGTAGGAACTGCAGATGCTGGAGAATCCGAGATAACAAGGTGTGGAGCTGGATGAACACAGCAGGACAAGCAGCATCAGAGGAGCAGGAAAGCTGACATTTTGGGCCGAGACCCTTCTTCAGAGATCTGTTATTAAGCAGGTTATTGCAGAATACTTACAAAATCTGAACATGTTCAGGCAAAGTTAGAACATAGAACATAGAACATAGAACATTATAGCACAGTACAGGCCCGTCGGCCCTCAATGTTGTGCCGACCTGTCATACCAATCTCAAGCCCAACTAATCTACACTATTCCATATACATCCATATGCTTATCCAATGACAACTTAAATGTACCTAAAGTTGGAGAATCTACTACCGTTGCATGCAAAGTGTTCCATTCCCTTACTACGCTCTGAGTTAAGAAACTACCTCTGACATCTGTCCTATATCTTTCACCCCTCAATTTAAAGCTATGCCTCCTCGTGCTCGCCGTCACCATCCTAGGAAAAAGGCTCTCCCTATCCACCCTATCTAACCCTCTGATTATTTTATATGTTTCAATTAAGTCACCTCTCAACCTTCTTCTCTCTAATGAAAACAGCCTCAAGTCCCTCAGCCTTTCCTCGTAAGACCTTCCCTCCATACCAGGCAACATCCTAGTAAATCTCCTCTGCACCCTTTCCAAAGCTTCCACATCCTTCTTATAATGCGGTGACCAGAACTGTACACAATACTCCAAGTCCGGCCGCGCCAGAGTTTTGCACAGCTTCACCATAACCTCTTGGTTCCAGAACTCGATCCCTCTATTAATAAAAGCTAAAACACTGTACGCCTTCTTAACAGCCCTGTCAACCTGGGTGGCAACTTTCAAGGATGTGTGTACATGGACACCGAGATCTCTCTGCTCATCTACACTACTAAGAATCTTACCATTAGCCCAGTACTTTGCCTTCCGGTTACTCCTACCAAAGTGCATCACCTCACACTTGTCTGCATTAAGCTCCATTTGCCACCTCTCAGCCCAGCTCTGCAGCTTATCTATGTCTCTCTGCAACCTACAGCATCCTTCATCACTATCTACAACTCCACCGACCTTCGTGTCGTCTGCAAATTTACTAACCCATCCTTCCACGCCCTCATCCAGGTCATTTATAAAAATGACAAACAGCAGTGGACCCAACACCGACCCTTGAGGTACACCACTAGTAACTGGTCTCGCGGATGAACATTTCCCATCAACTACCACCCTCTGTCTTCTTTCAGCAAGCCAATTTCCGATCCAAACTGCTATATCTCCCACAATCCCATTCCTCCGCATTTTGTACAATAGCCTACTGTGGGGAACCTTATCGAACACCTTGCTGAAATCCATATACACCACATCAACCGGTTTGCTCTCATCTACCTGTTTGGTCACCTTCTCAAAGAACTCAATAAGGTTTGTGAGGCACGACCTTCCCTTCACAAAACCATGCTGACTATCCCTAATCAACTTATTTTTTTCTAGGTGATTATAAACCCTATCCCTTATAACCTTTTCCAACACTTTACCAACAACTGAGGCAAGGCTCACTGGTCTACAATTACCAGGGTTGTCTCTACTCCCCTTCTTGAACAGGGGAACCACATTTGCTATCCTACAGTCATCTGGCACTATTCCTGTAGACAATGACGAGTTAAAGATCAATGCAAAGGCTCGGCAATCTCCTCCCTGGCTTCCCAGAGGATCCAAGGATAAATCCCATCCGGCCCAGGGGACTTATCTATCTTCACCCTCTGAAGAATTTCTAATACCTCTTCCTTGTGAACCTCAATCCCACCTAGTCTAGTAGCCTGTATCTCAGTATTCTCCTCGACAACATTGTCATTTTCTAGAGTGAATACTGTTGAAAAATATTCATTTAGCGCTTCCCCTATCTCATGTGACTCCACACACAATTTACCACTACTATCCGTGCTGCTGCTGCAACCAGAAATTAGCTTGGTTTACTGAAAGGGAAATCATGTTTAACTAAAGTACTAGAGTTCCTAGAGGAAGTGAAAAGCAAAGTGGATAAAAGGAAGCCAATACTTGGATTTCCAAAAGGCATTTGTTAAGATAGTGGACGAATTATGAACTCATGGTGTAGGAGTAGCATATATGGATATTACATATGGAGAAACATTATACATTTGCATGTATATATACAATACATATGGTTAGAAGGTTTAGCTAGTTAACGGGAAGCCAAGAGTAGGAATAAATGGCTCTTTTTTTTTGCTTTGGTAACTAAAACTAAAAGTCTTGGTACAATGGGAGCTTGCTCCACCCATTCAGGCTGCTTCTATTGTTCCAACTTTTTAAAAAATCCACTAGGTCTTACAAACTAGTTATTCTAGTGGCCGTGAGTAGACTACTTGCCACCTCTGTCTCAACTATTCTTCATATAAAAAACAGAGGGCAAAATACACCTCTTGAAGGCATAGTATTGTCACAAGCGCCACACAATGCATTGTCGTTTCTGGTCCCTAGTTCATTGCCAGTGGTCCATCTAGTTTCGTTCCTTTCTTTTGAGTTTTTAATTGTTGCTTGACACAACCAAGTGACTTGCTCAGCCACGCCCTGGGGCAGTTAGGGGTTAACCACATGTAATCAGCTGTGTTTGATACGGATGGCAGATTTCCTTCCATAAAAGACATTAGTGAACCAGATGGGTCTTTTTCAATCATTGATAGAGGTTCCATGGTTACTATTAGAGTAACTTTTATTGAATTCAGCTTTCACCATTTGCCACAGTGAGACTTGAACCTGAGCATTAGCCTGTGGCTCTGCATCACTAGTCCAATACCATTATGACTATGCCATCTCCTTCCCTGTGATGCAAAGAGCTGGGAGAATAGGTTGTGAATAGAACAATTCAAAAGTTAATTCAGAAGGAAATAGATTTGGCATGTAACGTGTAAAAATGTCAAGTTGACCACTTTGGCAGGAAGAATAGCAAAGCAATATTCTATTAAAATGGAGAGAGATTCAACATTCTCAAGTGCAGAGGGATTTGAGTGTACTGGGACTTGAATAATGAAAACTTGCTATGCAGTTGCAGCAGATGTTTAGGAAAGCAAATGGAATGTTGGCATTTATTGAAGCGCAAAATAGTGTAAAAGAAAGGACACAAGCAGATATACTGCTGAAAATCAACAACATATTCACCAGGATCAAATTTACAGGAGAAGAAGAACAAAACAACCAGCTTCTGTTGCTGGATGTCAGAGTTGAATGTTTGACCAATGGGGAGATCCAAACCTCAGTATACAGGAAAGCAACCCATACTGACCAAATCCTCAACTTTCACAACAATCACCCCAATGTCCACAAACAAAGTTGTGTTAGGACACTAATAAAATGGGCCACCACTCACTGAAACACGCCAGAATTACACAGGAAAGTATAAAAGCACCTCTGCAAAATCTTCATGATGAACGGATATCCCCGCAACTTCATCCACAGATGCCTACTAAATAGACAACAACAGGAGGACACAGTATGCCCTAATACACTGCTCACACTGCCCAACATCGAGAATATATCAGAACTAACAATGAGATTCCTCAACCACTATGGAATGATAGTTGCATACAAACCAACAGCCAGGCTGTGACCAACACTCACAAAGATTAAAGACCTCATTCCCACAACCTGCAGAACCATCACAGTTTGCAAAGTACCATGCAATGACTGCATTGGACAGACAGGAAGGAAATGAGCTATCAGAATACATGAACATCAGCTAGCAGCAAAATGGCAAGAAGGTACAGATGGTCTGATTAGCAAGTTTGCAGATGACACTAAATTTGGTGGAGTAGCAGATAGTGAAAGGGACTGTCAGAGAATGCAGCAGAATATAGATAGACTGGAGATTTGGGCGGAGAAATGGCAGATGGAGTTCAATCCGGGCAAATGCGAGGTGACGCATTTTGGAAGATCCAATTCAAGAGCAAACTATACGGAAAAGCCCTGGGGAAAATTGATGCACAGAGAGATCTGGGTGTTCAAATCCAATGTACCCTGAAGATGGCAATGCAGATTGATAAGGTGGTCAAGAAGGCATACGGCATGCTTTCATTCATCGGACAGGGTATTGAGTACAAGAGTTGGCAGGTCATGTTGCAGTTGTATAGGACTTTGGTTCGGCCACATTTGGAGTACTGTGTACAGTTCTGGTCGCCACATTACCAAAAGGATGTGGATGCTTTGGAGAGGGTGCAGAGGAGGTTCACCAGGATGTTGCCTGGTATTGGGGGGGGAGGTGCTAACTATGAAGAGAGCGTGAGTAGATTACGATTATTTACATTAGAAAGATGGCGGTTGAGGGGACACTTGATTGAGGTCTACAAAATCATGAAAGGTATAGACAGGGTGGATGGCAAGAAGATTTTTCCCAGGGTTGGAGACTCAATTACTAGAGGTCACGATTTCAAGGTGAGAGGGGAAAAATTTGAGGGAGATATGCGTGGAAAGTTCTTTATGCGGAGGGTGATGGGTACCTGGAACACGTTGCCAGTGGAGGTGGTAGAGGTGGACACGATAGCATCATTTAAGATGTATCTAGACAGATACATGAAAGGGCAGAGGGATACAGATCCTTGGAAAATAGGCAACAGGTTTAGATCGAGGATCTGGTTCGGCTCAGGTTTGGAGGACCGAGGGGCCTGTTCCTGTGCTGTAATTTTCTTTGTGCTTTTCTTTGTTCTTTGACAAAGTTTCCCTTATATCAGTACACCTGGACAATGAAGGCCATCATTTTAACTGGGACAAGGTAATTTTTGTAGCCCAAGCCAAACATAGACACACACAGGAATTCTTAGAGGCATGGTTCTCAACCCATAAGGCAGTCAAGAATTGGACCCCATATACAAACCCATACAAATCAAGACCAGAAATGACTGTACTCACCGTCACCAGACAGTCCAAATTCTAAGAGGAGTGGAACAATCTCGCTTCATCGGAGGCCTCACTGATGATGTCACCTGGCATGGTGACAAAACATCTGAATGACAACAAGCCAGCTGGGCGAGCAAGTCAACAATCTCATGCACACTCTGCATACAACAAAACACTGACTGCCTGCACAAGCAAACACACAAAGAAAAGGATGATTTCTATAGATGCAACATTCAGTTAGATCACTCACAGGTTAACAAGAAACAAGTTATTTATTTATATTCTTAAGATGCAGACTGAAAATAATGCAAGTCTAAAGAAATCTTTGCTGTTTCCTTGAAGAACAATGGAGGTTGCAAGTTATTGGCTTTTTCAGAAACTATGGATGTGCTCCTGTAGTGAAGAAGTATTAGTTTTACAGATAAAATGCAATTTTATTTTAAAATGCACTGCCTGAGAAGATTACCTTCTTTCCTTCAACTGTGCAATCACTTCTTTTGATGTGTTGGTCCTGGGCTACCTCATCGGACTCCTTCGTAAATTAATAAGTTATTAACTCCCATAAAGCTTCAATCCACAACAGTTTCAGTCATGGAGTAATAGTGTCATACAACATGGAAACACACCCTTCAGTCCAACCAGTCCACAGCAACCATGCTCCCAAACTAAACTAGTCCCTGCTGCCTGCACTTGACTCAAATCCCTCTAAATGTTTCTTATTTGTGTGCTTATTTCAATGTCTTTTAAATATTGTAACCGACCCGCATCCATCACTTCCGCTGGCAGTTCATTTCACTCACGAACCATTCTTGATGTAAAAAAAATTGCCCCTTACATTTTTTTTCATTCTTCTCCTCTCACCTTAAAAATGTCCCCCTAGTTTCCTCTGCCCTGGGGAAAAGACACCCTCAATTTGTCTTATCTAGACCCCTCATGGTTTTATAAACTTCTATAAGATCACCCCTCAACTTTTTATGCTCCAGTGAAAAAAGACCCAGCCTACCCAGCTGTGTGATGGCATATCAATGCATCCCAAATATAACTGGTTCACAGAATTGTGGGGAGGGATAATGACTGATACCACATCAACATTTCAATGATGACCATCCTCACTAATTGACTCTAAAGTTCCAGCTTTATGAGACTGACAGTCCTAGCAGCCATTATCCCTTAAACCACACTCAAACAACTTCAAAATGTACCAGGAGAAACTAAGGGTTTCCAAAGTCAGAGTTGCAGCTCTATTGGGTAATGACTATGATTTGATATCCAAATCTCCAAAGTGAAACAAATTCTGGGTCAATTAATTCTTCTCAGCAGGGAAAGGTAAAGGGAGGTAGAGAGAAAAAAAGTACTAGAACACCCCACGCCTGGGGATGGAGAGGAAGGAAGCTGGAGCAGATCAAATTCAGTTCAAGGAGATTAGGATGTCTTTGGGAAACCAGCAAAAATTCTCTGCAGTTTGGGAGGTCCTGAAGCAGGTTGTGGAGCTGGTAAGTGTTGAAAAGAGGCAACAGAATGTAAAGGGACCAGGTGGGAGCTAACGGAATTGGAAACAGCCAGGGTAAACCTGTGTATTTGAAAACGGGCATGAAGGGGCTGAAGGAAAGCAAGGAGATTAAAATGGGAGGCAAAGAATTAACTCAACATGTGGCTAGCAGCAATCTTCTTTCCAGTTTTAAGTGAGAACCAGGAAAGCTCACGAGCAGAGAAGCAAATAATGAAGAAGGTGCCTTAACCTAACTGATGACCCCAGGACAATGCAGCAGAAACTGAGCAGCCACCGACATGTGGACAGTAGTGTCCCAGCTCAGATGGGGACTAACTCATCCCCAAATTAACAGAAAAGGGCAAACCGTCACTCCTGAAGTTAAACTAGTCTTGTGGCAACAACAATAAACGTTCCAGTGCAGCTGACACAGAAGTAAGTAGAAACCTCGAAGGCTTAAGATAAAACGCTTATACCCATCCAAACCCTGATGTTCAAATTTCAAAACCAACCAAAATAAAAAGAAGTCGTGGAGAAACTCAGCAGGTGTGGTAGATTGGTAGAGACAGAGAGACAATGTTTCAATCCAATATAATTCTTCTGAAGGGAGAGGTGCAAGAATAAATTAAAATCAAAACAAAGAATAAGCAATTATCTCCACAATACATAAACGATACGTACAACGAAACGGCTACTCCATACCCAAGCAAACACACAAAGACGGAAAAGGATGACTCCTAGAGATGCATCGTGCACTTAGATCACAAAAAGGGTTACAAGAAAGAAGTTACTTGTTTAAATTTTTAAGAATGAGGATGAAAATAACGTGGGTGTTTAGTTGTTGTAAAAGATGCGAGGAACAAACAGAACGGGAGGGGAGATCAGAGGGAAGTTAAAGGTTGAAGGGATTGCAGAATAAAAGGCAAAGGAATTGGTAACGGTTGTAGAGAAGGGAGGTAGGTCCAGAGTGGAAGTTAATTGAAGGCATTAAGGCAGATTATATGACAGCTCTGCTAAAGCAAAGCAAGGAAAGCAGACACTGAGGTGTGGGTGGGAAGGAAGGATAGAGTTCATCATCTGTCATCATTGAACTCAATCCTGAGTCTTGAGGGTTGTACACTATCTAAATAGAAACTGAGGTGCAGATCCTCCAACTCGGGCCTCATTGCACAAATATGGCAAGCTCAGAACAGAAATGTCTGCGTGTAAGCAAGCCAATGTGTTCAAATGGGAAGTGACTGGAAGTTGTGGGGGGAAGGGGTGGGAGGAGGTGGTGATGGCTATGCTTACAAACTGAGCGTTCTGCAAAGCAATCACTCTCCGGTTTTATCTCTCCCCACCACCCACCACCCCCCCCCCCCCCCCACCCCGAGCCCCTGTAAAGGAAACCATATGGGCAGCCATGAACGCAGTTAACGTGGTTAAAAGAGATATTTGTCACAAAATACTCAATCTGTCACCATTGAAATTCATACGTCAGTAAAAACAAGATGAAAGATGAGGACACAGACACACTATTGGGCCCTGGAAGCAATGTTTCCCACTCTATTTCCCTAAAAATAGGAACCATTAGGGAATCAGACAATGCCTCATCATAGGTTGTGGAAACAGCAATGAAAGTGTTTCAGCCTTTGCAAAGCATTAAGCATTAAGAACAATCTATATAGTGAAAACCTGGTGATGGCTGATAGTGCCTTGAAAACCAACTCAAACAATCTTTTGCCAAATATTTACTAAACTACAGCTAATAAGTCTAATAAAGTCACCGTTCCTGAAATTCTGTGCACTGATGCTCTAATCACGCCGAGTAAAGCACAAGTGGGGGGTTTTCAAGAGAAAAGGAATGCAGCAAACATTGTTCAAGTAACTGTACAGAAATTCATGTATGAATGGAAGAGTATATATTGTATCCTCTGCTTAGCAAGAAATTATGTAATAGAATTGCACCCTTTCAAAGTCTGTCAGACAAAATGCCCAGAAGATGATGTTATTAACCTTTAAAGCTACAAATTAAAGAAAATCAGTATCGTTTCTACTGGTCCCCAGACATGTTTTGTGAATTATGAAATGATGTTATTTTCTCAGAGAATAAAGAGGACTGATGTAACTCACTGTGGGTCAGGCTAAACAAAAGATGAGATCATCAATGAGTTCACTGTAATGTGGGTTTGCTTTTCAAATACAAAAGGCTTTGACAGACTGAAAAAAACAAAGAGTGTGAAGCCAACCCAAATCATTTATGGAATTACTAATATAAATTATTTGGGAAATAACTCCACACCTTTCATGAAGCCATCTTTGCTCCTTGATAAAAGATATAACAGAAATACATAGGAGAACACAGACATGGAAAACATTCAGCTCTCAGAACCACTCCACCCTTTATTAAAATCATGATTGATCAGATTTTTACCTCAAATCCACATTCCCTCTGATAATCCTTCAACCCCTTACTTATCAAGCCTTATCATATGTTACTTTCTCAAAGAACACCAGCAAATGTGTTAAACATGATTTTCCTTTCACAAAACCAAGTTGACTCAACCTGAGATAATGGGAACTACAGATGCTTGAGAATCCGAGATAACAAAGTGTGGGGCTGGATGAACACAGCAGGCCAAGCAGCATCTCAGGAGCACAAAAGCTGACGTTTTGGGCCTAGACTTTCGGGCCTTCATTCTGATGAAGGTTCTGGGCCCGAAACGTCAGCTTTTGTGCTCCTAAGATGCTGCTTGGCCTGCTGTGTTCATCCAGCCCCACACTTTGTTATCTTGACTCAACCTGATTACCTTTAACATACCTAAGTACATGCGATAACTTCTTTAATAATAGCTTCTAACATTTTCCCTATGAGCAATTGTCGCACCTTATCTAGGAAAGTGCACTGATAATCACACTTCACTATTCAACAAGGCATCAAAGAATGTTTAATTGCAAAATATCCCAATGAGGTCACTAAATTGATTGATTTGACTGACTGACTGCTACTCAGGACAAAAGCAGTTCACACCAGGTTTCTTCCATAAGAGAGTAAATAAATACTTATTGTAACACATAATTTTAATAAGGGAAATGAAACCAAAAGGTTTCCAATTTATGCAACTTTAACTTTAAGATTTTGATACGTACACATGCAATCATAATTAATACAGAGAAAAGACAAATGGTTTAATACATGTTGAATGGAAAAAGAATACATATAAACAAAATTGCAAAGAACAGAAGTCCAGGCAACAAAGTAGAAAATTGTTTTTCTCATCGTCCTTTTGATTTTTGCAATGATAATTCACTGATTACTGTAGAGTGATGGTCAACTCCAGTTGGATGGTTGATCAGTTGAATTCATGTATTGGCTTTCATGAATTGCTCTTTCAAGCTTCCTTGCTTTTTCTGTCCTTACCTGATGTAGAGAGAGAGAGAGAGAAATGTCTTTACGTCAATCCTCTCTTATTTTTGTACATCGAAGTTATACTTACCATCTCCCAATCTAGAGGAGCTTTCCCAAATTTAGGGAACATTAGAAATTACAAACAATACATTGGCTATCTCCTTTCTAGTCACTTATTTAAAGACATTTAGGATTAAGTCCTGAAAGACCCATGCACTCAGTAGCCTGCAGCTCCAGTAATTTATTCAGAACCACTTCTCTAGTAATTGTAATATTCCTAAATTCCTCCCTCCCTCACCTGCCCACATTTATAGCTGTCTCAGGAATATTACTTACATTTTCCTTGACGAAAATGGATGCAAAGTAGTTGCTCAACTCATTTCTTTATTTACTATTATCAATTCTCCAGGCTCACTTTCTGTAGGTTCAATGCTCATTTTGTTAACTGTTCTCTTATCTAAGTACTAACAGAAACTTGCTCTATCTGTTTTTATATTTTTGCTCAGCTTTCTCTTGTCTTCTAATACTTTACCTCTTTTTTAGGTATTCTTTTGTGGTCTTCAATTATCTACCCAATTTTGATGTTGAATTTTGAAGTTCAATATCATCATTAACCTCTCCAGTTAGCTACAAATTGTGGTTCTGTCCCTTAGAATTTTACTGACTTGTTAAGATGTATCAGTTTTCGGTATTCTTAAAAAGGTCCTTATTGAATGTCTGCCACTGCATTTCTAATGAACTGTCTTTTGGTCATAGAGATATACAGCATGGAACCAGACCCTTCGATCCAACTCATCCATGCTGACCAGATATCCTAAACTGACCTAGTCCCATTTGCCAGCATTTGGCCCATATCCCTCTAAACCCTTCCTATTCATGTAGCTGTCCAGGCGCCTTTTAAATGTTGTTACTGCACCAGCCTCCACCACTTCTTCTGGCAACTTGTTCCATATGCACAACACCCTCTGCATGCAAAAGTTGTTCCTTAGGCCCTATTTAAATCTTTCCCCTCTCACCTTAAACCTATGCCCTCTACTTTGGGGTAAAGACCTTGGGTTATCAGCCTGTCTATGCCCTTCATGATGTTCTATGGCCTCTATAAGGTCACCTTTCAGCCTCCAGCACTTCAGAGAAAATAGCCCCAACCTATTTGGCCTCCCCAAGCAGTTTTGGTTTTGTACTGAAATACAGTGAAAAGCTTTGTTTATGAGTGGTATAGGCAGATCACAGCGAGCAAAGGGTTTATTCATCAAAAAGACTTACAGGCATACAGCTAGCATTGCGGGTTACATTATTTGAGGTTGCAGTCCATTCAACAGTCAGACAGCAGCTGGAAAGAAGCTGTTCCTGAGCCTGCTGGTGCGTGTGTTCAGGCTTCTGTACATTCAGCCTGATGGAAGAGGTTGTAGGAGATCATTACCGGGGTGTGATGGGTCTGCGATGATGTTGTCCACCTTTCTGTGGCAGCGAGCTGTGTAAATAGAGTCCATGGATGGAAGGTTGGCTTCCGTGACGGACTGGGCTGTGAACTCCTCCTTCTGTAGTTTCTTAATGTCCTGGGCAGAACAGTTGCCGTACCAGGAAGTTATGCGCCCGGACAGTATGTTTTCTATGACGTGCCTGTAGAAGTTGTTGAGGGACCTCATGGAGACAGCAAATTTCCTGAGCTGCCTGAGGAAGAAGAGGCGCTGTTGTACCTTCTTGACCGTCATATCTACTTAAGAAATCCAGGACAGGTTGTCAGTTATCGTCACACGGAGGAACTTGATGTTTTTTACCCTCTCAACCTCCGCTCCATTGATGTAGATGGGGGCATGTTCTCCTCCCTTCAATGATCAACTCTTTAGTTTTGCCAACGTTGAGAGTCAGATTGTTTTCATTGCACCATGTCACCAAACCCTCTACCTCCCTTGTCTCTTTTTATTCATTGTTGTTAGATATTGGTCCCATTTGGGTGGTGTTGTCAGCAAACTTTTAAATGGTGGTTGTTTGGAATTTCGCAACACAGTTGGGGGTGTACGGGGCATACAGTGGGGTGCTGAGGACACATCCTTGGGGGGTTCCAGTGTTGAGAGTTATTGTGAAGGAGGTGCAGTTACCTGTCCTCACTGATTGTGGTCTGTGGGTCAGAAAGCTGAGGGTCAAATTGCAGAGAGTGCAGCCAAGTCTAAGGTCTCAGAGTTTTGAGATCAGTCTAGAGGGTATAATGGTGTTGGAGGCAGAGCTGTAGTCGATGAGCTGGAGTCTGATGTAGGTGTCTTTGTTGTCCAGATGTTCTAGAGATGAGTGCAAGGTGAGAGATGTGGCATCCACTTTAGATCTGCTACGTTGGTAGGCAAACTGCAGAGGATCGAGGCAGGCTGGGAGACTGGAGTTATTGTCGGCCATGACCAGCTTCTTGAAGCACTTCATGACTGTTGAAGTCAGAGCTATTGGGCAGCAGCCATTAATGCACCTGCTACTCTACTTTCAAGGAACTATGCAGCTGCACCCCGAGGTCTCTTGTTTGAAACTATTCCCAGGGCCCTACAGTTAACTATATAAGCCCTGCCTGACTTGCCTTACCAAAATGCAGCACCTCCCATTTATTTAAATTAAACTTCATCTGCTACTCTTTGGCCCATTGGCCCATCTGATCAAGGCCCTGTTGTGCTCTGAGATAACCTTCCTTACTGCCCACTACACCACAAATTATAATGTCAGCTGCAAAGTAACTTATCATACCTTCTAAATTCACAGGCAAATAATTTATATAAATGACGAAATTCAGTGGGCCCAGCACGAATCCTTGCGGTACACCACCAGTGACAGGCTTCCAGTCCAAAACACAAGCCTCCATCCCTACCCACTATCTCCTACCTTCAAGTCAATTTTGTATCCAATTGGCTAGCTGCCCTGGATTCCACATGATCAAACCTTGATAACCAGTCTACCATGTGGAACCTTGTCGAATGCCTTACTGAAGTCCATATGGACAATGTCAACCACTCTGCGTTCATCAACTTTCTTTGTAACCTCTTCAAAAGCCTCAACCATGTAAAGGAGAAACAATTCTTCATGCAGAAAGCCATGCTGACTGTCTGTAATCAGTCCTTGCCTTTCCAAGTGCATGTAAATCTGTCACTTAGAATTCCCTTCAACAAGTAACCCACCGCTGATAAAAACCAAAAGAACTGCGGATGCTGAAAATCAGGAACAAGCCACCACTGATGTTGGCCTCACCTATCTATAGTTCCCTGGCTCTTCCTTACCACCTTTTTAAAATAATGATATTGCAATAACCATCCTCTAGTCTTCCAGCACCTCACTCGTGGCAGTTGATGACAGAAATATCTTAGCAAGGAGCCCAAAAATCTCTTCCCTAGCTTTCCTCAAAGTTCTGGGAATTGCCTGATCATGTCTCAGGGGTTTATATGCCTTAATGCACATTAACACCTCCAGCACTTCCTCTTCTGTAACATAGATACATTTCAAGATATCAATATTTATTTCCCCATGGTCCCTAGCTTCCACGTTCTTCTCCACAGTGAATATTGATGCAAAATATTTGTTTAGTATCTCACCCATCTCCTGCAGTTCTACACATCAATGGACATGTTGATCTATAAGGGCCCCTATTCTCCCTTTAGTTACTTTTTTGCCCTTACTGTATATATAGAATCTCTTTGGATTCTCCTTAACCCTATTTATCAAAACTATCTCATGTCCCCTTTTTGATCTCCTGATTTCCCTCTTACTCCTACTGCCCTTATACTCTTCAAAACATTTTCTTGATCCCAGCAGTCTATACCTGATATATGCCTCCTTCTTTCTCTTGACCAGGGCCTCAAGTTGCTAGTCATCCACCATTCCCTACATCTACCAGCCTTACCCTTCACACTAACAGAAATATACTGTCTCTGGACCCTTGTTATCTCATTTTTGAAGGCCTCCTGCTTTTCAACTGTCCCTTTCCCTGCAAACAGCCTCCCCCAGTCAACTTTTAAAAGTTCCTGCTTAATACCATCACATTTGGCCTTACTCCAATTTGGACCTTCAACTTTTAGATCAGTGCTATCCCTTTCCACAACTACTTTAAAGTTAATACAGCTATGATCACTGGCCCCAAAGTGCACCCCCACTGACACCTCAGTCACTTGCGCTGCCTAACTTCCCAAGAGAAGGTCAAATTTCATTCCTTCTCCAGTAGGTACATCCACATAATGAACGAGAAAATTTTCTTGTACACACTTAATAAATTCCCCTCCATCCAAGCCCTTAACACAATGGCAGTTCCAGTCTATGTTTGGAAAGTTAAAATCCCCTACCACTACACCCATTCATGTCATCCAGCTCTGCTTTCATGCCATCATAAGTTTTAAGAAATAAAATAGCACCCACTCCTCTTTCTAAATGAATTAAAATTCAGTCATGTCATTGTCACTGCTGCCTAGATGTGCCTTCAATATGAGATAATTAACTAATCCTATCTCTTTCCCCAGGAACATATGCAGTGTCATCTTTTCTCTGGTTGGCTCCGGAATATACTGTTTTAAATTATTGCAATAGTGTTCAAATAGCTTTTAGGCAGATCTTCATGAGAAAGTGAGAGACTCATCCAAGAAAGACCATCAGACTACTACAGTCAGCAGATCAGCCAAGTAATATTATAAAATCTTGAAGGAGAAACAAGGGCACTGTCCTCTCACCAGTTCCACCAGCAAGTTCACTTCCACTCAGATCAAACGCTATCACAAGAAAAAATTCTCAGCATTTTCAAGACCTTCAGCCCAGCCAAAATAATCAGCTCAGCTAAGAAACAGCATACTTTGAAATAGAGGTGGAGTCAAATTCCAGTTTTATAATTACTCTGTATAATGTTTGTGTGTAATAGTGTAGGAGAATTGAGTGAGTGAGATATTACATTCTATGAACCTTTGGCACAAGTATGTGAGAAACACATTAATCTTCTTCATTTAAATATATAAATGACTGCTGTTGGTTTATTAAAGTTGAGTCAATAACTCCAAAGTTAGAAAATACAAATATTCACATTCATATTCAGCACAGGCAAATAAAAGGAAACAACTAAAATTTGTCTTGGGCATTATATTTACTTAAAATCATAATGATGAGGTTTTAATATAAACATAGAGAGAGTTTCCACTTTGGACAGAAAACTTGTTGCAAATTTAACTAATCTCCAAAGCGAAGTTACAGTTTACATTTTCACCCAAACAAATTTTTACGTTGCCAAATGAAAGATTTTGCACAAAGCTATGCAAAAGAATGAGATGAACAAGCATAATAAGCAAGGATCTGGGAATACTGCTGTCAAACTCAGGCATAAGCCATGGGCAGAAACAAAAGTTGCTGAATAAGCTCAGCAGGTCAGGCAGCATTCTAAAGAGAAATCAGAGTTAACATTCTGTATTAAGACGTGAAGGCAGAAGCCATTACATCTAATCAATTGAACAGAATGCTACATGTATACAGCTGAAATTGAGGGGATTCTGAAAGCTATAAGAGAGCCATTAATGAACTGTTATAACTGATGGATGAATCATTATGACTTTCAATTTTCCAGTACCCGCTCTTGTCGAGATTGAAGTTAATTTGAAACACAATTGTAACTTCCTCCAAGTTCATTGACAAATTATGAGTTAATCAGAAAGTTAAGCAGAAAACCTGAAAAAATAGGTATGGCAACTCTGTTATCAGTGTTGGAGAAATACTACTGCAAGTTGCACTTCAGGCTAGATTTCACTGGAGAAATTTAAAAGACCTTAAAGATCTATTTTGAAGCCACTTTTTCTGATATTTATATAGGGTATCTATTTAACGAGAGGTCAGGAAGAACAGGACAATATTGTCTAGTATATGACTGTTTTGAGATAAATGGCTGACTCGTGTGATTGTGAACATCTAAAATATGAACCCACCAGAGGTAGGACTGTCTTAAAATTCAGAGACCCAGCTGCGAAAGTACAACTGCTCAGAGAGGAGAAATGTGCTTTCAAGAAAATTAGCAATATGCCCAGAATTTCTGAGGTAGTCAATCATTTGCTACAATTTATTAATAGGAGAAATGATGGTGCTTTGCACAATGCATGGGATGAAAGGTTAGCCTAATTACAAACAGGTAACCATTGTTAACTATTGTAAAAACACATCTGACTCACTAATATCTTTTAGGGAATTAAACCTACCATCCTTGTATGGTCTGGTCTACATGTCACTCCAGACCCACATCAACACAGTTAACTCTTAATTGTCCTTTGGGCATTCAGTGACAGGCATCATTTGCTAGTCTGGCCAACAACATCAACATTCCACTGAATGAATAAAAACTAGGCCCAACATAATAAAGAAAAGGATGTTTTTTTTACAGAAGAAGTAACAGAAAATTCAAGGCTGGAGCAGTACAAACGTATTGCAAAGAGCCCCATGCAAAAGAAAAGGAAACATGTGCAGCATGTACTTGAATTGGCAAAGATGTTTCATATTGTAAGGAAGTGGTTCACTTGAATGAAGGAAAGCAAACCTATGCAGATGGCTGCTGAAAAGAAGTTGAATGCTATTTCTGATTAATCACTTTATGATATAGAACAGGTCAGCACTGCCAGCTGTCGAGGTGATGAATGGTTTATGATTGTTGGAATGATGACTGCAAAAGGAATGCATCAAGTAAACCAGAGGGTCATTCTAGACTCGAGGGGCCAAATGGCCTGCTTCCACATCTGAAGGCCTTTATGTTTCTACGATTCTAAACATGAAGTTGCAGACAGACACCAGCGCTTTGTGCAGCATCAAGAGCTTTACACACCCAGGTGTAGTGCTCCAGGTGGTAAAGCATGAATGAATTCCTCGAAAATAAAGTTGAGACGCGATGAGGCAATCCTAGTCAGGAAGCAAAATTTACATCATAACCAAACAAGTCTAAAGCTTGGACAGATACACCTGAAGATACCAAAAGAAATTTGCAGGGTAACACGGTGAAGAGATCATAAAAAGTTACAAAGCAGGTCAGAGTGCGAGATCAATGCAACATCTCCCAGGGAAAGTTTTAATTGCCCTCAAGTCTATCTAGCCAAGGTCTCACCTAATTTGTTGTGACAGTGTGATGTTCCATATAGACTCCCTGCTAAGAACGTTCAATGGTGTTGTGGCACAGGACAAGAAGTTACTTTCATTTCTATAAAATGAGTACTGTTGACAATTCAGTGCTGAGGTACTAGACAGTCAAAAATGTAGCCAACCTGCTGTATGATGCCAGTGGAACAAGACTGAGAGCAACCCTCATGCAGCAAGGGCAGTCAATTGTATTTGTATTTGAGGCATCAATGAGAAATGAAAGAAATTTCTGTAGAAATAACCATCACCACAGGAACAAACAGATGTTGGACGAACAGCCAGCAACAATTCAAATGCATATGATGACAAGACTTGAAAGCATTATGAGTTATGTTGACTCAGATTTTCACCATGAAAGAGAGCCTTTCTGCCAACTGTGAAAGGACATGCAGTTTTAAGATTCATGTTTACTGGGAGACATTGGGAGCTGTATGTAATCTTGTGTTTTTCCTGGGGCAGTGAATGCGGAAGCAGACACTACAGAGACAATACGTTCTGAACTGAAAGATAAATACTTGGCAACAGTATTTTGATTGGTTCTTGACGAGGTGACCATGGCCTGTGTCAGCCCAGCATAGCAGAGAAATGCAGTCTGCAAAGAGAAAGAATCAAAAGATTCTTTTTTCTGTGTGTGTGTCTCTGTCACTATCTCTCTTATGTGGAGATAATGGTTAGTCTGACCTCCACACGTCGCTCTCCATAAATCCCCTGTTGAGGGACCAGCAAATGCCTTTGTATATGATCGAAGAACAAATTCTCAACCAATGAATGAAATAGAGCATTGGCGTGTGGACAACATGAAAAAATTCAAAAAGGAGTCAAAGACAACAAGTCATAGAACTCTCCTGTGATCCAGACTGTTGTTGTTGAATTGATCTCCATGATTGTCTTACAAATTCTATACCAGATGGACTGCAATGATTCAAGGATGCAACTCATCACCTGTTGCTCAAGGGCAAGTAGGGATGGGCAATAAATTCTGGTCCCAGGCCCAGATCCCATCAATGAACAATAAAAAAGTTATTGAAATCATGATGTAACTAATGTGTAAAATGAGCTTCCAGTTAAAAGTTGTGGAAGTAAAAGCCTGGAACCATTTACTGAATAGTGGGATGCTACAGTTGGGCAGGACGGTCTGCGATCTTTTGGTACAGATAACTGAAGCTGGCCAAAACACTTTGCTCATTCATTAAGTTGTGTTGTAAATCAGACCTAACAAATGGGAATTACTGGAAAGACAGCGTTATCTCCTTTTCTGCAGCACTATGCTATGGTCAACACTGTACCTCAAAATAAACGGGGAGCAGTCTCCATCTCTGATATATATATTCTCTCTGATCATGCTTGGAACTTTTTTAAGATAACAAAGTGTGGAGCTGGATGAACACAGCAGGCCAAGCAGCATCTCAGGAGCACAAAAGCTGATGTTTCGGGCCTAGACTCTTCATCAGAAAGGGGGTCTTGGCCCGAAACGTGAGCTTTTGTGCTCCTGAGATGCTGCTTGGCCTGCTGTGTTCATCGAGCTCCACACTTTATCTTGGATTCTCCAGTATCTGCAGTTCCCATTATCTCAGATCTGTTTTAAACTTTTTTAAGGTTATTCCAGTAAAGTCAATATGTCTTTTTATTCCCTTTCATTTGTATTTTTCCTGCTGCATTTCCCAAAATTGGTTGTCTTATCTGGCTGTCCTTTGTACTGGGCAACCCACAGTTTATATCACAGTTCATATCAAATGTCACTTTCCATCACAAGAAACGAGACCACTTCCGCGTTCCGCTCTTCGGGGTCCTGAGGACCTGACAGAGCAATATGACACACATGCAATTCATTGAGTGCTACAGGGTAACCCTCGATGCAACCAGCAGGCTGTTCCTCATCGATGTGTATGTGTGTAGGAACTAGGTGCGAGCAGAGCCGGGGTTCACGTGGAAAATGCATCTGCTGCAGTTTGAAATGTAAGCTACCGCAGCCAACAGCTGGATGAACACAAGTGGCGCCGATTGAATGACAGTAAACATGATCGTGGAGTGGTTTCAATAAACAATGTCTGTCAGCGATCCGCGAAAGGCGCTTTGTTAATGAAACTTGTGAATTATTGAGAGAGTAGTGAGCGGCACACGGGATAAACTGCAGTGTGTTGGACTGAGGGGGGCTGGAAGCGGCGTGGCTTCCCCCAGCTCCAGCTTTCCCCACTCACTCCGAGAGCATGGCTCTGTTGGTCCACCTGAAAACCGTCACCGACCTCCGAGGGAAAGGAGACAGGATCGCCAAAGTAGCTTTCCGAGGTAAATGGGGGGACTGGTGAGCGGTGGGCATTGTTCTGAGCTGCACGGCGTATTTTAGCCGCAGTGTTAGAAACGCAGCGAAAGGCTCGGCAATGTGGTACGCCGTGTTTGTCAGGTGTCGATAATAGCTCGCTCAGGGGCAACTATATCCTGACCCCAGGGTGAGTCCAGCACCGATGCTGGCAGTGGAGAAAGTTCGGGGTGTGCCTGGGAGCTGGGTACACTGCTCCGTGTGGATGGGAGTCCGTGTGGACAGCGGCTCCAATGCGAGTTAACTAGTTCTGCTGACTCTGGGATATTATGGGAGCTCATCTGCTTAAGCAGATATAGCCTACATGTACTACATGAAAACAAACTGAATGCTTCGTTCTACCTACATGACTGCTTAAATGGTTTTTGACGACGCGGACACAGCTCCCGGGTTTAAATCCTTGTCAATGATGCAGCCGTCCCAGCCATTGCTAGAGAAAGCAGCTGATAACAAATCCAATCTTTTCCAACTCCTTACTCCTGGGGGTTCTTGCGGTTCAGTGGTAGTGCTCCTACACTAGACCGGGAGCCCCGGGCTCAAGTGCCAGCGGCTTTAGAGATACTTAATAGCATCTCTGAACAGTTGATTAGAAAGATAGGTTAAACTTTAAAAGAAATCCTTACTCCTAAGGGTTCTGGTGGTACAGTGGAACTGTCCCTACCTCTAAGCCCGGAGCCCTGGGTCCTACCTGCTCCAGAGGTTCGTCAAAACATCCCTGAATATGTTGATTTAAAAAAATAACTTTCCTCCTCCAGTTGAGGGAGAACTGTGAGATTCTGATCCTTTCTTTCTAGTTTTGTTTATTGTTGAACCTCCGGGGGGTTTTCTGCTGAGACTGATTCCAGCGATGAGCCGGCACTTGGAGGGGTAGTGTGGCGAGGGGGAGGCCGGAACCCGGCTTGTACGGCTGATGTTTCGGGGTTAGGGCCAGGGAAGACAGAACGTTGCTTATTGACATCAATGTACAATGCTGGGAATCTGAAATAAAAAAAGAGAAGGCAATATTGAAAGAACCAATGAGGGATCTCGAATCCAATCTACTATTCCTGGCTCTCTAACCTTAGGGAATAATACAATAGCTGTGTAAAAGTCAGTGAAAACTCTTGGAAGAAATGTTCAAATTCCTTTCAAGTTTCTTTCTCATGCTGTAAAACAGAGCCTTTATATTCTTTTCCGTTTGTGTGGATATAAGGATAGAAATTGTAGTTAGTGACAAGAACACAATGAGGTTCAATATATGAAAGTAAGCTCCTTTAGCCATAATTGAATGGAGCTTTTACAAACTTTCCCCGGACGGAGTAAATTACCTGAATTTATTCACCGTTGGTCTGCTATCATGGCCAAGAATACTGAAACTGAAATTAAAACCAAGAACGGCGGAGGCTGGAAATCTGAAACAAACCCAGAAAGCGCTGGAGAAACTCGGCAGCTGCTGTGAGAGAGGGCCTGAGTTAATGTTTCGGGACCAGTAACCTGAAGGTTAATTCTGTTTTCTCTCCAGAGATGCTGCCCGACCTGCGGAGTTTCTCCAAAATGTTAATCTCGCTGTTTTAAGAGAAATTCTGCGGTTTCCTTTTCTTGTCATTCTGTGCATAGCTAAGTAAGAGCAGCGGAAACAACAGGGGCAGGGTCCCAGCGTCGGCAGGTTAATATAAAGTTCATTTAACGGGATGCTGTGAAGTAACTTTTCCCGTGACTATACAGTAGAACGATGATTACCGCTGAACATGTTATCAACTGTCCTACAGTGTAATGTGGGCAAGTACAATCGTATCCACTGTTCAAGCCGTCAGATGTTTAATTGAAATAATCCGTGTCACTTTAATGAAAACTGTAGATCACGCATTGAAGCTTCCATCTCTCCCTTGAGACTCAGCCATACTACATTCCGTGTCTAAAATCGATAGCTGCCCGAGAAGTTCAATTTATACAGAACCGGCCCCTGCACGCGGACCTCTGCCGACGCAGCAGCTATATTTTAAACTGACCAGAGCAGGTTGCTGAATTTCTTGAAGCACCAATTTGTATTTATACAACAAATTTCATGGTCTTTGGATATTCCAAAGAGTTTCAAAGCAAGTTGAGTTTTGAAATGTGATAACAGAGGCAAACGTGCCACATTTGTAAAATATGGCTCTCAAACCTCAGTGAGATAAATGACCAGATCATTTGTTTTCGCGCTGCTGATTGAGAACGAAGGTTGACCAGCAAGGTGCAAAAGGATAATGCGCATATTCACAGTGTGCCCTCTGTTTTGGGTTATAGAGTCATAGAGCCATACACGACAGAAACTGACCCTTCAGTCCAAGTAGTCCATGCAGAACATAATCCCAAATTAAACTAGTCCCACCTGCCTGTTCCAGGCCCATATCCTTCCAACCTTTCCTATTCATGTACTTATCTACTTGTTGTAATTGTACCCACATCCACCACTTCCTCCTTGCTGAACAACCCCCATCCCAACTTCCCACCTACACACACCTTTACTAGCTTCATCCCCACCTCCTTGACCTGGCTATCTTCTCTCCCACCTATCTGCTCCATTATCCACCTTCTATCATCGCACCCCCACTCTATTTATTTCAGAGCCCCATTCCCCCACCATTTCTGAAGAAGAGTCCAGATGTGAAACTCAGTGTTCCTGCTCCTCTGATGCTGCCTGGTCTGCAGTGCTCCTCTGGCTCCACCACTTCCTCTGGAAGTTCATTTCATACATGAACCAACTTCTGTATAAAAATGTTACATCTCACCTCTTTTTTAAGCCTTTCTCCTCTGACATTAAACACGTGTCCACTAGTCTTAACATCTCCCATCCTAGGGAAAAGAAAACTACCATTAACCCTCTCTATACCTCTGATTATTTTATAAACTTCTATCAGGCCACATCTCAACCTCGTACACTCCACTATAAAAAGTCCCAGCCTATCCAGGATTTCTTTATAACAAGTCCTCCTCACCTGGCAACATCCTGGAAAATCTCATCTGAAGACTCTCCAGCTTGATAATATCCCTCCTATAACTGGGCGACCAGAACTGGACACAGTATTCTAGAAAAGGCCTCACCAATGTCCTGTACAACCTCAACATGACGTCCCAACTACTATATTCAATGGGCTGAGCAATGAAGGCAAGTGTGCCAAATGCCTTTTTAAAAACCCTGTCTGTACGTGACACAGACTTCAAAGAATTATGTACCTGCACCCTTAGGTCCATCTGTTCTACAACACTCCCCAAGGCCCTACATTTACATGAAGGTCTCAGTGTGACGTCTCAGATGCAGGTCAGCACCCCCAGCATTGAAGCACTCCATCAGTACTCCACTGAAGTATCATGTGAAGTTATTTGCCCAAGCCTGGGGCCTGGAGAGTGAATATTGGATGTAAAGCTTTCTGGCTCAGAGGCAGCAGTGCTACCTCGAATAATATTTACAAAAATTCAATACTACATCTACACAGTGCCAAGAGAACCTACTGAGCACCAACACATTTGTAATTCTGGTTTTATATTAGCTTTACACCATACATTTAGAATCCCAGGCTGTGTATCAGTCACATTCCCCCACATTATTCAGCTCTAGCACAATCAGAATCAGGTCCATCAGGGAGTTACAGTCCTGTTTTTGTATCTGAATGCGTTTGCAACAGTTTCAAAGAATATAACTGAAGCTTTAAAATCCAGAGAAATTACTGATTTTGCTTGATATTACAGTTCAAACAAAAAAACAACACAAATGTATTTTGAAATACCTGTGTAATTATTTCTGATTCAATGTTTCATTCCTGTAAGTGTCATTTGTACATACAAATTACGTTGTAAACATATTACTGAATTCAATGCATCTATAACAGGAACCAATTAGGGCTAAGCCAATCAAAATGCATAGCATTCTTTTTCATGGAAGTGTTTAGTCAAAATCTGACAACTCCACAAAAGATTTTCATTGAAACACCTAAAAATCAAGATTTTAATTCACTTTAAACTGAGTGAAATTAGCTACCTCGGAGGAATGTTTCAAAGAAACAAGACAACTTGTAAACCAAAGAATGGTTCAATGCATGTATTTAATACCTGGGATGTATTGTTAGTTGAGCAAATCTATAGAGTACAGTTTGTTGGTATTATAATGACATTGGACAAAGAAAGGAATCGCACCACCTCTCCCTGAAAGTATTGTAGGCTCAGTGACTCTTGTTGAGCAGGTTGTATTTTTTAAAGTCATTCACAGGATGTGAGCAGTGCTGGATAGGCCAGCATTCAATGCCATTCCTCCTTCTCCCAGAGGCATTTGAGGATCATCAGCATGGTTGGGTTTGATGTCACATGTTAGCCAGACTGGATAAGGATGGAAGCTTCCCTCCTTAAAGGGCATTAGTGAACCAGTAGAGTTTTCCAACATTAGCAATGGCTTAATGGTTACTATTAGACTCCTAATTCCAAATTTTTATTTAATTCAAATTCTACTGCCTGCCATAGCAGGATTCAAACCCAGGTTCCCAGAACATTGCCTTGGTCTCTGGATGAATAGCTTAGTGATAACAGCACTCCCCAATAGTAATGGGTAAATGCAACTAATATTTTAAATAATATACCTCCATAACAGCAGTTAGGAAGTGAATAAGTAATTAGGATGTAGTTAACATGCCATACAAAGACTATACCTCAAAAATACTTAGATAACAAGGTGTAGAGCTGGATGAACACAGCAGGCCAAGCAGCATCAGAGGAGCAGGAAAACTGATGTTTTGGGCCTAAACTCTTCTTCAGAAAATACTTACTTGGCTGTAAAGTATTTTGGGACATGCTAATGTTGGAAAAGATGCAGTATACCATAGCCACAACAACACAGCCGTTATAGTACATAAGTTCTTTAATGTAATGGAATATCCCAAGATGCTTTACATGGGCAATGTAGGGTGATGGAAGGAGATATTGGGTCAGGTGACCAAAAGTTTGATCAAAAAATAGGCTTGATGCAACATTTTAAATAAAATAAATCTGCTAGAGAGACAAGGAAGGAACTCCAGAGCTTGGGGGTCTCAGCAACTAAGAACATAACCATAAGTTACAATTATAACGGATGATGGGCAAAAGGCCAAAATTAGAGGGCCACAAATCCCTTGTGTTATGACCAGTCCCTGAGCAAAGTCCCTAATTTGTTCCAATCATGGGTCAGAACGGAGGAACTAGCTTTCCCTATTTATTCAAAAGAATAACTCGAAACCAGTATCACTCTCTTTTCTAATTCCATTTCTGTTTTAAAGGAGTGAAATGAACCAGATTTTCTTGAGCCAACTGTGGCTTTCTTAGTTAATAAAGGAAAAATAAGACAGATAGATTGAAAGTGAATAAAAGGATAATAGTTAAAACAGATACATGAATCAGCGTTTGGTTTGTCCCCCAAAGTAGATTGTGAAACATTGTGGTCATTCAGTTGGATGTTTCTAGTAGTATTGACACTCACAGCTGAGCAATTGCTTTGGAAATTCCAGGTTGTGCAGATTAGCTGAGAGGAGTTGGCTAATTTCTGTTAAATTCTTGCTTTTGATTAATACTATGCTTCCAGCTATTGAAGTGAGGGAGAGAGATTTTTCAAACTTTTCCCTTTCACATGCAGGGATATCCAGTAGATGTTCTCAATTCTAACATTCACAGCATTCTCTAGTCCAGTACCACAGCACTCCAGCACTAGCATTCCAAACTAACACCCTAGAGCAGAGATGAAGCAGTTTATTTAACCCCTTCTCTTGTATATTTCTGGCAGGGGAGAATATACTCATGTATTTTGCCCAGACTGCTTTCTTTTACCTCACATTATCTCCAAAGTAAAGGAACGTTACTCACAGGAGATCATTCAAAATTTGCATTGCATGTAGGATTTCTCTGAAATTCCTGAACGTTACCTGGTGTCTCTTGAGACTGGGTGGAAACCCACACAGGGAATTTCCAGGTAGTCACTGAATTGCATTCTCAGCCATCTCTGGCTTGTATGTCTTTTCTTAAGAACCAAATAATCATAACATTTCTGTACATCTATGAGTAAATCGCGGCTATGATCCATTGTCATGACAACAATTGCCATGGTTGTGGGTCTGAAGTAGGGAATGAAAAATCATGGAAAGATTTGAAAGCAATTCAGTAATAAGAATCAAGACATTGGTTAATCAGGAGTCAATGTAGGTTAGTGTGCACAGGACTGGTAGAGGAATAGGAATTTAAGATATGAGCAGCAAAGATTTAGTGATTTCAAAGTTTTAAAAGGATAGAACATGGGAGGCCACCCAGAACTGTGAGGTCTAAAGGCATGGAGGAGGGTGTCAGCAGCAGGAGAGCCAGCTAGATGAAGCCAACCAATGTTACAGAAATGAAAAGTGGTTGCCTTACTGATGGCATGAGATCAGCAGTTTGTTGTCAGGGTTAAATGTGACATTAAGGATGAAACAGACTGGCAATCTGAGAATGCTCTAAGGAACCAAATGATATCTGTAGCTGGGAAGCGGAGTTTGGAGCTGGAATGGAAGCTTCAGTTTTCCCAATATTAAACAGAAGAAAATTGATGCTCAGCCATTACTGGATATTGGAAAACAAACAAACAGATGACGTTGGCAAAAGGCAGCATGTGCATGAGAGATGCAAGTGGCCAAGGATGGATTTTTGAAGATAGCAGAGGAAATCGAGGTGGAGCCGGAACAAAAACCATTATAAATTCTCTGGCTGTCTTATATTAATATCTTCCTTCTATATATCATCACTGTCATGACTTTACTACAGAAGCTCATTTTTAATCTGAGTAATGTTTTGAGACCTTGATTTTGTGCTATTTTCTGTAGCAATTCTTGGAGATCTATGTTTCAGACTAAATTTGCAGGGAACCCCAAATCCCAGAATGTATTTTCTATGATCTAATAACAAAGTAAAAAGCAAAGCACCCTCTGGAAATCCCATTTAAAATAGCCTGGACACGGTTTTGTACCATGTTTTCCTTCTTCCAGAAAGGTGAAGAGCACTTCACAAGACACTTAGTAGAATGCAGACCTCTGCTGCACTGTCTTAACTCAGGAACAAAAACAGAAATTGCTTGAAAAGCTCTTCATAGATGTCTGGTAGCATCTATGGAGGGAAATCAGAGTTAATATTCTGGATCAAGTGACCCTTCCTCAGAAAAGTTAACAGTTGAATGTTAACTCGGTGCTTTTACAATAGCACTGCAGTTCCTTGAGCCTTTTTCTTGTCAGGTTGATGCTGTGTAACTATACAACTAGAAAAGAATCTATTTCATCAGCAGCTCAGTGGTTAGCACTGCTGCTTCATGTTGTCAGGGACTTGGATTTGATTCCAGCCTTGGGTGACTGTCTGTGTGGAGTTTGCACATTTTCCCCGTGTCTGCGTGGGTTTCCACCAGGTGCTCTGGTTTTGTCTCACAGTCCAAAGATGCACAGGCTAGAAGGATTGGCCATGCTAAATTGCACTGTGGTGTCCCGGGATGTGTCAGTTAGTGGATTAGCCATGGGGAATGCAGGCTTACAGGTATAGGATAGGAGATGGGCATAGGCATGCTCTTTAGAGGGTTGGTTATGGACTCAATGGGATGAAGAGTCTACTTTCACACTTTAGGGACTCTATGATTTCTATGAACTTCCATCTCACTGAAGCAGCCTTAGGCCAATCCATATGAACATACAAGTATACAAAATAGGAGGAGAAGCAGACAATGCAGACCCTTGGACCTGCTCTACCATTCAATAAGACCATAACCATCTGTGTTTATAATTCTAATCTACCCCTAGAACCTTTAATCTTGCAACACTGTCTGTTGTGCTGTTAAGTATTATTCAGGGAAACCCATTGTAATGGAAAGAGAGGATTTTTTGTCTTAGATTGACGTTGACATTTGATCCATTAACTTTGTTACAGTGCAAAAGGGATGAAATGCAATGGTAGCTAGGAGCTCTGACTTTGGGTCCAACACCAGGATTTGTTGGCCAAGGTGTAAAGGTACTGAGGCCAAACAGGTTAATCATCAGTCTGTGTGAGCTACTACATTCAGAATAAATTAATTATTTTCAGAATTTTCAGAAGAGATTGTTGGGTATCCATTCCAATAAGTCATAATCACTCCAGTAGTAGTTGTAAATCACAAGCTTCAGGGACAGAGAACTCGGTACAATTTTAATTACCAGGGAAGTGGCAGTAAGTAAACTGATGGAGCTCAAAACATCACAGTGTGTAAATTTCTGATTATTTACTACTTATCTCATGACAAACTGCCCACCTTCCATTCTGCACATGTGCCACTCTATCTACCTGCTGCCTTTCATGCGTTACTGTTTGAGCATGTTATGTCAATGATCAAGCTCACATAATGCAGTTCAATTTATTCCAAGGCTGTTCAGTATCATCAAGCTCTAATGTGACTCTGTTAGTACAACACGAAATGCAATGAACATGGTTTCCCTATTTTCCACAGAGGTATTCCCCATATATAGATATATCTTCAAACGGGTAACTTTCTCAACTGGTTATGAATAAGAAAAACATTGCCTGAAGTGATATTGTACCTGGCATAATATATATTTAAATATTAAAACATGAACATGAAAATGTTCAACACTTATGTTGGAGGATGACAATCTCTCAACCCTACATAGCAATCCCTGTACAATATTGAACATCTTAAAGTGAGGTCTGATTATGTTTTTCGAAAAGGTTCTGTGTGTGTGTGTGTGTGTGTGTGTGTGTGTGTGTGTGTGTGTGTGTGTGTGTGTGTGTGTGTGTGTGCGTGTGTGTGTGAGAGTGGGTGTGTGTGTGTGTGTGTGTGTGTGTGTGTGAGAGTGAGAGTGAGAGTGTGTGTGTGTGTGTGTGTGTGTGTGAGAGTGAAAGTGAGAGTGTGTGTGTGTGTGTGTGTGTGAGAGTGTGGGTGTGTGTGTGTGAGAGTGTGTGTGTGTGTGTGTGTGTGTGAGAGTGTGGGTGTGTGTGTGTGTGTGTGTGTGTGTGTGTGTGTGTGTGTGTGGGAGAGTGTGGGAGAGTGTGGGTGTGGGTGTGTTTATTTTACAAATATGTTATTGCAATTAGAAAGTAAACAAATAGTTCATTAAACTGTTGAATTGCTCTTGAAGGATAACAATTGGAACATTACTGGACTTTCAATTGAAATGACAGTGTGAAAAATCATGCAATAATGTATAAAACAAAAGTGACCTGTAGGGCTAGTTTCACAAAATGCATATTATTGGTGCAGACACACCATTTCTGCCCCTTTTTAATGGCAGAAGGTCATGAGCAACTCTGCAATATATGAGGAAACCGCCCCCGCCCTGGCGCCACACTGGTAGCACACATTCTGAAAGCCAGCTCTTATTGTAGTAGTGTTTACAATGAGTGTATTGGGTTTTTTTCTCTACACAGTGTAATTAAAATAAATTTAATTTGCGGGTGTATTGTTGAGCTTGGTGTCCTAAGAGATCATGCTATCCAGACCATACCCCCCGTACCAACTCTGGTAAACCTTGAATGCAACTGACTAAAACCAACAACTCAAATTTATTCGGCTTGCTCTCTGATTTGCTCCAGTTCTAGTCATGGACCTGGGACTTGAAAAGGGCTATTTTTAGCACTATTCCATATCTAAACAGCAAGGGTATGAGGTTTGAGATGAAAACGGAGTAATAGGATCTTTGATGTCAATTTTGAATGTGGCTTTGATGTTCTATGATCTGCAGCTAAGCAGTCCACAAAGAGAAAAAGTAAGAACATTCCTGATGAAAAGTAGGTCCTAAAGTGTTCTAGTTTATAAAAATACAGGCTCATTCTAGCTCAAAAAATAATGTACTTTGATGACGTTTTTCTGTTAATAACAACCGGACTGTTCATCTGATTTGGGTGTGTGCCATGAGTAGTGCAGCATTATCAAACACACAACAAAAGGAATGACAACATTTCACAGTCCATTTGGCCCATCAAGCCTGTACTGGTGGTGTTCCGTTCATCAACCATCAAGTCTAATTCCACTCATCTGCTTTTGTAGAAGTTCACATTTAGAAGAAGAAATACAAAGTGTTTCAATATGTTTGCAATTTAGAATTTTTAATCTTTTTAAACCACCATCTGTCCTAATACATTCCCTTTATTTTTTCCTTATGATTAGTTTAAATATTTTGCACATTTTCTGCCATTTCACCAACAAGTGGAAACAATCTCTAATGGTTTCCTTGATTATAACCCTTCGTAATGTTCAAGGCTTCAATTAGGACATTCATCAACATTTTCGTCTTCATAAGCAAACTCCTACCTTATAGCTGCCATTAGAGGTTCTATAGACTATTCCCACCAGTATCTTCTATCCTTTGTTATTTCTTGTCTTAAATAATATGAATTCTACTTATCCCAATCAAAGACCATTTCTTGCTGTCGTATGTATCCCATTCACCGCCCTTTCCTTTCTGATCCTCCTTCCGAAAAGTTGCATACCCAGAATATTTAGTTCACAGCTTTGATCTTCTTGAAACCATGTCTCTATAATGGCGATATGATCAGATCCATTTACTTCTATTTGTGCTGTTATGTAGTTTACCTTGGTCTGAATACAAAGTGCATTCAAGTAAAAAGCCATTAATTTTGCCTTTTTACCACTTCTTCCTCCTTAGACCCTGAGTGCTGCTGTTTTTCTATATGTGTACCCTCTGTCCTTCCCATCCCACTCTGGATATCATTATCCAAATAGCTGCCCTGTAATACTGCTGTTTATTTTTACTATAAGCCTATGCTGCCCCTCTTCCAAATCCTCCCCTCCTTCAAATAGTATCAAACCTTCTGTATAGTCCTGGTTACTAAATTCATCAGGGCCCTGGCCCCAAACCAAAGCCACGAGGTGCAATGTTCATTGGGGCATTTGAGCTGGGACTGGCTGTAATCCTGGCAGCACCCCCTATAGACCTCTGAGGCCGGAGGGACGGCCAGTCAATTCAATTGGATATCAGCTTTAGAGAGTAGGCTCTCCTCCTACCAACAAATGGAAGTCCCACTAGTGACCATTCAGCTCACCCACAGCATGTTACACCACTGAGCCAGGCGCCTTCCAACACTTCAGCTGGCTGCCAACTTCTCTTCCAATTATGCACAAGAACCACAGATGCTGGAAATCAGAAACAAAAGCAGAAATTCTGAGAGAAACTCTGTAGGTCTGACAGCATCTGTACAGACCAAAACAGAGTTAATGTTTCAGGTCCTGTGACCCTTCTTCAGAGCTTTCTTCAGACCCTTTCGAAATAGGGTCCCTAGACCTTTCTATTTCATGCGTGGAATGTGGGCATCACTGTCTGGGCCCAGCATTTCTTGTCTATCCCTAGTTGCCTTTGAGAAGGTGGTGGTGAGCTGCCTTCTTGAATTGCTGCAGTCCATGTGCTCTACGTTGATACACGATACCATTAGGGAGGGAATTCCAGGATTTTGACCCAGTGACAGTGAAGGAACAGCGATTTATTTCCAAGTCAGGATGGTAAGTGGCTTGGAGGAGAACATGGAGGGGGTGGTGTTCCCATATGTCTGCTGCCCTAGTCCTTCCAGATGGAAGGGGTCCTGGGTTTGGAAGATGCTGTTTGAGGATATTTGGTGATTTCTGCAGTGCATTTTGTCGATAGTCCACACTGCTGCTACTGAGTGTCGGTGGTGGAGGGAGTTAATGTTTGTGGATGCAGTGCTAATCAAGTGAGCTGCTTTGTCCTGGATGGTGTCAAGCTTCTTGAGTGTTGTTGGAGCTGCACGTATCCAGGCAAGTGGGGAGTATTCCATCACACTCCTGACTTGCTCCTTGTAGATGGTGAACAGGCATTGAAGAGTCAGGAGGTGAGATATTCATCATAATATTCCTAGCTTCTGACTTGCCCTTGCAGCCATTGTGGTTATGTTGTGAATCAGGTTGCGTTTGTGGTCAACGATAACTCTCAGGATGTTGATAGTGGGGGATCAGTGATGGTAACACCATTAAATGTCATGTGGCAGTGGTTAGGTTGTCCATTATTGGTGATGATCATAGGCTGGCATTTGTGTGGCATGAATGTCACTTGCCACTTGTCAGCCCAAGCCTGGATATTGTCCAGATCTTGTTTCATTTGAACACGGACTGGTTCAGTATCTGAGGAGTCACGAATGGTGTTGAACATTGTACAATCATTGACAAACATCCCCACTTATGATGGAGGGAAAGTCATTGATGAAGCAACTGAAAATTGTTGGGCCTAGCACACTATCCTGACAAACTCCTGCAGAAATATCCTGGAGCTAGATGATTGACCACCAAAACCACGACCACCTTCCTATGTGTCAGGTATGACTCTAATCACCAGAGGTTTGCTCCCGAAACCCATTGATTCTAGTTTTGCTAGGGCTCCTTGATGCTACACTTGGTCGAATACAGCCTTGATATCAAGGGCTATCACTCTCACCTCACCACTGGAATTCAGCTCTTTTGTCCATATTTGCACCAAAGCTGTAATGAGTTTGCTCGCTGAGCTGGAAGGTTAGTTTTCAGACGTTTCGTCACCATTCTAGGTAACATCATCAGTGAGACTCCGACGAAGCGCTGGTGTTATGTCCCACTTTCTATTTATCTGTTTAGGTTTCCTTGGGTTGGTGATGTCATTTCCTGTTCTTTTTCTCAGGGGATGGTAGATTGACTCCAAATCAATGTGTTTGTTGATGGAGTTTCGGTTGGAATGCCATGCTTCTAGGAATTCTCGTGCATGTCTCTGTTTGGCTTGTCCTAGGATGGATGTGTTGTCCCAATCAAAGTGGTGTCCTTCCTCATCTGTGTGCAAGGATATGACTGATAGTGGGTCAGAACGATATGACCCACTATCACTCGTATCCTTACATACAGATGAGGAAGGACACCACTTTGATTGGGACAACACATCCATCCTAGGACAAGCCAAACAGAGACATGCACGAGAATTCCTACAAGCATGGCATTCCAACCAGAACTCCATCAACAAACACATTGATTTGGAGCCAATCTACCATCTCCTGAGAAAAAGAACAGGAAATGACATCATCAACGCAGGAAATGACATCACCAACCCAAGGAAACCTAACCAGATAAATAGAAAGCAGGACATAACACCAGCGCTTCGTTGGAGTCTCACTGATGATGTTACCTAGAATGGTGACGAAACGTCTGAAAACTAACCTTCCAGCTCAGCGAGAAAACTCACATCCAGAACCTCAACCTGAGCTCAAATCTTCTCAAAACTCGCTAGCTGTAATGAGGTCAGGAGCTGAGTGGTCTTGGTGGAACCCAAACTGGGTGTCACTGAGCAGGTTATAGAACATACAACATAGAACATTACAGCACAGTACAGGCCCTTCGGCCCTCGATGTTGCACCAACCTGTGAAACCGATCTGAAGCCCATCTAACCTACACTATTCCATTATCATCCATGTGTTTATCCAATGACCATTTAAATGCCCTTCAAGTTGGCGAGTCTACTATTGTTGCGGGCAGGGCATTCCACGCCCTTACTACTCTCTTAATAAAGAACCTACCTCTGACATCTATCCTATATTTATCACCCCTCAATTTAAAACTACATCCTCTCATGCTAACCATCACCATCCGAGGAAAAAGGCTCTCACTGTCCAACCTATAATCCTCTGATCATCTTGTATATCTCTATTAAATCACCTCTTAACCTTCTTCTCTCTAAGGAAAACAGCCTCAAGTCCCTCAGCCTTTCCTCTTAAGACCTTCCCTCCATACCAGACAACATCCTAGTAAATCTCCTCTGCACCCTTTCCAATGCTTCCACATCCTTCCTGTAATGTGGCGACCAGAACTGTACGCAATACTCCAAGTACGGCCGCACCAGAGTTTTGTACAGCTGCAATGTCACCTCCTGGTTCCGAAACTCAATCCCTCAACCAACAAAACCTAACACACCGTACGCCTTCTTAACAACCCTATCAACCTGGGTGGCAACTTTCAGGGATCTATGCACATGGACACTCAGATCTCTCTGCTCACCCACACTACCAAGAATCTTACCATTAGCCCAGTACTCTGTATTCCTGTTACTCCTTCCAAGGTGAATCATCTCACACTTTTCTGCATTAAACTCCATTTGCCACCTCTCAGCCCAGCTCTGTAGCTTATCTATGTCCTTCTGCAACCTCCTTCCACACTGCCGACTCTAGGTGCTGCTTTGATAACACTGTTAGTGACACCTTCCATCACTTTGCTGATGAGCGAGAGTAGATTGATGTGGTGGTAATTGGCTGGGTTGATTTGTCCTACTTGTACAGGACATACTCAGGCAATTTTCCACATTGCCAGGTTGATACCAGTGTTGTAATTGTACTGGAACAACTTAGCTAGGGGAGCAGCAAGTTCTTGAGCACAAGTCTTCAGTACTATCACTGGAATGTTGTCAGGGGCTGTAGACTTTGCCCAATCCCGTGTCCCCAACCGTTCCGTGATATCACGTGGAGTGAATCAAAATAGCTGAAGATTGGTATTTGTAATACTGGGGACCTCTAGAGAAGGCCGAGATGGATCATCCGCTCAGCACTTCTGGCTGAAGTTTGCTGTGAATGCTTCAGCCTTATCTTTTGCACTGATGTGCTGGGCCCTCCCATCGTAGAGAATGGGGACATCTGTGGAGCCTCTTCCTCCAGTGAGTTGTTTAATTGTCCCCCACCATTCACGACTATATGTGGCAGGACTGCAGAGCTTAGATCGGATCCGTTGGTTATGGGATCACTTAGTTCTGTCTATCACTTACTGCTTTCACTGTTTGGTGTGCAAGTCATCCTGTTTGGCAGCTTCACCAGGTCGACAACTCATCTTCAGGCCTGCCTGGCTCCTGGCGTGTCCTCCTGACTCTCCATTGAACCAAGGTTGATCCCTTGGCTTGATGGTAATGGTTGAGTGGGGGATGTGCCGGGCCATGAGGTTACAGATTGTGCTGGAGTACAATCCTGCTGCTGTTGATGGCCCACAACACCTCATGTTCTGCAGCCGATCTGAGACATCCCTGACCCGTGCACCTGGGAGACAACGTACCATTCAGGAGTCTCGTTTTCAACCACAGAACCACCTATCTGCTCCCCTTATAATTGAATTCCCAATGACTATAGTCCTTCCACTCTTTTCCCGCCCTTCTGTACAGCAGGGCCAGCCACGGTGCCATGAACCTGGCTACTGCTGCCTTCTCCTGGGGACACCTGCACTGCTGTCCTGCTCTTTCTTTGCCTTTTGGTCACCCATTCCCTTTCTCCATCAGTGATCCTAACCTGCATTGTGACCAATTCGCTAAATGTGCTATCCATGACCCCCTCAGGATTGCGTATGCTCCAAAGTGAGTCCATCCGCAGCTCCAGAGCCGTCATGACATCTAATTTGAGCTGCAGCTGGACATATTTCCTGCATGTGAGGGAGTCACTGCAGTAAATAGTTTCTGAGGCCTTGTTTTTTTAAAAAGTTGAAACAATAGAAGCAGCCTGAAGGGGTGTGGTCAAGCTCTCGTAGAACCAGGATCTTTTGCTTAACTTTCAACAGTTTAACAGTATGAAAAGCTGTCACATCTCTCTTTTCTCCAGCTGAAAAATGGGAGTTCTCTCTCTCTGTCTCTCTCTCACTCTTTCTCTTTCTCACTCTCAGAATTGTCTTTCGATATTCTGTCCGTCTGGATTTTGCTGCTTCTATTGTTCCAACTTATTAAAAAAACCCAAGACCTCACAAGCTGCTTACTCTGGTTGCTCTGGTAGTCTGCTCAGTACCTCTCCCTTCAAGAGAAAACCAGGACAAAAGGCATCTTTTAAGGCCACAGCATCATCCCATTATTCTTTAGCTGTTGAATAGTCTTTTCTTCCTTGTGCCAGTTAGGGTTGTGCTGAGATGGTGGTGATACCTTGCTGTGGGATGGAGCCCAAGGACACTCAAGTTGAAGACTCCTCTGTTTAGGAGATTGTTAAAGTTGTCCTTCCAGTGGGCACCAGTTGCCTCTTTGTCCTCAATGAGCACTTCTCTATTCATGGCCCATCAGCAGAGTGGGACTTTGTGTTCATGGACCATAGGCAGTCTTGACAGCACTAAGGAAATAATACACAATGTGATCATCAGCTGATGCTGGATCATTATAATATGCAAATCTGTGCACACTGATAGACTAATAGCATATCTTCCTGCTGTTCAGCACTAAGTCACTTCACTGTGCAGTGAAGATGAAGCCAGGACCTTGGACGCTGGAAGCTCATCTAAGTGTCCTGAAAGAACATTGTTTGTCTGGCCTGCAATCTGCGCAGCAATACATCAGCATCTACCACTGAATACTTCACGAAAGATGCCATAGGAGTTGTGACCATTTCAAGACAGACTAAAATATGACCAGTGTCAACGTCCGTGCTAATTGGGATACTGAATTCATATATATGCCTCTCATAACCTTGCAGATGTATTAACACAGATACAAGTGAGAAGTTGAGCAACTGCAACCACGATGTTCAATCAATAATCTCAGATCATTTTGGCTTCTTTTGGTAATACTGGCATTTTATTTGCAGTGAGTTAACCCTCCACTGCTACGGAAGGCTGCCTGGAAAAGCCTGATGGCCTCATGTTGGGCTTAGTGGGTGCCCTCTGTCTTGGGCACATATAATCTCACCCACTGTCACCAGACCCCACCAGACCCATGCTTCCACAAACCACTCTGGGCCTTCCCCAGGTCTTTCCTTGACAGGCTCCTAGTGACACTGGACCCCACCCAGCTAGTTACAGGGCAGCGTCCATCACTGTAGCCTATTTGCTGGACATAGCACAGTCAATGGTTTCCATTCCTGGTGGCACTGCTGAGAATGAAGACACCTTCCAGTTGGCAGGTTCCAGTCCTTTAAAGAAACAAGCCAGATGGCTCCAAAGTGTATTTAGAGGTTCCCTAACTGATTTGGGCAGGATTACCTCTGTAACCTTCAAGCCTGTCAGCAAAACACCCAACAGCAACACACACCACCCTGTTACATTTAGTCCTCTAAGTGTGAATCTCCTTTAATTGTGACAGTTGATAATTGTAAGTCGAGCATACACATAAACTGTACCGATTGATATTAGTTCTGCTCAGCTTATATTCTGCCATGACTGACATGGAATACCCTTCTGTTAGAGATTAACATGTGCTAATTTGAAAGAGTGGAAGAGCAGACATGTGCCATGTGTTTGAACATATGATGGTATTGACAGTGTGTCAAAACATTTAACCTGATATCTTTTTATTATATACGGCCATATAGGTCTACAGCATAGAAACAGGCCCTTCGACCCAACTTGCCCACACCACCCAGTTTTCACAATTAAACTAGTCTCATTTGCCTGTGTTTGATCCATTTCCCCCCATTCCTATCCCATTCATGTACCTGCCCAAATGGTTCCCAAATGACAAAATTGTACTTGCTTGCACCACTACCCTTTGTGCATTCCAGGCACTCATCATCCTCTGTGTGAAAAATTGCTGCTCTGAACCCTTTTGTATCTCTTCTCTCTTACCTTAAACCTATTCCCTCTAGTTTTAGGCTCCCCTACCATGGGGAAAAGCTGTTGGCTATCTAACCTATCAGTACCTCTCAAGCTTTTATTGACACTCAATGACATTCCAGGTTTATGTAACATTGAGCTTTTCTAGGATTCTTGGCCCGAAACATCAGCTTTTGTGCTCCTAAGATGCTGCTTGGCCTGCTGTGTTCATCCAGCTCCACACTTTGTTATCTCAGATTCTCCAGCATCTGCAATTCCCATTAACACTAAGATTTTCTCCCAGGTTTTCAGCAATATGCTTTTAGGAGGAGATGGGGGAAGTCAGAGACACTTATGTCATTCTGTCCTTCATTCCTGCAAGTATGCCAGTAAATCTGGTCTTTACTTGCTTTAATGACTGCATTCTCTAAACCGCTATAGCACAGCTCTCGAATTGTTTCAGTGGTTTGAATACTTCATCGTTGCACTCAGTAATACTCCCTCATGTTAATGCAGACAACTCCCCAACTCATTTAGTATTTAACTCCCCAACTGTGTGGGTGTCACAGCAAACATTTCAGAACACCCACCTGAATCAGAACAATCACGTTAAACAGCTTTCTTTGATGTTCTCAAAAACCTTGTTCGTTAGATTCTGAATTTTCTAATCTGTAATTTGCATTTCTACAAATTTAAGTAACAACATCCTTCATAAATTTATAAATTGTTTGGAACAACTTTTCGCTTTGGCAACCGTTATATATTTGTGTCCTTACCAATGTGCTAAGGCCTGCAAGAATTAGAAATGTTTCTGTTGCATTGTGAGAGATAATTAATACTGCCAACAAATGATTCCTACAAATCGAAAAAAAATGCTGTTAATTTGTGTCAGCACACTGCTTATATAATCACTGCCCACAGAATAAGCATTTTGAGTAGTAACTGAATTCTGGAAAGCTCTTTTGCTGGTAAGCGAAAGAAATTAAGAACTATGTGACACATAATCAACTATAAATGAATAAGAAATAAAGAATAAATTATGTTATCAGACGTTATATTTTACATTTTCTGTTGACACAGAATGGAAAACCATTGATAATTCTCTTTAAAATGAATTGGATAAATTTGCAACAAGAAAAGGTAATGCAGGGTTAATAAGGTTCTGATGAAGGGCCAGTTCAACATGAAACAGTAGCCGGGATCTTGTTGGGGTCTGTGTGATGTGGGATATGATGAAATTTGCGGCAGAATCAGATGGGAATCCAGCGAGGCTCATCTTGAGATTGGGAACTAGCGATTGCATCCTTTATTCTTTTCATTAATGGTTTCGTGGCGAGTTTCCAATTAAAGGGGATAATTGACTTGTTGAAGGCCAACTCATCTCATTAATATTTGGGTTATCACTTTACCAAACACATCAAACAAGCAAGACTTTGAGAGGAGAATACTAGGTGTATAGATAGAGTTAATGGTAAGTGTCTTTTTCCTAAGATGGGGGATTTTAAAACTTAGCAGCGCATTTATAAGGCGAGAGGAAAAAGATTTAAAAAGGACATGAAGGGCAAATGTTTTACACAGAGTGTGGTTCATACGTGGAATGAACTTCCTGAGGAAGTTACAATGGACAAAGTGACAAGGGTTAAAAGACATTTGGATAAGTACAGGAATAGGAAAGGTTTGGACAGAAATAGGCCAGGAGCAGGCAGGTGGGACTAGTTTGGTTTGGTTTTGTGTTCAGAATGGACCGGTTGGACCAAAGGGTCTGCTTCCATGCTGTATGACTCTATGAGAGAAAACTCAACATTGAAACTACAACATGTATCTGACGAATTCAGTTCGTTGTTTGTTCCAAACGACATCAAAGTTGCATACAAACAAACTGACACACAGAATGTGATCCAAGGATACCAGCTACACAAGCCCTCATTCACAGACATTAGCATCTGGTATCTACCAATTTCTCATGACAATCATGGCACCTCTCGGATATTCTCGGTACTTTCTACTCCGAAGGTCCGGGGTGGCTTCTGCCAGGAACTGAGCGTTTCCCCAAGGAAGTGGTTGAGATGTTTGTTGTACCTGCTTGTAGACAAAAGATAGGGAATGTGTTGCAGCCGAAGGTTAGAGGTGGTGTGCAATGATGGCACTGACAATGGGGCTAATGTAAGAGTTATAGTGGAGTGAAGAGTGGTATTTACACAGTTGACATACCATGGATGTCTCTCCAGCCCCAAAAGAGCAGAACAATGCATGTTTCCTAGATTGCCTATGCTGGCTCAGCAAAATTAGCTGCTGAAAACCACCAGAACTAGACCAAGACAGATCACTGCACCTCAAGCGCCTAAGCAGATGACAAAGCCAAATGTGTGCAGGCTGTGAACATGACACCTCTGACAGGCAGCAACACCCCCTTGATGGGTCTGAAGACTAGCCCTCAAAAAGTTCTATCATGCCCATTTGACGGAACGAATACACAGCAAGATGACTCCCTTCAAACAATGCCCACCAAGATATTCCAATGATGAAAAGTAGCCTTTCTGGGAGTCTGCACTGAAAAAAAAACTCCCCTTAAAATGGCAGAAATGACAGCCCAAGGCTCTGGCTGAAGTGCCAATGCACTACAGAGCAATGGCGGAGCAAAGCTTTGCAAGCATGGTATGCAGTCAGGCACAAAATAAGTGAGCATTAGGAGAGCAAAGACACAGTCCTAAGATACAAGCTGGCCCATTCCATGAGCTAGATCGTTTCCTTGTAGATTCTGAGCTGGCAGATGTTGGATGTCACTGTCCATAGATGATGGGTATATGTGTGTGTGGCTGGTGCCCATGGATTGTGTCCTGTGCAGTTGCTATCCAGTGTCCAAGATGGAGCAAGCAACAAGCTCTTTCCACCAGGTGTACACCCTGATTTCCTTATCAAGGTTTCTCAACATTATTTTTCTTTGGTAAGGTGAGAGTGTGAATATTAATGAGGCAAGTCATATGTCAAACAAGGCTTTCAACAAGCATTAAACCCATCAGTTGGCACCTTGCCATTGCCTGGTGAGAATCTTAGCATGTCATTTATGAATAGCATAACAGGTGGCATGAGGCAATCATGATATTGAGATGGGGCTTGTTGCAATTGATGCCCATTTCTGCCACTCATCTCATCATAGGACTCCTCAGTCAGACCATTGGAAGATACCACCCAATGTAATCCTAAAGGAAGTCAAGGCCTAACAAGAATTTCGTTACCAGTAATTCGTAAAATAGATCACATAATGCATTAATATTAAAAATCCCTGTTCGTATTTTTGTAAATTGCAAGATTGCAGTTGGAGATTGATAGATTTCTGCTTGCCATCATCAGAAAGGATAATAGGGATAGTGTTTGTAAAGAGCATTGAATTGTCAACAGCCATAAGTTTATTAAAAGCCAGACCAACCTGAATGGTCTATTCCTGTTTCTGTGGTCCATTGGCTTTGGTCAATAGTTGAAAATCTGTTATACTTTAATCAACAAGAAAAGTATTGGACCAATGAAGGTCCAACGAACAACAAAAAAGGCTGTTAAAACAATAGGAAACGAGAAGAATTTCCATAATTCACAATATTTCTTTTGCTCTCTTCAACCCACATACCATATGAAGTAGAGGATTGATTCAATTGAACCTGTTAACTGTGATTTTTCACAAAAAATAATTATTAGCATTAATTTGAGTTGTTTCATTTCAATAATAATTGGAGTTGCAATAAAATAAATGTTTCATAATCAATCAGATACTTTTATTAATGCACTGTATTTCAAGGATGGTTAGTACCTCAGATCCCACATTTAAGTTGTTCATTTTTGTCCTGTGCCAATGCTTCATGCTGTGCTTTCAAATGGAATATGGGGCTGCCTGTAAATGTCAAAATAATGAGAATACTCATTAACCTAACCAGCAATATTTTCTCACAAGAAGGTAAAATAAATAGAATCTGATGTAGAAATTCTGCATCTCTGTTTTCAAAATATAAATAAAAAGATCAATGCAGGTACATTCAAAAGGTTTGTTTGACTCTTTGAGGAAGAAAATTCCTGGTGAGCTCTACTTCAACAAAATAAAAATAATGATAAGGAAGTGAAGCCAAGCCAATTGGATAAGAAAACGCAAAGGGGACAAGTCATAACTTTGCTATTGTAGGCTTTCAGTGAGCAAGATTCTCCATCAAACATATACACGTGTTAACTTAAGGGTAGCATGCATTTAGGTCGCCACATATGAAAACATTTTGTAGGCTACATAAGACAGAAAAAAAGCCATTCAACTCAATGAGCTTCTACTTAGTGCAGGGAACAGCACTCTGTTAGATTGTAGGAAGATTTACCTATAACTTTAACAGATGTGTGATAATGCTGCAGCAGGGACAACGGGGCATCTGAGAATTCAGTCAATGCAGGAGCAACCATGTACATCCTTAGACAATGGCTGAGAAGTAAACTACAGGATATAGGAGCTGAATTAGGCCATTCAGCCCATTTGGTGTGTTCCACCATTCCATCAGGGCTGATACGTTTCTCAACTCTGTTCTCCTGCCTTCTTGCAATAACCTTTGAACCCCTTACTAATCAAAAGCCCATCTATCTTTGTCTTAAATACACTCAATGGCTTGGCCTCCATAGCCCTCTGCAACAATGAGTTCCACAGATTCAGCTCTGTCTGGCTGAAGGAGTCCCTCCTCATCTCAGTTCTGCTGTCAAGTCCCATTTTCACAAGTCTCAAGTGGGAGAACAAACAAAGCCCTTCAAAGATACCTTGAAGATCTCCTCACAGTGTGGCAGTTCTGAAGAAGGATCACGAGACCCAAAGCATTGACTCTTGATTTCAGTCCACAGATGCTGCCAGACCTGCTGAGCTAAGGTTTTGGAGTAGATTTGTAGCTCGGGTTGTGGGTGTTGTGTTTGGTTGGCTCGCCAAGCTGGTTTGTTGTTCCGCAGACGTTTCATTACCGTGCTGCAAACATCCTCAGTGCAGCCTCTGATGAAGCATCAGTGTGTTTTCCCGCCTGGCTTTTAAACTCAGGGGTCCTTTGCGATGGATTATCTCACTTCCAGGTTTTCTCCGTAGTGGAATGTATATGGGGTCGAGTTAAATGTATTTATTAATAGCCTGCTTTGTGGAGTGCCATACTTCCAGGAATTCTCGTGCTTGTCTCTGTCTAGCCTGTCCCAGGATCCTGGTATTGTCCCAGTCGAATTGGTGGTTCTCCTTGTCCATGTGGATTGAGATGAGTGAGTATTGTTTGTGTCTTTTTGTAGCCAGTTGGTGTTCATGTCCTCTTGTTGTTAGTTTCTCCCTGTTTGTCCGATGCAGTGTTTCTCGCAGTCTCTGCAGATGACCAATGTCATCTACAAGATCCCCTGCAGAGACTGCAAGAAACACTACATCGGACAAACAGGAAGGAAAATAACAACAAGGTTACATGAACACCAACCCACAGCTGCCACTGTGGGTTCATCGTTGAGGAGTTGTTGAAAATCGCCTTGCCGTTGTCACTAGATGGCATTGAAATCTGTAAGAAGCTAAACACCATCCTGTGATTGAGGGCGATTTGTTGATTTGACCTTGGTGTATACTTCCTACTGCTAGCCTCAATAACGTTTCACAAGTTATAAGGATCAACAGATTGTTGGATCTTTCAACTTTCTCTTCTATCCACATCTCCTTTATCATTTAGATTTGTCTTTAGGTGCAGCTTTCAGCCACCAGATTGTTACCTTCTCGAATTGCTGCCCTGAGTTATTATACCAGGAGATCACTTACTTCAATGTCATTTCAACTGAGCCAGTCCTACTGGTGACATACTCTGACCCAATGAGCAGAGAAGTCTAATGCAGCAGAATTGATTTGATCCCAGCATTTGGGACTGAGTTAGAGGTATGAACCTTTTCTTGACGTGTTATGAGTTACACTTGGAATTCCTCTCTTTGGTCAGGCTGACTGATGACTGAGACATTGACCTTCTTCCTCTTGGATGTTGGGCCTTTGTGAAGACTTTGTACTCAGTGGATAATCATCACCAAATGAACCAGATAATGAGCTATCCAGCAGGCATCTGTTCCCCTCACGGCCTCGGTGTGGCAGATGCTACTTAGATTTTCGTTCTCAACATCATAATCCAAGAAGTGCCAGTTCTCTGATCTAAGATACTTCCATGTGGGTTTGTAACTGTCTTCTGGAAGAAGTGTGTTTTTCGCTATTATGTGGCCATGCTGATCATACGTGTTGACAGGACAACACCGTTTGGTTTGACTTTTCCCAATTCTTCTACTCCATTCTTCCAGGTCATGGCCAATTCTAGCATTCAAGTATCCCAGAGGATAGTCTTTCCTTCTTATGGAATGGCAGTGAGCACTTAGTCAATCTGGAGAACTTTTTTGCATCTTCATTACAGCCAAGTGTCGGGACATGGCTGTCAATTACAGTTAGCTTTTGGTTACAGTTGAGCTACAGGAGATCAATGATGGCTGATTTATATCTTAGTAATGACTTGATTCTTTCAGACAATTGTTTGATTAATAAATCTAAAATACAGGATGCAAAATGTTCTAAGATTACAAAGAGATATTTATCAACTGGGTCAATGGGCTGAGAAATGGCAGATAGAGTTTAATTTGGATAAATGCGAGATATTGCATTTTTGTAAAACAAACAAGGGCAGGACATATACAATTAATGGTCAGGCCCTGGGTAGCATTGGAGAACAGAGAGACCTAGGGGTTCGGGTACATCATTCTTTTGAAGGGTGTTTAAGGAGCTGTTCAGCACATTTGTCTTTATTGCTCAGACCTTTGAGTACTGGAATTGGGGCATTATCTTGACAGTATATAGGGCATTGGTGAGGCCTATTATCATAGAATCCCTACACTGTGGAAACAAACGCTTTGGCCCAACAAGTCCACATCAACACACAGAGCATCCCACCCAGACCCATCACCCTATAACCCACACATCCCTGAACACTACAAGCAACTTAACATGGCCGATCCACCTGGCCTACACATCTTTGGACTGTGGGAGGAAACCATAGCACCCAAAGGAAACCCATGCAGACACGGGGAGAATGTGCAAACTCCACACAAACAGTCACCCAAGGCTGGAATTGAACCCTGGGTCCCTGACGCTGTGAGGCTGCAGTGCTAACCACTGAGCCACCGTGCCACCAAATGGAGTATTGTGTGCAGTTCTGGTCACCCTGCTATAAGAAGAATATTATTGATCCAGAGAGGGTTCAGAAAAGATTTACCAAATTGTTACCAGGAATGGAGTGTTTGAATTATAAAAATAGACTGGAAATGGAATGTTTTTCTCTGGAGTGTAGGAGGTTGAGGAGTGAGCTTATAGATATTTATAAAATCCTAAGGGCATAGATAAGGTGAATGACAAGGGTCTTTTTCCTTTTTAGTCTTCTTCACTGTCCACTATACACCAATTTTGGTGCCATCTGCAAACTTACCAATCGTGCCTCCTATACCTAAATGACAACAAAAGTGGACCTAGCACCAATCCCTGTGGAACACTGCCAGTCATAAGCCACCAAGCTGAAAAACAACCCTCCACAACCACCCTCTGTCAGAAAGCCAATTTTGTATCCCTTGAGCTGGGACTGTTTTCCACTGGTGTGTAGGAGGTTAACACTATGAAGGTTTATAACATCATGCCAGGGCATAGATAAGGTGAATAGCAAAAGGCCAGTCCCCTAAGGCAGGAGAGTTCGAAACTAGAAAACATATTTTTAACATGAGAGGAAAATGATTTAAAAAGGACATGAGGGGCAATATTTTTTACACAGAGAAAGGTTAGTGAATGGAATGAACTGCCAGAGGAAGTGACAGATGCAGGCGCAGTTACAACATTTAAAAGACATGTGGAGAAGTATATGAATAGGAAAGGTTTGGAAGGACATGGGCCAAGCTCAGGCAGGTGAAGCTAGTTTAGTTTCGGATCATGGTTGGTGTGGACTTGTTGGACCGAAGGGCCTGTTTCCAAGCTGTATGACTCTATGACTCTGTACTCAGTTTATTATGTTCTGTCAGTTGATCTTGATTATAATAGGTGAGAAAATATTTTTGGCAATAATGGTGGACACTTCATACATGATTGCACTATTTTTATTTTAATAAAAGTTTTAACCTATTTAACAAGACTGAATTAGTCATTAATAAGCCATTTAAAGAAATTAAAAGTTCTTCCATGAATATTGCAAACAGTGATTTCTCACGTCATAAAAGATGAGGAGGTAACATTAAAGAGCTATGGGAAGAATTAGATAGAATTAGGTTTTGATTATGCTTGGCTTTCATGATCAGGAACTTGGTTAGCCTTCCCTAGCTTGTCAGGAACACTCATTAAAAGCTCAGTTTGCTCATGTTACATTCACAGGAGCAAATTTGGGAATAAGTGTGTCCTAAAGCCTGACTTTACCTATTCAGTGTGCATAGAACTCTGGTTTTGCAGTGATAGAGTCCTTTCCACTGAGGCAGGAGGCCCAGCATCAAGTCCGACCGACTCCAGAGATGTGTTGTGACACCTTTTAACAGGTTAATTAGCAGCTGTCGACTAACTATGTATATGGGTGATACACTGCTTCCTCCTAGATATTGTCAGATTCTCAAACAAGGTGTTTCTTTGGACAGCACAGACTCCATGCTCAGTAGTTTCTCACAAAATGGATTTACTGCAGATAAGGTTTCCACATCTCATCACCATGCCAAGGGGGAAGGCTGACTATGCCCTCGCCCCAAGACATCAATGTAGCCACTCAAACTTTCTTCAAGCGTTACTGTCCGAGCAGGTACAAATGCCTTGACTACAAGAGGACTCAGATGAAAGGGGTATGTAATGACAGGGAAATGAAGATAAGCTGAAGTATACTGAAGCAGTCCATGTCCAAGTGCAGCAGGATCTGGACAATAATCAGGCCTAGGCTGACAAATGGCAAGTAGCAATTGAGCCATACAAATGCCAGGTCATGACCATCTCCAAATCTAATCACCGGCCTCTTGGTATTCGATGGTAAATCCCACGATCAACATCTTTGAGGTTACCATTGGCCTGAAACCCAATTGGATTTGTCTCATAAACACAGTGTCTACAAGTATAGGTCAGAGGCTAGGAATATTGTGACAAGTAACTCGTCTCCTGACTCCCCAAACACTGTCCACCAATAACAAAGCACAAGTCAGAAGTGTGATGGAATATTATCCATTTGCCTAAATTGGTGCAGCCCCAACAACACTCAAGAAGATTGACACCATCCAGGACAAAGCAGCCCCACTTCATTGGTACCACACCCACAAACATCTACTGCCTCCATCACCAACTCTCAAAAGCAACAGTGTTTACTATCTACAAGATGCACAAGTCTAAGCATGCAGGGAAATAGGGGGAGTCAATTGGGTCACACACAGAAGAGTCAAAATTAGAGGGAAAATGGGGAGAATGGGGGTGGAAGTTAGATGTGAAGGGTGGGGAACAGAATTGGGTAAGTTGGAGAGACAAAAATCAAAGAGGTGGAATTGTGGGAATGTAAAGATCAGTTTGGGTGTTGGGATCTCAATGCATGATGCTTCATGGGGAAGGGAAGGGGAAGGGAAGTATATAAGGATAAGGTAGAAGGGCCCAGCAAGATAAGGGGTGACTGAAGGGAGATTAAGAGGGTGGGATGGGAAAGAATAAGTCTGTCTAAGGTAATGGTGTGGGGGTGAAGAATATACAAAAAGGGGGAGGGGACAGCGGCAACATTTCAGGAGAGGTTCACCACTACTATGTTTTAGTAACACCATTCTTTACAAAAACAGGACTGTGAACGAGCATGATGCAAACGAGAGCGGCCTCAGATCTGCACATGGTCAGGCAGCAGGAATATACACTTGAGACAGGAGAACTGAATTCTCCAATGCCATTGCCTGAGTTGTGCCTTTGCAATGAAAGCAAACAGTATCTGTGAATTCAATGCCTGTAAACGTAAAAGCACGATCTGCCAGTCTGGTTACAGCAATCAATAGTGTTTCACAAGAAGGGCAGTTCACTTTCAGTGCTGAAGTTGGAATGGGGCTGGGTGGTTGTGTGCTTACTAGAAAATCAGCTGCGAAATATCACTTCCAGGCCACTGCCTTTGAAAGTTTACAGGATGGGTGGTGTTTACTGCGCAGGACGAACCTCCCAGTGTGTAGCCACTGCAGGTCCCATATTGAGAGGGTCAACATTGCTCACATTGAAATATTACCTCCATTCATGGAAAACAATAGTGACAGAAATAACAGAGAAATCTAACATCTGTTAACATCAGGAAAGGGGAAGACTACACTTGGGCTAAACAGGAGGGCCCACTCTACGCACAGTTGGGTGTCGAACAGTATTTCACCCAAACCCTGAACAGTTTGTGTGCATTATAATTATTTGTACTGGTGTGAAACCGTACAGTTAGCATTGTCTGTGTACCCTCCCAAGAAAATCAAAAGATGTTCAAGTAGGCTTTATGATCAAGATAGTTCTGAATGAAACATTGCTGTATGTGATAAAGAGATAATGGGAACTGCAGATGCTGGAGAATCCGAGACAACAAAGTGTGGAGCTGGATGAACACAGCAGGCCAAGCAGCATTTTAAAAGCACAAAAACTGACGTTTCAGGCTGCAACACTTCATCAGAAAAGGGGGATGGGGAGAGGATTCTGAAATAATTCCTCCCATTCCTCAGACGACATGTCCATCCTGGGCCTCCTGCAGTGCCATAATGGTGCCACCTGAAAGTTGCAGGAACAGCAACTCATATTGCACTTGGGAACCCTGCAGCCCAATGGTATCAATGTGGACTTCACAAGCTTCAAAATCTCCCCTTCCCCTACTGCATCCCAAAACCAGCCCAGCTCATCCCCGCCTCCCTAACCTGTTCTTCCACTCACCTATCCCCTCCTCCCACCTCAAGCGGCACCTCCATTTCCTACCTACTAACCTCATCCCGCCTCCTTGACCTGCCTATCCTCCCCGGAATGACCTATCCCCTCCCTACTTCCCCACCCATACTCTCCTCTCCATCTATCTTCTCCTCTATCCATCTTCAGTCCGTCTCCCCCTCTCTCCCTATTTATTTCAGAATCCTCTCCCCCTCCCCTATTTCTGATGAAGGCTCTAGGCCCGAAACGTCAGCTTTTGTGCTCCTAAGATGCTGCTTGGCCTCCTGTGTTCACCCAGCCCCACACTTTATTATCTTGCATGTGATAAAGACCCAGAATTGATAGATTTTATGAAAGTCAAATAAAGCTTGATGTGTTGAGTCTGCATGATATCTATCTGATATTTTTATGTTCAAGTGACTTTTGAAGTCCTTCCCATGTGCCGTTCGAGTCTTTGAGTGAGCTGGTGATGTGTGAGAACTGTCGATCCCTTTCTGTTTGAAATGTGAATCATGGCAGATATGTGGGAGGCAAGATCACAGTATTGCTCTGATTCCATTGTGGTTAAATTCAGTAAAAGTGAGGGACATGGATAAAACATGAAAGCCTGATATTCAAGGTTGATGTGATAGTCCTGCACAGTTCCTGTGGTTGGACACAGTCAGAGGTACATGGAGGATCTAGTAGGCAGTGGGCCTCATTCTGGAAGACCACAAGAGATCATTCATCTCCTTGCAGCTCTACATCCAGCCACGTCTCTGGAGTGATTGTGCACTGGCAGACTCAGTCATCTCATCCCATGCTGCCTTCATTCGGCAGAATCGCCTCTTGTCCCTATCCTTATTGGAAGTTCACCGTCCAGCTCCCTTTTAAATATTCTGTTTCAGCAGGGGAGGCAGACCTTCCATTAAAATTTCATGTTTTACCCATGCATATGTGTTGCATTTTCAAAGACAGATATAGTACTCCCAACTTGCCTGGATGGGTGCAGCTCCACCAAATCTCAAGAAACCTGACATCGTCCACGATAAAACAGCCCACACACATCCACTCTCTCCTCCTCTGATGCTCAGCAGCAGTAGTGTGTACTATATACAAGATGTACTGCAGAAATTCACCAAAGATCCTTCAGCAGAAGATCCGTACGACACAACTAGCTTCAAGTTCCCCTCCAAGCCACCACCATCCTGACTTGGAAATTTATCACTGTTCCTTCAGTGTTGCCAGGTCAAAATCCTGGAACACAGTCTCTAACAGCAGTGGGTTCTCCTTACAGCACATTGACTATAGCTGTTGAAGAAGGCAGCTCACCATGACCTGCTCAAGGGAAACTAAGGATGTGCAGTACTTTCTAGCACGGCCAATAATGCCCACATCTCATGAATGAATGAAAAAACTCTTAATGCTAGCTATCTTCTGTTCGATCTGAGTTCCAATAAATTCTCTGTGTTGTGTACAGATCATTATTTGAAATTGGCAGCAGTAATAATACTTTTAGGATGAGCATTCTCAGCTAAATTTTGTCATTAAATTCAGTTTGATTCAAAATAACCAAATGTTCGAATTTTTCCCAACAGTATGAATCTTTCGTACTCCCCCTCTGCTCAAGAATCAAAGCACCTTGATAAACATGTGCCAATACTTGCTCATCAAAAGTCATGTATTTTCAAACAGTATTTTCAGTTAGATCTTTTATATGTGCCTTATCCCATCATTTTACTGACAAATTCCTAAAGGCATCGTTTTAGAAATGAATTCACTAATGTTTCATCCAGAAAATAATTTTCAAATGTTTTCTTCAAACCATTCCATTTTTACCTTTCTTCATTCTCAAAATCATGACTTGCTTTTATAATTTAAAATAAGTTCTCGTACTTTCAAAATGATATTGGGGAAATAATGTGCAAAATATAAACTAGGATTAAGGAACCCTGAGGCAACACCGTGTGCAGCTGGATGAACACAGCAGACCAGGCTGCATCAGAGGAGCAGGAAAATTGACCTTTTGAGTCTGGACTCTTCTTCAGAAATGGGGTTCCTCCAGCTCCACACTGTGTTGTCTCTGACTCCAGCATCTGCAGTTCTTGCTATCTCTTAAGAAGACCTGAGTTTTGTTAAAAACTCACTGAGAGAATGCCAAGCTACGCTTGCTTAAAATGCTCAGAATTAATTTAGTTAAACCAACACGGTGCAACTAAGAACCATTCTGGGCGGCTTAGGAAGACTAATTTGCACTTTAAATTGTAACTATATATTATTGAATACAGTTTGACTGACTTTTGTTATTTTTATGACATTTCAAGGGCTCTCATTTTATACAAGAGTTATAGAAAACTGTGAAGATGAAGCACCATTTGATGAGGTAAGATAACTTTATGCTTCTGGTAAATATTTCATTGCTCAAGCATCATTAAACTTAGATTTAAATAAGACACACTTTCTTCCTGATACTAGATTCAAATACACTAAAACGGCTCAACTCTTCACACGATACACACAAGACTTTCAAATAATTTTCGCCGGAGGCCGTCTTTATTCAGAATCGGTTTAAATGTCATAAGTTATATCACTGTGGTTACTGAAATAATGCTGGACTACTTCTTTTTATTATGCAAGACTTTTTAAAACAATTCTGCAAAATTTCATTGATGAATGAAATTAAAATACCCTCTGGATATTTTATTCAATTACATGGGTTCAGAATGGTTTCACAGCAATGGCCATGGATAACTACAGTTAATGAACAGTTTCGGAGCTTCTGTCATGTACTGTGTCAACGAAATCGAGATTAAATGACCAGAACATGTAGAAAGGACATATTTATTTCTGGAAGGAGTGTTTGCTTATGTTCAAGACTTTTTGTTCACTGGCACCTGTCGGAAATAATTGAAATCTTAAAATATTCAATTTCATGCCTTATATTTTAAAATTGATATAATAAAGTTTGATTATTTTTAAAAGATCAACAATTTGTAAATGTTGTATTACCCCAGCTTGCACTGATCCTACTTTTGGTGTTTGTACATTTATTTGATCGTCTGTGTAGGAGACACAAAGCCTGATGCTTTCGTTTCGAAATGTATACCATTTCATATGTTAAAATAGGTCTTTGCATCACAAAAATAAGATGACCTAAACATTTTAAGATAACAAAGTGTGGAGCTGGATGAACACAGCAGGTCAAGCAGCATCTCAGGAGCACAAAAGCTGACGTTTCGGGCCTAGACCCTTCATCAGAGAGCTGTCTGATGAAGGGTCTAGACCCGAAACGTCAGCTTTTGTGCTCTTGAGATGCTGCTTGGCCTGCTGTGTTCATCCAGCCTCACATTTTATTATCTTGGAATTCTCCAGCATCTGCAGTTCCCATTATCACTCAGTTCTAAACTTTTTGTTTGTTTTTGCATAAAAGTAAGGAGAAAGGTAATTATTTGTTTTGTTCCAAATCACTCTGCAACTAACGTAAATACAAAGGTTTGCTTCATGATTCAGACATACAGAATATTGTCTTATCTGAAAAGTCACCCAGGCCTTCCCACCCACCCTATCCCTATAACCCTGCAATTCCTATGACTAATCCATCTACCCTATACATCTTTAGACACTATGGACAATTTAACATGTCCAATTCAACCTGAACTGCCCATAGTTGGGGAAGGTGATGGCCTACTGGTATTATCGTTGGACTGTTAATCCAGAGACCCAGGCAACATCCGGGGGTATAGGTTCTAATCCCCAGCACACGGTGGAATTTGAATTCAATAAATAGCTGGAATTAAGAATCTAATGATGACCATGAATCCATTGCTGATAGTCAGGAAAAGCCCATCTGGTTCACAAATGTCCTTTAGGGGAGGAAACTGCCATCCTTCCCAGCTCTGGTCTTCATGTGACTCTAGACCCACAGCAATGTTGTTGACACTGAACTGCCCTCTGGGCAATCAGGGATGGGCAATAAATGCTTCCTGGCCAGCAACACCCTCATCGAGCAAATGAATATTAAAAAAAAATCTTTGGACCGTGGGAGGAAACCAGAGCACCCAGGGGAAACCCACGCAGAGAATGTGCACACTCCACACAGACTGTTAGCTGAGGCTGGAATCGAACCCGGGTTCCTGGTGCTATGAGCCACTGTGCTTCCTACTTTGTTGTGGGAGAATGAACACTGATTCTTAGATGGACAATGGTTGGTGCTTGTAGGCAATAACATTGTCCGCTATGGATTTCTCACCCTCAGTACGTTGTCACTGCACAGCTATTTATGACCTTTGCAATAGCTAGAGCAAGAGGACAATTGTTCATATAAAATGTCACCTACAAGTACACTTTGTGACAGTCAGCTTCTGTTACCAGGTACATGTGCGGACTGACTGTGAGTTTGTATAAAGATCATTTGTAGACAGTTGTTTAACTGAATTGCTATCATCCTGTGAGATGATTGTTAGAATCAATTAAAAATAAAACACACTGAATTATTTGTTAAAATTAATGATCTTATTTAAGGACCACAGGATAAGAGTAATGGCAAAACAAATGATGGGAGATGCAGATGGTGTATAATTCTCGAGTACAATAAATTCTCCTGAAGCAACATCACAAAAAATGTAACATTATAATATCTGATTGCTCCTGATCAGATAATCTCATCATGCATTTTAATAAAAGTGTTAAAACTTTCAACCCATAAATGAAAATGAATTTTAGCATCCTCTGGTGGTCCCATATGAACAAATGGACAATATTTATTTACAAGTACGTACAAAATAACTTGGAGAAAATCTTACAGCTGGAGACACAGCATTTAGTTGAATAGAAAGTTGGTTCAGAGTAGTTTATTCATGCCCTTTGCACTTATACAAAACTCGATTACTCATAGGTGGTGAACTTATGAAACATTTTTTGAGGAAGATCCATATTTAGCAGTATTAATAAAATTACATCAGGTTACAATTTTAATGCATGAGGATATTATTTAATGCAAATGAACAAATTAGCAGTCATACTCCAAAGAGTTGTCCAAATACTATGATTCAAGAAGGATTTGACATTCTCACAAATGTGTTTCACCGCAAACTTGATCAAAATATTCCGTTTATCTAAGTCTAACATCAAAGAAGAGATTTGCATGTGTCACCTTCAGACTCCCAATTATGAGAATCTTTGATGACTACAGCATCCCTGTCAGGGGAGGCAGTGGCCTAGTGGTATTATTACTGGACTGTTAGTCCTAAGACCTATAACATTTTAGGGACCTGGGTTCAAACCCACCATGGCAGATTTTAAAATTTGAATTCAATATAATATCTGGAATTAAGAATCTAATGATGACCATGAACCATTGTTGATTTTCAGAAAAATCCATCTAAATCACTAATGTCCTTTAGGGAAGGAAACTGCCATTTTCACCCAGTCTGGTCTACATGTGACTCCAGACCCACAGCAATGCAGCTGACTCTGAACTGCCCTCTGGGCAGTTAGGGATGGGCAATAAATTGCTGCCTGGTCAGCAATGTCTTATCCCGTTAATGAATAATAAAAAAAAATCCATGCTGAAGATGCTTGTGCATAGGGCGGTCATCCTTCAGACTCTTCTATATGGCTCCAAAATGTGGAACATATATAAACAGCACCTAAGGCCCTTGAGAAGGACCGTCAGCATTGTTAGAGACAGGTTGTCCACATCAGCTGGGAGGACAGGTGTACTAACATTAGTGCCCTTGAAGCAGCTAACAGCACCAGCATCAAGGCCATGATTATCTGAAACAACTGCCCTGGGCTAGCCACTGAAATAATTCCACAAAGGCCCATATCCTGTCTCTGAGTCACCCTTTATTTACATGTGGAAAACACTAACTCAGCTTCAGTACCCAAAGTGTCAGAATCTTTGACGAGTCTGTGCTTTCTGAATCTCTGATGCTCCTGTTTCTATCTGTCAGCCAGGGCTCCCTGATTGGACCAGATTACCAGCCCCAATCATGGAACTCATATTCCTCATTACAGTCACTACAGCCATGTGTTTATGAAGTCTGAGTTCTCACTGCCAAAGCAAAACATCTTCACCCAGCTCAAAGAAGGCACTCAAGTGAGATGAGGACAAAGGAAGTGTTTCAAAAACTCCCTGGAGGCTTCCCCCAAGAAATGCAGCATAGACATCAATACATGGAAGACACTTGTTTGGAAGAAACAGACTTGGAGGGAACTCCTGTGTGAAGGGACACAATTCTTTGAGAATACCCACCAAGTACAGAAGACCAAGAGAGGAAAAGAAACCAAGAAAGGAATGCCAGAGATCTTGAAGCTGAAGGACCAATTCCACCTCCCGGAAACAATTGCAAAATGTGTTGTTGGAGGTGAAGTTCTAGGATTGGGTCACTCAAAGTTCTGCAGAATCTATGACCAAAGGCACAGAATTTCTGAGGTGAACAATCATATTTGTCAGAGAGTGGTTATTAATGATGATGAAGGGCTGGGTTATCCAGCCAGATTGGATTTATCCTGCTTTGTCCTACTTTTTGGGTACAGGACAGACCTGGGCAACTTTCCACATTGTCGTGTTATGCCAGTGTCGTAGTTGCACTGAACAGCTTGTCTAGAGGCATGACAAACAGGCAGGCACAGTAAGCCTTTAGGAAGCCAAATGGTTTGTTGGCCTTTCATTGGGTTGTGAGTCCAGAAGCAAGGATATCTTATGGCAGCTGTAGGGGCCTGGAGTAATATGTGCAACTTTTGTCCTCCCACCTTTATTTAATAAGTATCCATTTATCACAGAGGTTGTGTAGTTAAGGTTCAGAGACTGATTCCTCAAATAGCAGAATTGTTGTTTGAGGAGAGATGCAATACACTGGTCATTTATTCACTGGAGTTTAAAAGAATATGAAGACACCTTATTGAAATATATTGAACCATTCCGCCAGGTCTTTGCAGTCTAATTATGGAGAAGACATTTCCCTTGGTTGGGATTCAAAAACCATGGGTCACAGTTTCAGGATTTGAGAAAGGCCAATGAGGACTGAGATGAAGAGGAACTCCTTCACTCCAAGAGTGGTGCACCAGTGGAATCTTCTACCAAATAAGACTATGGATTCCAAATTACTGAACAGATATGAGAGAGAAACAGATTTCTCAACCCTACAACATCAAAGGGTATAGGGAGAGATTGGATGTGTGATGTTGATAATGAAACCAGGAACATTTTGAATCGCAGATCTGGCTCTCTGTGCTGAATGGCCTACTCCTGCTAATATTTTCTCTGCTACTTTGCTTATATTTCCATATCTGACTTTATGTCTCCAACTCGATAATTGCAGGTAACACTTTTATCTCCAACATGTGAACATTCTCATGAAAGCGTAACTTATATAATGTAAAGCTAGGAGATTTTCTTCATGCCTCCAGGAGCTTGCTTGGTTTTATTTGGCAAGGATTGTTTTCCCTGTTTCTGGATAAAATTTTACTTCTACATCAGAATGTCCTTCTATGGTGCGGTGTTGGTTTCATGAATTCTGCTCAGTCTACACTGGCAGGTGATTCCTTTGGCCATTTTCAATTAGCAGTTTTGTCTCTTTCCAAAGCCATTTCAGTCCACTGAAAGTCCCAGTCAAACATTATGATGGAATTCCAAACTACTTTCCATATTTTACATCATCATAACACTGATAAAAAAACTAAACGCAATATACTTCGTTATTATGTTCTCATTATTACTTTCATTGTTTGTTTTTGGACAATTGGCTGTCACAAATTAATTGCTTTAGTTTGTGTCCTAAGGAATTATTTTAAACTAGAATCTTGAGCCAATGTAAGACAAGTGCAGTGAATAGCCAGCTTTGTATTTGTCTTGCAAATTTTCTTGTAAATACTGCAGTGGCTATTCTCTGTGTGCAGTTCCAATCAAATGATTACTATGCATGGTGCTCTTCTGTTCATAAACAGAAGAATCTATAAGCAAAATACAGAAGTACTAATTGTAATGTTGGAATACTGTAAGTAAAAATGTTCCTTTGAGATGATTTGCTGGCCTGAACTGCTACAGCAGTTACCTAGCCAAATGATTCAACTGTTTTATAAAGAGACTGAGATGAATTTCATTTTTTTCACTTATAACATATTCCAACCTTCTTTGTCTGGGCCAAGTATGATTTATTATTCATTCTGATGCTGGTTTCGCGCTGAGTGATGCTCTTGAAGACACCACACTGTGATTTAGATAATTGAAAATTGGGACTGAAATGATAAATGTTAGGCTTGCTCATAGGATCAAATTTTATAAATTTACTGTCTTAGAAATTCAAGAATTAAGTTAATTGCAAGTGAATATCACCAATTTAGCTCCTACTACTGCTTTAAATTTTTGAACTGATGCATCAATTTAAAATGGAGAGAAAATGAAACTGGGTAAGAATATACATTATGGCTGTCTAATGTAGTGATTCTTCCTTTCTGGATTCAGAATTGAATGTTAATTACGTTAAAACTAATGAAACTGTCCACAGATATTGGCATCTGGAATGTGCCAGTCTCTATAAACCCTCATGGCACATCCCCGATCCACTTACAGGATGTTTCTGCCCTGAGTGCTGCCACTCAGGCTGCCCTGGTAACTCTTGTTATAATGCTGTGGGACATTGTGTGCTCAAGGACATACCCTGTCTTCAGGGGTTGGAGGAGGCTTCTTCTCTGGGCTCCTCGCTTCCTCTCATCGCCTCATTCACCCTGAGCCTCCATGAACGATCAGGGATTCCAACCACATTGTGATTTCCTGGCAGTGGCAAGATGTTCTGCGGACAGGTAAGTGGTAAGACGTGGCTAGGATCAGGTGAAAGGGGCACCGTACAGGTGTAACTGGTCATTAATAAGGTAAGTTTGGGAGGACAAAGCAAGAGATCTTTCTCAGCCTCACTGCGATTGTGCTCAGTGAAACGCAATCAAACTGACACAGCCAAAAAAAAGACACTAACATTCATCTCTGTGTATCATAACAAGACATTGAACCTAATTCCAAATATATCTGCACATTTACAATGATTAGATTATATGCATTGGAGGGGAATACTTTTTAAATATCATTTGCTATCAGGAGAATGGAGGCAGTTTCTCCATAAAACCAGATATCAGGAGGGATTAATCACACAGAAGTACCACTACAAGCTTTAAATATTCTTTTCTGAGCATCATGACTGGATTTTCTCCACAGCGGTAAATTAATTACCAGAGGGGTGAGCTTGGCATCCTATTAAGGTTAGCAAGTGCAACCTTGAAGTTAGAGTATAAGATATATTCACCCTCTCTGATGAAGGGTCTAGGCCCGAAACGTCAGCTTTTGTGCTCCTGAGATGCTGCTGGGCCTGCTGTGTTCATCCAGCCTCACATTTTATTATCTTGGATTCTCCAGCATCTGCAGTTCCCATTATCACTTGAAGTTAGAATCCCTGGTTTGGTTATTAAACAGCAGTAGTACTTAATCAAGTCCAAAGTTTGAATTTGAACAGCTTGCAAAGCGCTAGAAATAGGAACGATTGAAATTCCACGGTTTTATACAATAATCCGTATGAGGAGATGGCTTAATCGGCCTCAGGCAGAGTACATGGGAAGAAGGTTCAGGCTTGGATGATAAGATTGTTGCAGGTGGCATGCTACAGCATCCTCTCCTACCACGCACATATGCACAGAGTAAATAATGACTGCTGATGAAGGTACTGAGTGCTGCCTATTAGAACCTATCTCTTCATCCAGAGGAACAGTTTATAGGCAGCAGCTAGCAGTAAGCTGAAGCTCCGACACCTGTGATATAAAGTTTGCCAGGGATTTTTCAAACAATAATATAAACATTTTAACAAGCTGCCATGTCTGTAGAAATCATGTTACACATTGAATGTGTGGCAGTGCATTATTCATTTCAAGATGTCCATTTTGGGGAGCTATTTGTGTAATTCAGTGAGTAGCGAGATTTCAGATCACCGGAGAACTGAAAATAGAACGTAGAGCGGTTACAGCACAGTACAGGCCCTTCGGCCAACGATGTTGTGCCGAACTTTTACCCAAAACATAAGGTCTATCTAACCTCCTCCCCTACCTTATACTATCATCCATATGCCTATCTAATAGCCGCTCAAATGCCCATAATGAGGCCAACTCCACTACCCTCTCCAGCAAACCATTCCATGCCCTTACCACTCTCTGAGTAAAGAACCTACCTCTGACAGCTCCCCGATATCTATTTCGTTTCACTTTGAAACTATGTCCTCTCGTAAAAGCTACCTCCACCCCAGGAAAAAGTCTCTGGCTGTCTACTCCATCTATACCTCTGATCATTTTGTACACCTCTATCAAGTCACCTCGCATCCTTCGTCGTTCTCAAGAGAAAAGCCCTAGCTCTCTCAACCTTTCCTCATAAGATCTTCCCTCCATTCCAGGCAACGTCCTGGTAAATCTCCTCTGCACCTTTTCTAACGCTTCCACATCTTTCCTGTAATGAGGTGACCAGAACTGGACACAATACTCCAGATGTGGCCGAACCAGGCTTTTGTATAGCTGGAACATAACTTCACGGCTCTTGAATTCACTCTCTCTTTTAATGAAAGTTAACACACCATACGCCTTCTTAACAACTCTGTCCACCTGGGTGGCAGCTTTCAGGGACTGTGAACACGAACCCCAAGATCCCTCTGCTCCTCCACACTGCCAAGAATCTTTCCATTAACCCTGTATTCTTGCTTTCAAATTTGTCCTTCCAAATTTTTCAGGGTTAAACTCCATCTGCCTCTTCTCAGCCCAGCTCTGCATCCTATCAATGTCCCTTTGTAACCTAGAACAGCCCTCCGCACTGTTCACAACGTGACCCACCTTCATATCATCCACGAATTTGCTAATCTACCCTTCCACTCCTTCATCCAAATCATTGACAATGATTAATTGATCATTGATCAAATGAAAAATAATTTCATAATGTTAAGACTCTCTTGAACTAGTGATGCAAAATATTGTGAAATTCGTGTTAAAGTCCCCTAATCTTCTTTCTGTTTCCACATAAAGCTGAAACATTTTAGATAAGTTATCAAATGCCATAGAAAGGTTTCTTTTTACAATTTAGGGTTTACGGTTAGGGTTATGGTTAAGGCCAATGTGGTTAGGTGTAGGGTTAGGGTTAGGGTTACGGTTACGGTTACGGTTAAGGCCAATGGATTTAGGGTTACAATTAGGTTTAGGATTAGGTTTAGATTTAGGGTTAGAGTTAGTGTTAGGGTTAAGGTTAGGTTTAGGGTTAGGGTTGTGTTTATGGTTAGGGTTAGGGCTAGGGTTAGGGTTAGGGCTAGGGTTGTGTTTATGGTTAGGGTTAGGGTTAGGGTTGTGTTTATGGTTAGGGTTAGGGTTAGGGTTGTGTTTATGGTTATGGTTAGGGTTAGGGTTAGGTTTATGTTTAGGGTTAGGGTTAGGGTTGTGTTTATGGTTAGGGTTAAAGTTAGGGTTAGGGTTAAGGTTAGGGTTAGGGCCGATAGAGTTAGGGTTTGGGTGAGGTTTTGGTTTAAGGTTAGGTTTAGGGTTAGGGTTTGGGTTAGGTTTAGGGTTAGGGTTAGGGTTAGGGCTGATAGAGTTAGGGTTAGGTTTAGGGTTAGGGTTAAGGTTAGGGTTAAGGTTAGGGTTAGGGTTAGGGTTAAGGTTAGGGTTAGTGCTAGGTTTAGGGTTAGGGTTAGGGTTAGGGTTAGGACTGTTATTTTTGGAAAGAGAGGCTTGACCCAAGGATGTGGTGAACATCAGGAAATGAAAATCCTGCCAAATATTCCCGATTCCTGCCTTCCTGATGAATATGTAGCCCATTATAAAATACTGCATTGGCCTCAAGAGGAGCAGGCTAAGAGACCAAATGGCCTACTACTGCTCTTATCTTCTCTATTTCTGTGGAACGAACTGTGTTGCTCTCACAGAGAATCAGCATATCAGATTCAAATAACTTCCTTGTGGAAAACAGGTCCAGAAGTTGGTGAAAGCTTCAGAGACTGTGCAGAAATGATGTGGGAGAATGGCTGCACAGATGAGAGACTTCAGTCAATTGGATGAATTAGTGAAGCAGGAACTGTTCTTCTTCGAGAAGGGAAAGTTAAGAGGAGATTTGATTGAGCGGATCAAAGTAGGGGCTCAGGCAGAGATGATAAGGAGAATCTCCGCAATGGCAGAAATGCCAAGAAGCAGAGAACATTGATTTCAGGCAATCAGTAAAATAACTCGAAGCAATGAGAGGGAACGTTTTTTACATGATATGGCAAATGATTAGGATCTGGAATGCATTCCCTGAAAGTGTGGACTTGGCTTTCAAAAGTGAATTGATAATAATGAACTGAGAAAGCATCACAGGGCAAGAAAGAAAAGATGGGTGAATGTTTAGAATTGTGTTCTCTGGAGTTTTGTAGCATGTGTCGGGGGTAGCTTTCTGTTAAACATATAAAATTCTAACAGGACTGGACAGGTTAGGATGCAGGAAGATGTTACCAATGCTGAGGGAGTCCAGAACCAGGGGTCATAGTTGAAGATCAGGGTAACCTTTTAGGACTGAGAAGAGACAAATGTCGTCACCCAGAGAGTGATGAGCCTGTGAAGTTCTCTGCAATAGACGGTGGCTGAGACCAAATCGTTGTATTTTCAGAAAGATATAGATATAGCTCTTGTGACTGGAGGGATCAAGGGATATGGGAGGAGGATGGGATTACAGCAATGAATTCGATGATCAGCCATGATCATATTGAATGGCAGAGAAAGCTCGACAGGTCCAATGGCCTACTCTTGCTCTACTGTGTTTCTATGGAACTAACTGAGCTGCTGTCACATAGAATCAGCATAACATAATGGCCAAATAAATCCTTCTGCCCTGTAACCATGGTATGATTTTTCAGTCTTTCACCCAGTTACTCACTACAAACACACAGAGCTATCAGCCATGGTAGTGGAATCATTTTCTGTATTGCTCCTGGGTGTCCTCTGACACTCTGGGTGTCCTCTGACTTGAAACATGTTCCTAATAACATGTCTTTCCTGGTCCTGAAAATGCCAGCAATCTAACCTTTCAATCTGAGAATTAAACCCAGCAGATAAAGTGGATACAACAAGCAGACAAACTCTTACTGCAGTCCTGTTTGCTTCCTTCACTTTGTCTAAAATTATCTGGTACCTTTTGAACCAGTTCTGTTTTGTTAATGGAAATAAATGAATGATTTGTGGCTCAAGTCCATTACTGAATAAGCACTTGTACGCATTCTGTTTTCGTGTTGACATCGCCCTTGCTGTTTATTTTTATTTGGTCTTTGTATCTTCTTTACTTCATTTATGATTCATTTTCATTCACATGCAGGGTGAGCAACTATATACTGGATTTTGTGAGACAGTCCTGAAATTAAGCAAGTGTCCTATGATGGTTTGTTGCCAGTTTGGCCTTTGTCCCGCTTCCTTGATCTCTGACAATCGTGCACATATAGTGCAAACTGAAATAAGACAAAGAACTGCAGATGCTGGAAATGTGAATTAAAACAAGAAATTGCTGGTGAACTGTACCCCTCAAGACAATTCCGTGGAAAGGCCACTGGACCCGAAATGTTAATTTTGCTTTCTCCTCACAGGTGCTGCCAGACCTGCTGAGTTTCTCCAGCAACTTCTGTTTGTGTTTAGGTACTGACTAAGCTCACCTTCCAGATTCTGGCCGTCACAGTGCCCACTTCCGTCCTTACCCCAGCATGCCCCACTCATATGGTCTTGTCCAGATACCTTGTCCCCAGCCCAGAGCACCTTGCTGAAATACACTTTCTGTTCCCCCTGAGGACTGGTCACATTGTGATCACCTTGAAAAAAGTTGAAGTGATAAAACTTAATTTTTCACCTTCTCATCTCACTTCTTGTGTGACTGTGTGGCCCTGCACTGGAGCATTTTTCTTATTCATTGAAAGGTAAATTTTAATTCTTGAAGTTAATGACAAACCCCAATGATTGATTCTGAACTTAGAATTGGATTTTGCATTGACAATGTTCCACGCTGCTGTTGGAAATTCTCCAGTGGATTTGCAGTTTGGAATTTATGCTGCTGCATGAAGTGTGAAATAAAGAAGCTGCTCTGCACTGCGTGATAATCACTGTAAAACCCAATAACACATTATCTGGGTCAAGAACTGCAATGCAGTCTAGCATCCTAGAAGAATTATTGCAGTCCTGTGGGGACTAATTGTGATACAAAAGAGTGCCGTGGTAAATCCAGCAAATCCAGATTTTCTGCTGGATTCATCCATTTGTCCTATTTAATACAAATAATGACGACAATAGTTTGCCTTTATATATTAATGTTAACATAGTAAAACTCCTAAAGCACTTGCATTATTAACAATTATTATAATTCTATTAATGGTAGTAATGCAACACTTGTTTAAAAAGAACTGTTATGCAAACCATTTAACAATCACATATCTATTACATCTTTTTGGCATTAACATCAGCATCAATCCATTTAAAATAAACAATTGAACACCCACATAAAGTAGCAGAAATTATTTTGATATGAATTCATCATTAGTTCATTTCATAACACTATCCACAATCTGGTTATAGTTTTGACTGCAAGTTTGTATTTTCATTCTACAGATAACTACTGTAAATTGAGATAACAAAGTGTGAAGCTGGATGAACACAGCAGGCCAAGCAGTATCTTAGGAGCACAAAGATGCTGCTTGGCCTGCTGTGTTCATCCAGCTTCACACTTTGTTATCTTGGATTCTCCAGCATCTGCAGTTCCCATTGTCTCTTATTACTGTAAATTGAGATGTTGGATAGATGTACAGGGCCTTGGTGAGACCACACCTTGAGCACCGTGTGCATTGTTGGCCCCTAGTCTGAGGAGGGACATTCTTGCTATTAAGGGAGTCCAGTGAAGGTTCACCAGACTGATTCCTCGGATGGCAGGACTGGCATATGGAGAAAGACTGGATCGACTGGGCTTGTACTTGCTGGAATTTAGAAGAATGAGGGCGGAGCTCAGAGAAACATATAAAATCCTAATGGGACTAGACAGGCCAGATGTCAGAAGAATGTTCCAAATGTTGGGGAAGTCCAAAATAGGGGTCGCAGTCTAAGATTAAGGGATAATCCATTCAGGACTGAGATGAGGAAAAATGTATGGAATTCTCTACCACAGGAAGTTGTTGGTGCCACTTCATTAGATATATTCAGGAGGGAGCTGGACGTGGCCTTTCCTGCTAAAGGGATCAAGGGATATCGAAAGAAAGAGGGAATGGGATACTGAAATTGCATGATCAGCCACAATCGAATTGAATAGTGGTGCAAGCTCAAAGGGCTGAATGGTCCACTTCTGCACCTATTTTCTGTTTTCATGGTTCATGTGTTTCAGTGTCTAAATCTTGGGGAGTGATCAACTTTCCTCAAGTTTGTCCTTCAGTGTGTGTTACTGATTCCTGTTGGTAAACATTATTGGAGATAATTTACAGCACAGTGTGGGAGTGCTATGGGAATGTTATTGTATAATATCCTTTCTACCAGCTCATGAAAATATATTTAAAATTATTTGCTAGTTTTAATTTCATTCTGCACATTAAGTAACACACGGTAGTTGATATAACCGAGAGTTGTTGATCAAATTATGTTAATAATTAAATCATGAATTTCAAAGCATTTTGCATTATGCATATTTATGTTTCTGATCAATATGTGATAAATATAAGTTCAGTCTTGCTGAGAAAATAAAGGTGTACAAGCACCTACACTGTTATTAATACTCAAATTGATCCAAAAATCTAGGAGATTAAGAGAATTGCTAGGAGTTACGAATCTTTAAAACTTGCCAGTTGATTAACAATGCTTGACCTTTTGATCCACGTAAGTGTTATATTTGTCCTTTGCTTTCCAGCTGTTTTTAAGCAGCTTGTTGGATTTGCATGTTAATTGATTGTTCATTAAACATGAGGATTACGACTAGAATGTAACTATGGATTTACCTTATTAACAATGAGAATTGTTGCTTTGCTACAATTCAAACGTTCTAGATCAGAAAGCAAACAATTCAATTTCATATGGTTACTTTTCAATTGTTGAAAAATTTTTAATTTTTTTTGTATTTTGTCTGCCTGTCTTTATTTTCGCTCTCAATTTTCTCCTCTCTCAATATTTATTTTGATCCATCTCTAATTCACACTTTTACATTTTTCCTTGAATTTGTTCTCAATACTTAAAGCTCATTGGTTAAAGAGATCCAGTATTGGTCTCCCATGTTATTAAGGTTCCTGAAGATTTGTTTTCCTCTGCACATTTCACACTTGCAGCAAGTCACTACACAACATTTTTGATCTGGAAGACGTGGAAATTGAGATCTAACAAGTGGTGCAAATTGCCAAATGCCTCAATCCAGCAAGATTTGTCTCTGTGTGCTCAAACTGTAATTTCTTTATCATGGTGTAAATTTC